>NW_027555847.1:358299732-358819732 GCF_003287225.1 Phascolarctos cinereus
AAATCTGATGTTATCTAATAGGTTTCTGTTGGGAGTGGGAAGAGTGTTCATCAGCACAGCTTTTCAAAGGCCTGTGTTCTGGCACGTGGAAGCTAGACCATCCATTCTCATGAAACAGTAGCATAGTCTAACACTGAAGAGAGAAATCTTGATGACCTAGCTTTTATACAAGAGTTGGGGGTGCAGGGTTTGGGGAAGGGATTTGTCACGTTCCAACGACTTTTCTAGAAACTGAGTCTAGGAAGTGTTTTAAGTAACTGAATGTCTAGATTCCAAATCATCCCTTGACTTTTGAAGGTCTAAGGTGAGACGGAGGGAAGATGGTGACAACTGAGATGGAATTGTGGGAGACTAAAAGACTAAAGTGTAGGAGAAAGAGCAGGAGCTCTGGTGTTGACGGAGGCTGGAGCTGTAGAAAGCACCTAGACTCCCAGGACCCACATGCCAGACAACTTGGCAGCTTCAGGGAAGGTCCATCAGGAAGTGACTTTTTGATCTTGTGGACTGCTAATCAGTGAATATAGCCCAGATGTTTAGGAGTCTTAACCCTTTAAACCTTACATTCTTCATCTATAAGACAAAGGGAATTAGACTGGATGGCATCAGAGATCCCTGCTAGCCCTAGCTCTACAAAACTATGAAGATAATTCAAGGTAGCTTTTATTAGGATTCTTAATGTAGCAATATTATTCTAAAATATTCTCAAGGACTCATAATCATTCAATTTCTGTTTTTCTTTAAATGTTTTTTCTTTAATTTTTTAAATGATATCTTTTGTTTTAACATCACCTTTATTTTAACTAGATCCCTCCCTCTTCTCCCATCCATTGAGCCAAAGTTTATAACAAAAAAAAAAGGAGAAAAAAGTTGATCCAAACTAACCTAATCTCCCTTTTAAAAATTAAAAAAGAAAAGAGACCATTTCTAGACCACAATTCTGGCTTTCTGTAAGGTTGCAGTTTTTAAAAAGGATCTTTACATGACTCATCATATAATATTTCTGACTTTTGACTCTTTAGTCTTAGTGCTAGGGTTTGGCATCCTTCCAAAGGAATTTGTTTTGAGTTAGGAATAGAAATGGGGTGATGCTAGTTTAGGGAATCAGGTGAGAAAAGCAAGAGTACAAACAGCCGGTCTCTAGACACCACAGGTAACATATCACTCTGATAACCACTGCCAATTTATATCCTTTCCATATATAATTATTCAAGGACCTCCTGCAACTGTATTCAAAGCATGTGTATCTGCTTTCAAGAGAATTCAAGACATTGTGACACAGACTTTGAAAGCAATGTCAAAGACCTTCTCAAATGAGCTTGAGGAAGGGCAGCATCGTACTGGGTTTCAAAGGAACTATTTTGAAGGAAGTAATAGTTATTTACATGTATAAATTCTGATTTTTTTAAAAAAAGTCAGTCACATTAAGTAACAGTCACAACTTCTTCTGTGCATGCTTTAGAACAACCAATATGCTGGGAATGATGGTATATCCGCTGCTGCTAGGGAGAGAGGGAGAGGCTAGTCGCTTGAACTCAGGAATTCTGAGTTGCAG
Organism: Phascolarctos cinereus; assembly: GCF_003287225.1. Lineage (NCBI taxonomy): Eukaryota > Metazoa > Chordata > Mammalia > Diprotodontia > Phascolarctidae > Phascolarctos > Phascolarctos cinereus. The sequence continues at coordinate 358,301,285 of NW_027555847.1, forward strand.
TGGGCTAAGCCAATCAGATATCCAAACTAAGTCTAACACCAATATGTTAAGCCTCCTGGAAAATGAGGTGGCCTGCCAGGCTGCCTAAGGAATAGTAAACTAGTCTAGGTCAGAAATAGAGTAGGTCAAAGCTCTCAGGCCAATCAGGATTGGCATTGGGAAATTGAATGGCCACTACACTTCCAGCCTAGGTTATATAAAGAGATTTACCCTAACAAATAATAATAATAATAAATGAAAATTAAAAAAACCCAAAGGGATTGGGGGGAGGGGGGTACACAGATGAGTACTACAGAAATACAGCATCACAGAATTTGAGAGTTAGAAGGGCCCTTAGCAGCCACTAGTCCAATCTAAACCAGAAAAGGAATCCTCCCACAATAGTATCTCAGATAAAACCTAGGAGGATGGTATGAAAACTTTCTTCTAGACAGTACATACATGTATTTGAGTTACCCCATAATTATTCTTTGTGCTTGACCCTAGTACACAATTGCTACTCCATATAGCCCCCAACTGGACTCATCCCAGGAATTGTGGCAACAAGAGGGTAAAAGCAATTCCTTGTTCCTCACCTCACTTAATACATATATTCCTGAAAACCTGCATGTAAATCAGAAGTTGTCAAATTGAATAGAAATTTAAATTCATTCTTTTGAGAATTTTGAGGAGTCCTTGAATGAATCCCCTTTTAAAGTGGAAAAATAGACCCTAATTTATTTTTTTTAATACATCTGAATTTTATTTTTTTTAAATCAGGGTGTGCTTTTATTTCCTACTTGGGGGAAACAAAGCTGGCGTTCTCAAGTTGTGGCCTTAAAACCAGTAACAGCTCCATGGACCTGCTGTCTAGGACCAGTGGATCACATGAGGGCTATCCTAGTAACCTTCCAATATCCTTTTCTATGTTATAATCTTTGAGTTTCCAGATAGACTTACTAAATACTTTGACCCATAAAAATGTGCATGCTCTTTCTTCATCTACATGTGATGATTTGAAAAGTGAAGATATGCTAGCTATAATATACTTGACATAATGTTTTTGTGAATTTTTCCATACCAATACTATAGAAAAGTTTCTTATGAATTTATAGTCAACAAGTATAGTGAGAAGCTCCACGGAGCTCCAGGGAGATTTCACAACCACAAAGTACACTGCATTATGAATAAAATGCCTTCCTGGCATTTCAGGCTGCCTCCAAAAAATCCCTGTGAAGCACATTCATGATAAACTTGGGCTACAAATGTTATGAGCCAATAATATATAGCAATGCATGTCAAATAAATACATATCAACACACACATGGTGTTCCATTTTTGTTAAATGTACTATTTCCTGATATTTTAAATAAACACTCAGTTATAAAACCTGGTGACTATAGCACTGTTTACTTTACATTAAAATAACCTAAGTATATAATATAGCCAGGTACCATAGCTAAACCTGGTCTTGGGAGTGAGGTTTCCAATCCAAAATATCAACAGATCACTATACTATTTTAGCACATATTTGAAACCTAATAAATGTTGATTTTTAAAAATTGCAACTTTATTCCTTATATTTGTAAGTTTGTCGGCTTCTGAGAAGAGGTTAGTTAATAGAGTCAGTCCTCAACTTTTGAGGGGATAATATCCCTAGAAAACAGTGCAAAAATACAAAATGTAAATGTTGATACATTGAACCTATAGGGAATAGGAGGTTAGGTTCCTGTGATCACCAAAAATTAATCTTTCACCAGAGATTTCTGAAAATGCACTTTTCTGCATATAATTATTTATAACAAAACATTAATTTTTATAATATGCTTTTCCCGACATAGTAACAATGAAATAACCCATGAAATGTAGTACATAAAATAAAATTGCTAACATGAAAAACATTTTTTCTCGCTAGTAGTTCCCTAGAATTTTGTGACCTTTTCTGCTAACATCTCAATAATAAAAGCACATTGACTTCACACAATATTTACTTTTCATAACACATGAAAACATTAAATACTGTATAGCAAATACAAATATTAAAACTAAAACATTTTTTAACCTGAATCTTACTTTCCACTATATCAGATGATGGTATGAAGGCTGTATGTTATACTGCTATAAATGCCCTTTGAAAACCTAGGGAGAGGCTGCTGGGTATTTTAGTTGCTGCTGTTGGAAGACACCAAGAGTGGTGAGGTCTTAATATCACTTCTGACACTGTCCTTCAGGGTGCTGGAGCTTGCGAAGGATGCACCAACTTGATCAGACCAGCAGGGGCATAACTGCAACTCAAAACTTGAGTTTTAAACGCAAACAATGAAAATATGCAACGAACGCACAGAAAGCTCTTTATTTTATAGCAGTAGGTGAACAAGAAGAGTGAAGCCCCTAGTAGCATACAAGCTGCTCCTAGTAGCATACAAGCTGCTCCACAAACTTGGGTGGGCTGTGCCTTTAATTTTTTTTTCTCTGCTGTGCACAGCCATGAATGTGCACAGTTGCCAATGTAAAAGTAAAAATGAGGGTACTAATAAAATCACACAAATGCTTGAAGTTGAGAAAGTTAAACATGCAAATGTTAAAGATTGACTGTACTTGTATTAACATGGAATTTGGGGAAATGGGAGACACTAGAGAGGAGAGTGAAGCCCTTCTAGGAGAAAGGAAAGGAGATATAGATATAGATATAGATATAGATATAGATATAGATATAGATATAGATATAGATATAGATATAGATATAGATATAGATATAGATATAGATATAGATATATAGCCTTGCTCTGCTCTCAATTTCTCAGCTTCAGACATTTTCTCTGGTTTTGAAGTATGTACTAAAATAGAAACATTATCTGGGAAAGGATGGATTACATAAACTACCATTAAGGGATTAAAACTGAGTGATTTTAGTATGCAAAAATAACTGTAAATTCAGGAATATCACATTTTTGAAAAATCACAATTACATATAAGCATAAGGCCAATAGAAATATACATGATCGGTATAGGTAGTCTATAGAATATTATTAACAATATATGCTAGAGAAGTGGCATAAAATATGAAGAATATGTACAATTAGAAAAGGAAGTAGGCAGGTGCTCTTAGCTAGGCCTATCTCAGCAGAGTTCCCGGTAGTTTAGGTTTGATACTGGAATGAAATGAGACATTCGTAGGTCTTTTAATAATTAACACAAGGAAATTTACTAGATCATAGCAGGGGAGGGGTATTCTACAAGAAACTACCTTAAGAGAACCCTGAGTTGGCTTAGTTGAGCATCAGAGAGTACCTGGGGCTACTCTTGTCAGTTTTGTATGCAGGTGGCTGTGAAGAGATGGTAATATTGCCTGAGTCTTTAGTCTTCTGAGCCAATCAAGTTTTGAGGACCAGCCTAGCTTACACAAGGGGCAGATATTAAGATATTGCTCCCATCACTGCAAATCACATGGGGGGAGAGAGAAACAAAGTGTGGGGGGATGTATCCTTGAAATACATATATACATACATACATACATACATACATACATACATACATACATATGTGTGTATATATGTGTGTGTGTGTGTATATATACATACACACACACAAGATACATAGAAAGGCCTCTAGTGCATTGGATAGATACGCTATATGGAAGATTTATGGAAAGATGTGGATAAGAATCACATAGGATGAAAAGGTACGGTCTTATACCAATGAATGTGATCATTAAGAACACAGATCCATCACATTATTCAAACAAGTTATTAACCATAGAACTAATACTATTAGTTTAACTATGAGGCAGTGTGACCTAAAGGAAAGAGCAAAATGTCCTAATTGAAAAAGCACTAGCTTTTAGGTCTCTGCCAAATGAAGAACAGTATCTTCTGACCTGCCTTATAGACTTGTGAAGATAAAATGAGAAAATGGGTGTGAAAACATTTTGAAACATTAAAATCAATAAACAAATTCAAGCCATCATTATTAATAAGATTATTTTCTAATCACATCGAAAGAGGATTGAAATGGGGACAGGACATGAGACTGCTAAGTTGTGAGAGTCAGACAAAATGCATAGCATGAAACAATGAATGGAAAAAGCTGATGATATAAAGCCAAAGAGGGCATTCAGGTAGGAGGGTCATGTGGTAAGAAGATATCTGGGGACTGGGCTGGAGGTGGTAGGTTTGGAAGAGGGGTGGTTTAAAAGGAGAAGAAAGGTCAGTGACTACAAGCTTAGTTTTGCATATTTAACAATTTTTCATGGGTCAGCCCTGTTCAGTCACAAGCAATTTTAAAGCACCAATCATGTGCCAGGCACTGAGTAAAGGTGCTAGAGACAATAAGCAGGCTTGCCTTAATGGAGTTTACGTGACAAAGTTTAGAGATCCTGGATTCGAAAAAGAGAAAAGTAATTAATTGTACAGTAACTTTGTGTTTCTGCTTCAGTGTATTTTTCTCCTGGTGCAACATCATAGACCTTCACCTTTTGCAATAGCATTAGACATTCTAACAGGAATGTCCTATGCAGAAGGGAGGACCTTGAGTATTTTTTTTTCTTACAAAAATTCTAAGAGAATTCTTCCCACCTCCCAAACCAACCAACCAGAGAGCTAGGCTAAAAGATTAAAATGTATGCATTTTAATGGTATGATAATACTGCCACCTAGTGCAAAGTTCATTGAAAAGGAGAGAAAGGAGCCAAAGCAACCTTTCTGTTGCATTCCAAATGTGGATCATAGATGTTGCTAACTGTCTAAACTGACCCATGCAGTCCTTGGACTCTATCAAAGTGGGGGTGTTTGGCAAAGATTGGGGAGGTAAGATGAACAGAGGAGGAGGGAATTTAAAGTTATTACCAAGACACTATTCATTTTCCAAATGTCCACCCTCAACAAAATTCACAATAATTTTACTTATATTTATATTATACTTATATTTCTTTATTTAAATTTTTATATATGTGCAAGTATATGTATGTATGTGTATATATTTATATATATGTATGTGTGTGTACATATATATATATATATATATATATATATATACACATATATACATACATATACATACACATATATTCCTTTTCCTTAGAAATACTTCAAAACTGTAGGAGCTTTAGAGTAGTCTAATAGACAGAGGAGTCAAGAAGACCTAGGTTCAAGCCTGGCTTCTGACAGAGTAGCTTTGTGACTATCTCATATTTGCATGGAATGTCACCAGAAATTCCCTGCGGTGATAAAAATCATAGATCTGAATAAAAAAAATCTGATTCATTTGACAAGCAAAGTCTAAGCAGTCAAATCTCAATTACCCAAATGTTTGCTGTTGTTCCATCATGTCAGTTGTGTCTGATTCATCGTGACCCCATCTGAGATTTTCTTGGCAAAGATACTGGAGTAGTTTGACATTTCCTTCTCCAGTTCATTTTACAGATGAGGAAACTGAGGTACATAGAATTAATGGACTTGTGTCTGAGGCCATATTTGAACTCAAGAATATGAGTCTTTCTGACTTCAGTCCCAGCACCGTATCCCCTATGCCACCTAACTGGCCCATATACACAGTGTGTATGTATACACACACACACACACACACACACACACACACACACACATATATGGTAGCATATAGTATATAGAGAAGTACAGTAGATAGGGTGCTGCACCTGGAGTCAGGAAGACCTGAGTTTAAATTTAGCCTCAAATACTTTCCAGCTATGTGATCCTGGGCAAGTCACAGCCTCTGTTTGCCTCAATTTCATGTAAAATGGGGATAATAATAGCACCTACCTCCCAGGTTTGTTGTGAAGACCAAACAAGATAACTGTAAAGGACTTAGCTCATCTGGTACATAGTTAGCACTATGTAAATGTTGGCTATTTATTATTATTATTATTATTATTATTATTATTATTATTATTATTATATATATTTTATTATAAAAATGTAAGTTTTGAAAGGGGGGAAAGAATCAGACAAAATGCCCAGTATGAGGTGATGAATGGAGTGGGCTGGCGATAGACCCAAAGAGGCAGTCAGATGGGAGGATTGTGTGGCAAGAGAGCATTGAGGGAGTTGAGGTATAGGTGGTAAGTTTGGAAAGAACATTTCGCTGTCACCTCAGTGTGGCACAGTCTGAACAACCTTCTCAAAACATAATATTAATTAAATACTTGTTATATGTCTTACTCTTTCAGGTGAGTTTTTTTCAAAGCACTTCCACGTATCTTGTTCTCTTTAGGTATACTTTAGCCCTTTCCCTTGAAGTTGCTACACCCTGAGCTGTCATTTGTCACCCTGTTGTCTTTTCTGTAGACAAAACAGTGAACACAAGATATCATGCAAATGAAAGTGTGGGTGGGAACATAAACTGCATGAAGCAGTGAGTGGGTGAGTATGAGTATAGTTCAGGGACCAGGGATCCTGGTGGACGATTATCTCCCCACCACGGCTGGCGCCCTTTCTCCTTCTGTGATCACAGTTGTCCTTTTCTATTAGAATTGCTATTTAAAAAAAAATTATTATCTCCCTTTTCAGTATCATATTTTTAGATTGTTTTGTCTCTATCTAATAAAGGCAACAACTTTGAACTTGTGATAACAGCAGTCTTTTAAATGACTAATAACATAAATATATTTGTTCCCCAGGGGAAAATTGCCTTGTATTTTATAATCAGAGAGCGGCTGCCTGGGGACTCAGCTCTGAAAGAATAAAAGAATAGGGGATATGATCTTTTCAGCAACTGACAAAAATGTAATTGGAGCAAAGCATAATTTCTTAAGTCAAAACTTGTCTGATCCCAGAACAATAGGCCCAAGACTGGTGATTAAAAATAATATGAGGCTGAGCCTGTTCTTAATGCCTTGCTGTAGGAAGCTTTATTTCATGGAATAAATGATAATTTCCCACAAGGACTCATTCTCAGGAAGGCAGTGTGGGGCAGTGGAAAGAGCAATAGATTTGAATATCCCAAACCAGCTTTCTTTCCAAGGCTCAGGTAATCAATTAACAAGCATATATTTTAAATATCTATTATATACCAGGCAATAGGGATACAAATAGAAGTGACTTGACCTTGGCCCCAGTTTCATTATCTAAAAAATAAAGGGGTGGTATTAAATGGCCTCTAAGATTCCTTCCAATTTTAAATATACCATCTTCTAATTTGGAATCTGCCTTCTCTGTCCAGGTGCCCCACTGTTATACCACACAATCAAGAGCTGTCTGAGGCTTGTTACTGTCAATCAATTCCTCAATCAATTAATGTTGCCCTCAACCAGACTGTACACCGAACGGAGAGGCGTGAAATAACTTGAGACATGGGCCAGGTGGAGCAGCATTGCTGACTCTGTGTATTCATCTGAGGGTACAGGATATATAGAGAAAATCTAGCCTAACTTCAAAGAGTCCTCCCCGTGAGATACTCCCCAGAACATCTGCTGAGGATGTGACAACATGAATTTCCTCGTTATCAGGGTTCCTAGATTGGGTTGTATATTCCAAGGTTTTCCCAGGCGCCTTGGCACCACCTGCATAGAGGAGTGAATGTGCAAATCTAAGGTTCAAAGAGTGAGAAGGAATGTCTCAGAGACCTCCTAATCAGGAAGGGATTGGAGAGCCATACCACTTAATCATTGAACCCTTTCGGGTAAAAGCCTGGGCAGAGGTCAAACTCTGCCTTGGATCTTAAACCCTTATCAGACTCTTAAGATTAGCCCTCAACAAATTAACAAGTATTTATTTAGCACCTACTATGTGCTAAGCATTGGGGATAGAAGTATAAATAATGAAATAATATCTACTTGCAATAATTATTGTTGTTCAGTTATTTTTCAGTAGTGCCTGATTTTTCATAATGCCATTTGGGGTTTCTTGGCCAAGATCCTGGGGTGGTTTGCCATTCTCTTCTCCAACTCATTTTACAGGTAAGGAAACTGAGGCAAACAGGGTTAAGTCCTTTTTCCCAGGGTCACCCAGCTAGTAAGTGGCTGAGTGTCTTAGAAAGAGGAGTTTTCCTGACTCCAATACCAGGGCTCTATCCATTGCACCACCTAGCTCTCTCTCTCTCTCTCTCTCTCACACACACACACACACACACACACACACACACACACACACACGTTATTATGTATACATTATATTCTAATGAGAGAAACAAATACATACAGAATATCTATAGCATGTTCCTCAACCCTAAAACCTGTCTATTCTGTGGCTCAGACTGTCATGGCTAGACTTTCTGTCTCTCTAGGTGATAACTACTATTAAATTTGACACACTAATCCGAGCTAACAAAAAAAAAAGCTAACAGAGAGCAGCATCTCTCCCATTCATCCTCTTCTCTCTGCACACATGGCTACCACTCTAGTTCAGGCCCTTATTAATGTTTGCTGAACTGTTATAATAACCTTCTCACTGGATTCATTGACTCCAATCTTCGCCATTTTTGACCCATCTTCCATACAGTTGCCAAATTGATATTTTTAACACATACACCTAATGATATCATTCTCCTGCTCAAGAAGCTTTGATGGCTCCTGAATACCTCTAGGATCAAGTATCTAGTGAGAATAATCAACTGATAGCCTCTCCTCTTAATTTATGGGAACTTGGGTCACCTCTGGGGAACTATATGTGGATTTCAGTGACAACACCATCCCCTGCTTTGGGATGATGCAATAATCCCTTGGTTCCTGTGATGGCAAAATGAGGGAAGGAAATTGGCCACTGAGCCAGGAAGAACCACTTACCCAGTAGACTTGAAAGGGAGAAACAGCTTCCACTCTTCTTCCTTTTTTCTCTCTGGAACACGTGTGATGGAACTGTCTCTCTGGGACCTTTCATGAAAGGGATAAACGCCTCCCAATGATAGCAATTATGTCTTTTCCTACATGGCTAAGGCTGTGTGTTGTCTAGGTAAGTCTAAGCCTGGGTATTGGGCCCCTGGCTGCTTTTTCTACTGTTTCTTTCCCTGGTCATAAATTATGAGATGAATGTTTCCAACCTGGGAAATGACCTGGTGAGTTTGAGAGGTCAGAAGCTTCTGGTCCCTCATTAGGGTGCTGGCTGTTCTGTGGAAGGTGGTACCTGAAGCTACTACAGGGTTTGGAAGAGATGATGGCTGACAGGACAAGCCTAAGCCCTTCTTTGGGTTGCTATGTGATAAGGATTTTAAGGAAGCTGTCTGTATCAATATATACTTTTAAATCTTCTGTGTTTTCAGTATTTTTTTTGTGTGGAGGAAATAAATAGCTGTCCTATAACCATTCTGCTTTGTGAATTGAGTATCTTTCTTCTCCCTTTTCCTTAGACTCTACCCAAATCTAAGGTGTAAGCGATTTTACCTTCAGCTGCAGGATGGGGAAATAAAGAGTCAAAGAGTGAGAGAAAGAGTCTGACTCCTCACATTAGAGACCAGGTTCCTCTAGGACTAAAGTCAAGTTCCATGTGTGGGCCTCTAGAGCTGGGGCCCCTTAGTGAGAGAGAAGTACCCAAACCCCTCTGGCCCAGCTAGTGTTTGTAAAGCACTTTGCAAACCATAAAGTGCTATATAACTACTAGCTATTGTTAGGACCCCCACTCCAAGACCACCTCTGTCTTTTCACTATTAGGAGACACTTTGTTTTCCAGAACTAAGGCCCAGCAAATAGGCCATACCCTGAGCTTGGTGTAACAACAATCCTTTGTGCTCACCCTTTGGATGACCTCAGCCACAGCAAAATCCCAGAACTGTTTTCACACCAGTCCCAGATGGTCCCTGAGCTCAAACACCTGCAGGAATGATGTTTCTGTCATGAAGCCCTGCTATGAATCAAACCTGTCTCTTTGTTGCTATTACCCCTCATTGTCAGGGCTATAGCTGACTGTGTAGCCGCTGCCATGTGTATCAAAGTTTGGCCTTACTAAAGAGGGTCTCCTTCTAGAGGAGGCCTGGTGGATGTGTCTAATGTCTCTCCTCCAACGGAATAAAAAAAGCTTTTCGCTTCTGCCAATTGTTAGCTCTTTGTTTTTATTTTATTCCTTAGAGTCAATGGTGGTTGTGATAAGTTGTGTAAACTCTCTTGGTATTTTCAGAGTTAACAGTGGTTGCATAACCTCTGGCTCTTTGGTTCTTTGTTTTCAGTGTTGTTACAAATCAGACTCATCGTTTGGCCCTTGCAGCCCTTCCCAATCTGGCTCCAATCTCTGTTTCTACCTCATTATTCCCCCTTGCACACTCTATGTACCAGACCGGCCTCCTGCAGTGTACAGTTTTCCACCTTCAATTTTTGCACAGGCTCCCCTGGATTCCAGGAAGGCTTTCTCTCCTCGCCTCTGCTGATTCCTAGCCCCCTGCAACATTCAGCTCAGAAGCCAAATCCTAGAAGACGTTTTTGCTGGTTACTCCAGCTGTTAATTCTCTAGTTTCTCCCCCCTCAAAAAAAAAACCTAGAAGAAAAAACCCACTTTTTTTATCTATAAACTTTGTAGTTATTTATCTGCATATACACTGTCAGCTTCTGGTAGAATGCAAGCTTCTTGATGCTAGGGATTAGTGTTGTTTTTCAGTCTTTATACTGCAGGTGACATTATACTTCCGGGAGGTAGCTAGAGAGGGCTATGGCTAGAATGCAGGGCCTGGAGTCATGATACACTTAGTTCAAATCCAGTTTCAGATACTTACTGTGTTAGCCTTTTGCCTCAGTTTCCTCAACTGTAAAACAGGGATAAGTCTCACCTGCCTCTGGTTGTTGTGAAGATTAAATAAGGTATTTGTAAAGTGCTCAGCACAGTGCCTGGCATGTGGAAGATGCTTAATAAATGCTTATTTCCTTCCTTCCTACCTACCCTATAAGGCAAGACCTTGACACATTTTATAAAATCTCCCTTGATCCTCACAACAATTCTGTGGAGTGTTACATATTTATTGCCACCATTTTGCAGATGAAGAAACAGAAGGTCCAGAGAGATAAGTAATTTGGCTCAGATCACAGTAAGTTAATATCAAGGCAGGATTTCAGCTCAGCTCTTTCTGGCTCCAAAGAGAAGGGCTCTTATCTATTGCATGCTGTTTGTCTCTATGGCCAGGACAAAGGTCTCCTCATCCTTTAACCTTGTTCAGCCAGCTAGGTTATTCAACAGTTAAGGGCCTACTAGATGCAAGGTACTACACTAGGAGCTGGAGACATAAAACCAAACCCGTCCCTGCTCTCAAGGAAATCATATCGATTCATAGAGTTAGGGCTGGAAGGGTCCTCGGAGGTCACCTAGTCCAATGTTCTCATTTTACAGATGAAAAAAATGGGGCCCAATTAAGGATAAGCAACTTGCCCAAGGTCACACAGGCAGTAAGTATTAAAGGTAGAATTATTTATTTGTCTGTTCAGTCATTTATAGCATTCATTTTCTAAAATTTTGAATTCCAAATTTTCTCACTCTAGCCTTTCTCTACCCCTTACTAATTTTACATGTGAAGCCATGCAAAGCATATTTCCACATTAGCCATGTTGAAAAAAAAAAACCTAAAGCATACAAAGAAAATGGGTAAAAAAATGGGAAAAATGGGGAAAAAAAAGTACTGGCATACCTTGGCAATACTGCAGGTTTGGTTCTAGGAACACTACAGTAAAGTGAGCTGCACAAATTTTTTTCTTTTCTAATACATGTAAAAGTTATGTTTACACTATACTGTAGTCTATTAAAGTGCACAATAGCTTTATGTCTAAACAAATGTACATACATACTTTAATTTAAAATATTTTATTGCTAAGAAAGCTAACCATCGTCTGATCCTTCAGTGAGTCATAATCTTTTTGCTGGGGGGGGTCTTGCTTCGATGTTAATGGCTGCTGATGATTAGGGTAGTGGTTGCTGAAGGTTGTGGTGGCTTTGGCAATTTCTTAAAATAAGACAATAATGAAATTTGCTGCATTGATTGACTCTTGCTTTCACTTGAACACTTACAGGCAATTGTAGGGTTTTAATTGGCCTAATTTCAATATTATTGCACCTCAGAGAAGGCCAGAGGAGAGGAAGATCAAGAAAAGTAGGTTTCTATTCCCCTTTCAGGGGAGCAGTTATAATACACACACACACACACACACACATACACACACACACAAACACACGACATTTATCTATTAAGTTCATCGTCTTATACACCACAATTTGTGGTGCCCTAAAACAACTGCAATAGCTAACATCAAAGATCACTGATCCCAGATGACCATAACAAATACAATAATAATGAAAGAGTTTGAAATATTCCAAGAATTATCAGAGTCACAAAGTGAGCACATGCTGTTGGAAAAATAATACCAATAGACTTGCTTGATACAGGATTGCCACAAACTTTCAAATTGTAAAAACCACAGTATCTGTGAAACGCAATAGAGTGAAGTACAATAAAATGAAGTATGCCCCTATGTTTTAATCTGTACTCAGAGTTCATCAGTTTCCTCTCTGGAGGTGGATAGCATTTTTCATCATGAGTCCTTTAGAATTGTGTTGTATCACTTTATTGATTAGAACAGCTAAATCTTGCACAGTTGATTATCATTATAATATTGCAGTTATTGCGTAAACGTTCTTCTGGTTCTGTTCACTTTACTTTGTATCAGCCCATATAAGTCTTCCCAGGTTTTTATGAAGCCATCCACCTCACTTCTTATAGCCCAGTAGTATTCCATCACAATTATATACCACACCTTGTTCAGCCATTCCTCAATTAATGGGCATCCTTTCCAAATCTTTGCAATGGCAAGATTACATTTGACTATCTGTGTCACTCATTTTGGGATTTAACATACACCCGTAGCTGATATTATTTAACCATTTCACGTAGGTGTCTCATCTTCCAACCACACTGTAAATTTCTTAGTGAAGGGCAATTATCTATGTATTAAACCCTTACATCCCTGAGCATATCTTGTACAGTGCTAGCACACAGTCAGTTCTTGAGTACTGGTTGAGTTGAACTGATTCAAGATGAAGTATGGTCTAATAGAAAGAGAAGTGGATTAAGAGTCTGAGGCCCTAGGTTCATAGCCCACCTTTGCCACTTACTACCTACATGACCTTGAGCAAATCACTGCATCTTTGCAGGCCTTTGTTTCCATTTCCATAAAATGAGGGAGTTGTGCTAACTGGCCTTTAAGGTACTTTCCTGCTTTGAATTTATGATCTTATGAATTATGCCAATTACAAGTGTTCCTGCTCTGACAGTAACCAGCTGTGTAATATTGGACAAGACACTTGAGACTGAATAAGCCTCAGTAACTTCATCTCTAAGATGAAAATGCTGATTAGATGACCCCTAGGTACCTAACATGAACCCTTAAGTCCTCTCTACTATGGTTTAGTGAAAAGAGCTCTGGATCTAGAGTCATAAGACCTCAGTTCAAATCCCTCCTCTGATACCTGAGTGACCTTTTTAGCAAGGCACTTAATATCCCTGGGTCTCAGTTTCCTTAAATGTGAAATGGGGAAGGGTAGACTCTGAGATCCTTTCCAGCTCTAGATATATAATAGTTCTATTTCTTAGCCTTTCCTACACCCTTCCTTGTAGGACAAGATAGCACTCGATTTAAAATTTTACCTGATCTAACCGTTGCTCTTATGTCATATAACTCCATGTTATATGACTGTGGTGGCAAAATATAGGAGTGTCTCTGTACAATCTTGGATGTGGTTCTGATTACATAATTTTGAGAATAAAGCTTAGTCAGGAAGGACTATTTTGTTGGCAGTTAAGAAAAAAAAAAGTTGTGAAACCTGAACCTTTGACTTCAAAATCAAAGTCCACGAGAGTAGATAGGAACAGGGCTGTGCACTTTGGAAGAAGGTGCTCAGGCTTACGTATGAAGCAACTGAGTTCCAGCATAAATCTTGGATCACGATTGCTCTGAAGACTCAATCATCTCTTTGAAAAAGAAAAAAGATCTCTTCGGTCTTACATCTGCTGGACAATCTCCGGGAGTAATCCCAAGTCACACGAACTTGAGAAGCGACAAGGTAATGCTGACTGGGCACTACGTCATACTTGACATCAAACAAAACCTTATTTAACCCCCAAAGTAAGTAATGGTGAGGGGAGGGAGAGATATTGTCACAAACTAACTTCAGATCTTACACATCCTGTTAGACTTCCACGGTAGGAAAAAAACAACTCTAGTGAGACTCTTTAAGTAACTTGCACGACATATAGTAATGTATTCCTTAACCCTTTGTGCAGGTAGGAATTTATGTGTGTGGAATGTTGCTTATGTTGCCACAGACCATTGATATTTTTGTTTCACTGAAAATGCTGAAATGCTTTTATTCTCTTTTAAAATTTTGTTACAAGGGAGTACTCTGGATAGAAGGGAGAAGTATACATTCATAAATTAGTGAAGCAATAACAAAGATACAAAGTCTTTTTCTTTTTTTAAGGAATGCATTGCCCAGTATGATGCACAGGATAAAAGAAAAAACAGTTGTAGTTGTTAATAATCCTCTTGGCCATTTTTCATTAAGCAAAGTTTTAAGGGAGAATATGAAAAAAACTAGTTATTTGTACCTGCAGTTAAGTAGATACTACTTTGGTGAACTCTCATTTACCTGCATAATTTCTTCCCAATATTTTATAGTAGAGATGAGGTAGTATCATCTATGTTTTGTATGCATAGGTGGGGGGAAAATCCACACCAATGATGACAGAATCATAGGAACACGGACTTAGAGTGGCAAGAGACCTCAGATGACATCTGGTCCGACCTGTCACTTTACAGATGCCAGACCTGAGGCCCAGGGAAATGAAGAGAGTCAAAGCAGCTTCTCTGTGTGAGAGAAGGGAATTAACCAGAAGAGAAAGCTTGTGCTCAATAGCGGGGTGGGGGTGGGGGAACAAACAGATGGGCATGAGCAGAACTAGAGACTGAAAAATCTGACAAGATCAGGGAGAGGGTATATGTTTGTGGTCTCAGAAGCCGTAAATATGGGGTCATGATACATGATATGGATCATCTAGAAAGCAGACGGAGGAGAGAGGGAAAGAGAGAAAGGGAGAGAGGGAGCGAAAGAGAGGGAGAGAGAGGGAGAGAGAGGGAGAGAGAGAGAGAAAGAGAGAGAGAGAGAGAGAGAGAGAGAGAGAGAGAGAGAGAGAGAGAGAGAGAGAGAGAGAGAGAGAGAGAGAGAGATTTTCCTTAGTTGTGTTTGGACTAGAAAGGGTCCATCTTGTCCTTTCTGATCAAATATTTTAACCCCTCTGTACCTGTGCCCTGATATATGAGAGCTGTGTTATCACACTGTCCTTTGCTCTGATTCCACAGGATTTCACAAACCAATCTAGAAGAAAACTTGGGAAAGCCAATGGTTCTTCGCATGGGAAGAGGGTTGGTTATTGAGTCAGAGCAGCTGGGTCCACAGCCCTGTTCTTAGTAGAGGCAACATTTAAGGTGTGACCTTGAGCAAATAATTTAATCTCTGTAAGCCTTAGTTCCCCAACATATAAAATGATCTCCATATAAAACACATATAACATATAAAAACATAAAACAACATATAAAAACATCTAGCTTGGAGTAGATGACCTCTAAGGTCCCTTCTACCCAGTGACATGCTGAAAAATGTTTAACAACTAAGTCTCTGAAAAAATTGATATATAACTATAACACATTTTAGAGTATAATGTGCATTATTAACATTTTCTCCATGATGTCCCTAAATCTACACAATTGACAAAACAATAAATCAATTTGTAGCCCATATTTGTAGTATATGCTGAATTCTGAGATGCAAATGCTCATACTGAAAATTCAACAGTCAGGTAGCTGGCTCTAGCACACTCATGCTTCCACCTTCCACCACGAATCCTCTACTTTCATTCACAAAGAACAATCATAATTGCTATAGTGATAGGGAGTTTCATCTCTGCCCTGGGAAAACATGAGATTTGGGGAAGACCTCTGAGTGGAATGGATCACAGAGCAGATCTCTCTGAATTTTCTTCAATTTATCTGAATTCTCTCTTGTGTCAACTACCGAATAATTTGGTATTTACTGTGGTATGTCTGAGAATTACAAATCCAGCCAGCTCTTATTTATCTATGGCAACAGAAGAAGAGATAGCATGGTAAAAGAAAGCTTGCATTGACTATGAAGTCAAAAGACCTGGGGTCCAACTGCCCTCTGATGCTTTCCTACCTTTGTGACTTCCCTCATCTGTAAAATGAGAGTTATAAAGCCTCTGAGGACTCTTCTAGCTCTAGACCTCTAAGAGGTACTTACTGTTCCATTCCTACTCATGCTTCACTGAGTGACGTAGGTGCCTGATTCTGATTTATCTATGCTCTGACAAGTCATGCCAATCTGAAGTGTACTCCATGGCCATTGGACTATGGTGCAATTGTGCTAAGGGCAATGAGACTAAAGATTTTTAAATTTTAGGAAACAGCTTCTGACTCATGAAGTCATGTTGAGGTTTTGTGACTGGATTGTAATTGCATTGGTGACATAAGAACACATACGGATAAAATCAATGATCTTTTGAAGCAGAGACAATATAGCAGAGGTGACAGTACAAGGTCATGGCCTGGACTTGGCATTAGGAAGACTTTAGTTTGAATCTTGCCTCTGACATGCTTGACACTTGGAGCAATTCACTCAACCTCTCTCAGCCTCAGTGTTCTCATCTGTAAAATGAGGACATTCAACCCTCACTGGGTTGAATAAGATCCTTTACATATATAAAGACCTTTGCAAACCTTAATGTGATATACAAATTGTTACCGTTGAAGAAAACAACGGGTGTGGACAGCACCTGTGATTTCATTGGTATTTGAAGCTTCTGGTAAAGAATTTCCTCTAGCGATGCAGAAGGGCACCTCCTCAGAAACTTTTAGTTTTAGGGAGTTGTCTAGACTAGATGGAAGGGAGGGGAGGGGAGGAGGAGGAGGGAGGGGAGGATGAGGAGGGAGGGAAGGGGGAGTGGTTAGGGAGTACGTATACTCGACCTCTTCAGAATGGTATCTAGCTTGACCCGAATAAGGGCGCTGGGCTTCACTTTCGCCACTGCGCAGGCGCCCCGCCACTCCGCGCAGACGTACTAAGAAGGCAGTTTTGGCTTCATGCTCGAGAAGCCCCTCGGGTCGCTTAGGTGCTGCCCCTCCCGGCAGGAGGCGCCCTCGGTCCCCGCGAGGTCATCTATGGCTCTCCAAGGGATCCGAGTGCTGGAGTTTGCCGGCCTGGCCCCAGGCCCCCTCTGTGGCATGATCCTGGCCGATTTCGGGGCCCAGGTGATGACAGTGGACCGGCTGGGCCCCGGCAACCCAATGTGGATGGCCCGAGGGAAGCGATCCTTGGCCTTGGACTTGAAGCAGCCCAAGGGGGCGGCCGTAATGCGCAGGCTCAGCCGCCAGATGGACGTGCTGGTGGAGCCCTTCCGGCCAGGTGAGAGCTAGGGCTGCCTCCCTCCCCTCCTCCCCCCGCCTCCACCCGTCTCCTCGTCTCCCTCGTCTCCCCCCCACCCCACGCCCACCGCTCCCGCCCTGCTGCTCGTCCTCGCTTCCTCCCTGTCCCCGGGTCTCACTCCCTCTCCCGTTCCCAGCTCCACCCCCATCCGTGGGTCCTCCTCCCTCTCTACTCCCCTTTGGGCCCCTGCCCTTCCTCTGTGCCCTCCTTCCCCACCCCGCCCCCCACGCGCCTCTACTGCCCTGCCAGATAGGTTTCAAAAACTAAGTCTTTGGAAAGCTATAAATAATTTTTAGTCCATAGGGCTGAGCCAAGCTTGAGTAAACATAAATAACTGGTTTTTCTTAAAGTAGTTAAGCAAAAAATGACTTTGTTTACATTCTACTTAGGTGTAATGGAGAAATTTGGTCTTGGTCCAGAGGTTCTGCAAAAGGACAATCCAAAACTTATCTATGCCAGATTGAGTGGATTTGGTCAGTGTGGAAGATTGTCTAAAGTAGCAGGTCATGATATCAATTGTCTGGCCTTGTCAGGTATGTTCGGGAATATCATTCAATTTTTATTTTTTTACATTGTATTTACAACCACTTGAGGTCTGTGGTTTAGTTCATTTCAGCAAGAAATTAAAAATAAGATCAAGTATTAAATCTTCAACAGCCTTGATTAGAGAAATATTTGCTCAATAAGGGAGATTGATTTGACTTGTGAGATGACTAATTCCAAACTTTTCTGTAGGCTCCCAGGGCCATTGTTTTTTGTCTACAGGATTATCCTATTGGTAAACATTGTAGGGCATGAAATAGACACAAAAAAATTTCCTATTTCAGCATTTTGACAATTACTACTCTTAGATAAAAGTGAGTGCTGACCAAAGGAACTCTTGCATTCCCTATGATATCATATTGACATGTTCAGCTTTTGAGAGCCTGCATGCTCTAATGGAAAGCATTCCTTCTGGAGTTGGAGTTAGGAGGGCTGAGTTTAAATTCCAGCCCCAACACCATTGGCAGGTCATTTAACCTCTTTGAACTTCCTCAGCTTTCTCATTTAAAGTGAGGATAGTGATACTTACACTACATGTCATTTTATAAGAAATAGTGTGCTTGTCTTAATGTAAGAAAAGTACTCTATAAATCACAAGATACTATGTTAATGTGAACTGTTAATTAATTAATTAAGAATTAATTAAGAATTAATATTCTTCCCCCACATGCACAGTTTTCACATTTACTTTTACATTTGATCATTTTAATGTTTTCTGGTATTCATGTTTTGCGTCTCTTTTATAAGGAGGAAGTGATTATCCTTCCACTGAAATCTCATGTCATATCCTTATTGAGGCATGAAGTCATCCTTGGTTTTCAAAGGCTTAGACAAATGGACATAGACTCCTGCAGGTTCTACAAACCAAGAAACTTTAATAATAATAATAATAATAATAATAATACCTAGCATACAGTACATTAAGGGATGCAAATTGCTTTATACATATTAATTAATTTTGTTTCCATAACAACCCTGTGAGGTAGGTACTGTTATTATTCCTATTTTATAAATGAGGAAACTAAGGCAAACAGGGATTAATTTATATGCCCATGTTACACAGCTAATGTCTGATGCCATATTTTAATTCAGACTCCAGATGTAATGCTCTATTCAGTGTGCCACCTACCTGCCTCAGTAGTACAGGCTTAATAGCAGAGTATATGTCTACTGTCCAAGAACTACTCTAACAAAATACAGAAAAGGAGGTGGAGGATACTCAGAATTATATAATTCTTAAGACATCAAAAGAAATGTATTTAACTCTTGTGTCTCATAAAGTACAGTTTTTGTATACTTCAAGTAGACATGTTTCTGGATGCATTAAACTATATCCATTTTGACATTCTTAGTACAAGTGAAGTGAGAAAACATGAAGAATTTATAGCCAAATGAAAGGTCAACTCAACAGAACCTCCGTGGAAAAGCAAATAAAGAAGTTCACCTAGTTGATTTTATTTTATGCCCAGTTGAAACAAAATAACATAATTTTATTGGACATTTAATCCAATTTAGACATCTCATTTTGCATTTATTACTGACCATAAGCAGATGGATTATCCTGAAGATGACTGTAACTTATGTGCTATTATAGCAGAGGATGAATCGAGAATTTCTCTGAAAAACTTGATGAACTTCTCCAGACTAAGACAACAGTTACTTTTCTGCCTTGTGATTTCAATGTGAAAAAGAGTAGAAAGACAGTAAAAGATTTTAGAAAATATGGTTTATTATCAAGAAATAACTTTGAATTTCTATAGTGCTTTCAGGTTACTCTCCTAACAGTGATCCTATGAGATTGACTATAAAGGCATTTTATCTCCATTTTACAGATCAGGAAACTGATGCTTAGAGATAGGTGGACTTTTTGTGTGACCCTTGGCAAGTCGCTTAACCTCTCAGTGGCCCAAAGAACTCTAAGACTATACATTGTAGAATATTTGAAGGTCTGCATTGGCAGAAGGAATTTCCCCGTGAAGAGTGCCCTGTACCAGTGAAATTATAGGTCCAGGCCCTTTCTCCTATCCTTATGTGTTCTTGAAGAAATACTTCATTTTACTTTCTTTTTATAGTAGTAGGAGATTATCCATTTGCAAAAATCCTCTCCCAAAACCTTATTATGGCATAGAGATGATTTGAGGTGTTTTTGATAACTGTGCTTTAGAATACAAGTTGTGTCTGGTGTGTTCTACCAAGCCATAAAGGTTTCACATGTAGGCTTAACTGAAGCTTATGTTCACTGTCCAAAGACCAGCCCACAGAGACCCAGAAATTATTAGCTAGCACTCAGTCTCTTTGTTGAGTGAAAAGAAATGGCCACTTATGGCAGCATGATTTTTAGAACATGATGTTACTTTTAAAAAAATAGTATTTTTTCTCCTCAATTACATGTAAAAACAATTTTTAATATATATATTTTTTAAGTTTTGAGTTTCAAATTCTATCCTTCCTTCCTCCCTCCTCCCCTTCCTAAGACAGTAAGCAATCTGATACAGGTTATATATGTGCAATCATGTAAAACATTTCCATATTAGGCATTTTGTGCAAGAAGACTTGAAGAAAAAAAAAGAAAGTGAAAAATAGTATGCCTTAGTCTGTATTAAGATAACAGTTCTTTCTCTGGAAGCGAATATCATTTTTCATCATGAGTCCTTTGGGACTGTCTTGAATAAATTTTTCATTGTATAATATTGCTGTTACTGTGTGCAATAGTCCTCAGGTTCTGCTCACTTCACTTTGTATCAGTTCATGAAAGTCTTTCCAGATTTTTTTGAAATCATCCTGCTTATTATTTCTTATAACACGATAATATTCCATTACATTACAATCATGTACCACAGCTTGTTCAGCCATTCCCCTATTGATAGGCATCCCCTCAATTTCAAATTCTTAGCCACCACAAAAAGAGCTGTTATAAATTTTTTTTATAAATAGTTTTTTCCCCCCTCTCTATCTTTTTAAAATCTCTTTGGAATACAGACCTAGCAGTGGTATTGCTGGATCAAAGGGTATGCATTGTTTTTTAGCCTTTTGGGCATAGTTCCAAATTAATTAACGGAATGGTTGGCTCAGTTCACAACTCCACCAACAGTTCATTAGTGTCCTAGTTTTCCCACATCCTGTCCAACATTTGTCATTTTCCTTTTTTGTCATACATAATGTTACTTTTGAAACATTGTGGAGGAAGATATTAGAAGGCTTCAAGCAGTACTGGTTGCTTAATAAGAAGAGAAAACTGGTAGGCAGCTAGGTGGCACAGTGGATAGAGTACTGGCCCTAGATTCAGGAGGACCTGAGTTCAAATGCGATCTCAGACACATAACACTTACTAGCTGTGTGACCCTGGGCAAGTCACTTAACCCCAATGCCTAACCAAATAAAACAAAAAAAAAAAAAGAGAAAACTGTTGAAGAGAAATCTACTGAGAATTCAAATCAGGATTTGGTTAAACCAATCTTCCAGTGTTCCAAGGATCTATAATTTTATTGTGTGATGTCTGTTGATGGATACTGAATTTTTTGCACAGAACCCCTCTGTGACTTAATGGAGTCTTTGAGAGTTGCAGTTGCTTAAAAATTCATCACTTTTTTTTGCCATGTGTCACAGTTAGCTCAGGTAGTTCTCAGAAAAGAAACATAGGCTGGCATTAGGCCTCTGTACTCAAAGCGTTTCCAGTTTGACTAGCACCTGCCAGAATTTATATTATACTGCCATGATTCTTGAGAACTAAGTGGATCTCTACACTGTGATGAATCACTGGAGTGACACTTTTAATGAAGGAAGCTAACCTTGGAAGAATCATAACTACAAGCATATTTAAAGCCATGGGAAGATACATTTTAGGGTATAACGTATTACCAGTGATGAGAAGTAGAATAAAAAACATTATTGAAGTTATGGATGATTAAAAAGGGAAGTGGGCCCATCATATAAGAGTGAGGGTTCACAGTAGGACACTATCAGTGCTTCCTGGGTGTCCATGAAGTATTAAATCAAAAGAAGGCTGATTGTGCTTTGGCTCAGTACTCTGGAGGGGGGAAGGGAAGGGAACAAACATTTATTAAGTGGCTACTATGTGCTAAGTGCTTAATATCTCATTTGATCCTCACAGCAACCCTGTGAGGTAGGTGCTATTTCCATCCCCATTTACAGTCGAGGAAACTGAGGCATATGGAGGCTATATAGCCAAAAATTGCACACGAGGAGAAGTAGGGTTGTGAGTTACACCAGGAGAAATTTTAGTCCCTGAACCTATAAAATCATGGATTTGTCAAGATTACTACATTTGATCTTAGCCCAAATGGGCCAAGAAGTGAGGCTTTATCCAAGAAATGGAGATTTTCCTACTGTCCTATGGAATCTATGAGATAGTAATATTCATTAATATCCTGAACCCTGTGAGTAAAAACATAAAAGCATAGCAACACAAGCAACTGGATTAGGATTTGAGAAAACACAGGCTGATTTATAAGAAATGTTAGGAAAACTATACTCTACTTGTCTTTACAAATGTAGGAAAGAGAAAGTTTTCCCCTGAATTAAAAAAAAATCTATTTTTTAGAGGCTAAAATACTTTGGATTTTAAAAAGTTAAAATTTTGATTAAAAACAGGTCTTAAATTGATAGAGTAATTTATCTTAGTCTCCTGACTTATTTTCTTTTTAAATGTATAGGTGTGCTGTCAAAATTAGGCAGGAGTAGTGAGATTCCTTATGCACCACTAAATCTTCTGGCTGACTTTGGTGGTGGTGGTTTGACGTGTGCATTGGGCATTGTGCTGGCTCTTTATGAATGTACACAGTCTGGCAAAGGTCAGGTCATTGATGCAAATATGGTAAGTTTCCATCACTGAAAATGAAATACCTGCTAGTTGTTTTCAAGTGTATTTTTTTGACATTTGAAGCAATGTTCAAATTTCTCAAGATGGCCTCATGTAATTTGATATACGTGCTAAATTTATCCTGGTTAACATTCTGGTTAATATTTAGCTCTGGTTAACATTCTAACCACTTGACTCCCCTCATTTATACTTAGCACTCTAGCACTTTTCCCCCTCTTTGTCTCTCCAGATTAGACTATCAGGTTTCTAACTTCTAAATTAGATTTAAATCATACCTACCTTCAGAAAATGCTTCTTGACCAATTAGGGGGATAGAGGGTGTTTGTTTAACCAAATCACAACAGATTCAAGTTCTTCTCCACTATCCTGTTGGAAACATTAATCTTTGTCTAATATGTCTCTGTTCTAGGTAACTGTTATACAGTATTTTAATGTACTATTTACAGAAATCTCTTTATCTCTTGTTTCAAACTCCTGCTATTTTCTGCTTAAAAATGTTTTTTAAAGTCATTATGAGAAAAGGTATAGTTTTTTTTTAAAACTAGTTGACCAAACTATAAAATGATGTAGGGAAAGTATAAACGGTAATGAAGTTTAAGTATTTGATGCAAATTAGGTATCATAACAACTAGCTTCAGATGGAAAACAGCAATGGTTAAGAAAATATTTTTTTCCTAATTGGAGGAAAAAGTAATCATGGATACTTTATTAGTCTGTTAGGATTCTGAGACCATCTAGTCCAACCCTCTCATCAGTGCTTGCTCTTATTCTACCGTTTCTTTTTGCTTTGCCATAAGATGATTGGAATACAAAGAGTAAAGAGAGATTATCATGGAAGCTTCCTAGTTGATAAGAAATGTCAGCAAGGCTGAATAAGGTTGTTCCACTTATAAGCTAACAGGCAGTTAAAGGTCTGTTCAGCTGGAGAGAGCTCAAAGGCTGAGAGAAGCTTTTTTTTTAATAGTTGTCTTGAAATTATAAAGCTTATTTAGACCATGGATAAAACCCTAGAAATCTTCTTCAAGTTATATCACAGATATTTCCTAATGTATGGCTCCTTTCCTGCCAATGAGCCTTTCCTTGCCACAAAGAAAAAAACATATTTAAAATCGCCTGAGCAAAACTGTCCATCAGTGTATGAAACATTGTACACACCCTGGCCACCACTTCTTCACAGAAAGGGAGGTGCATTTTACCATTCTCTATGACGAAGATTCATCATTACAATTACTTAGGTCTTTTCCTTGTACTATTCTTTTCATTTCTATTACTGTAATGCTGTTTCATGGGAGCAACCTATGAAACAAAGAAAAATACAAAATGGGCCTTGATTCCCTTTCTGCTTCTACAAATGGCACAAAGAGTGCTAAGAATCCCAGAGTTTTTTAGACATTCTAGAAATGTTAATCTAACTATTGGTATTCGTGGTACAATAGGAAATGTGTTGGATTTGATGTCAGAGGACCTTTATTTGAATCCCAGCTCTGCTATGTATGTGATGTCTGGCCATTCACTTCATTTTTCTGGCCCATATCTTCCCTAACTATCAAATGAAGGAGTTAAACCTGATCGAGGTTCCTTTCAACTCCAAATCTATGATCCCAGGAGGTGATTACATGAATCTATTGGAGGGGATGGAACAGCCAAAGGAGAGAATACTGAGAGCAGAACCTTGGAGAATGCCTATGTTCATGTGAGGGAGGAGGTTGAAAAAACAGTGAAGGAGATGAAGAAGGAAGTTTAAAAACAGGCTGAGAAGGATGAGAATATGTCATAGAATCCAAAGGAGTAGAGATTACCAGTAACGACTGATATTTATCTAACACTTTAAGGACAACAAAGCATTTTTTAAATACATTATCTCATTTGATCCTCACAGCTCTACCAAGTCAACACTATCAATAATTTTCCTTATTTTATATATTAGTTAAGTTATTTGCCTAAGATCACAAAGCAAGTGAGTGTCTGCAAACTAAATTTGAACTCTAGTTTCCTAACTCCATTATGTCACAAATGAAGTAGAGAGACAAAGGAGGGTGAAGACTTGGAAAAGACCATTTAATTTGGCAGTTAGAAGGTCATTGGTGATCTCTGAGAGAGTAATTTCAGTAGAATGTCAGGGACTGAAGCCAGATGGCAAGAGGTTGAAGAGTGAGTGGGTGAAGAGGAGTGGAGGCAATAAGTATGTATTTCTTTGTCAAGACATTTGGCTAGCAGCAAAAGGGAGAGGAGATTGTGAAATGGTAGTTGGAGAGTGTAGAAGGGTTTAGGAAGTTTTTTGTTTATTTTTTTTTTAGGATAGAAACAGATGGAGGAAGGAGAAATGGAAGATAACAGATAGGGGATGATCAGTAGAGCAAGGCCCCATAGGAGGTAGGATGGAATATGATCATTGTCACAGGTAGGAGAAATACTTCTTCTGAGAGAGGATGAGTGAAGACATGGAAAAGTTTGGAGGTGTGGAAGAAGAATGTTGAAAGAATGAATTTGGAAGGTCTTGAATAAAGTAGGAGGCAAATTATCTGCCGAGAATATGGAGGTCAGAAGTGTGTTTGGGGACTCTGATTATTCATTGTTGGTATGAAGCTTCCCAGAGTGGCTGTATTGTAGGGACACCAATAACTTTGCTATAAGATTTCTTGAAAATTCAGGGACTAAAGTCATAACAGCTAAAAACATAAAGAGATGTTTAGGTTACCTATAGATAGCCTTTAGGGGTGTTGGGGCCAGGCGATATTCCTCTTTAGTGAAATAATTCCCTGGCAGACTAACCATAGCTTCATGATTCAATAAGGAGGTAATAATGCATGAGAGGCAGCACGGTGAAGTGAATAGGCACCTGGCTTGGAGTTAAGACCAAGATTGAATCATGCCTCTGACACTGTGGCATGTACTAGCTGTGGGACCTTGGGCAAGTCACTTAAATTTCTCATCTTAAGTTTCTTCATCTGTAAAATAAGAGGTTAAACTTGACCTCTAAGCTCCCTTCTAGCTTTAACTTTAAGTTCCATTAGAAAATGAAATCTGTTTTCCTAATGTGGAAAGTGTTTTTATACCAACTCTTGGGAACAACAACAACAAAAATCTACTGAAGTTAATTGTGTTCTTTACATTGTGAACAATCTGTATTAACTATTTAATTTGTAAACCAAATGACACTTGTTTTACTTCTTTCCAGGTGGAAGGAACAGCATATCTAAGTTCTTTTCTGTGGCAGTCGCGAAATGCCGGACTCTGGAGCCAGCCTCGAGGAAAGAATGTATTAGATGGTGGAGCACCTTTCTATGAAACGTACAGGACTTCAGATGGGAAATTCATGGCTGTTGGTGCCATAGAACCTCAATTCTATGCACTGCTGATTAATGGTAATGAGTTTTTGGAAGCCACTGCTTGCTTGTTTGTCTATTTTCGTAAGTGTGTTGGCAGTATAACTGAGATCTTCTTTTGAGTCTGGGATTATTTGGGTGACCTTTGAAATTTAAAATGTTGGTTTCCTGTGAGTTTGTATTCTGAGTAGCCAACATATGTTATAATTTACTTTAAAATTTAATATTATAGCTTATGTTTTTCCCAATGAAAAAAAAATCTACATTTGGTTCTTGTAATCTTTATAAATTTTGAAGGACATGTGGGTTAATATTAAGACCCTTTTAGGTACTTAAAATATCCTTCATTCAATTCAACATGCATTTATTACTTTTTCATTAGTGTGCTAATGCAGCAGGGTAGAAATACAAGCTTATCATGTGACTTCTTATACCCAGTAGATGCCTTTACTCTTTCTTTATAACTGACCCACTTCTTCAAATACCTTTAAACAATTCCTGATTTTATTTGGGTGAGTACCCTCTTTACCAACACATATCCAAACTCTTCCTCCGTGCCTTAGTAAGTCATAATATATGAGTTGTTGTGACCAAAAGGAAAATCATTACCTAGTAAGCAAGCTTTTGGTGGTCAACCTATCTGAATTTAGCTGGGTTGCTACTCAGATAATGGGCATGTAGCTTGTCACTTCATGCTAGGACTTACCAGAAATTATACCCTGCTGGCATTGGAATAGTATTGTAAAAGAAGTCATCTACTCACTTAAATATTTCCTATTCTTTGATAGACCCCTGGAAGTATTTGTAAATATGATGGTTCATCAATTTATAATCACGTATAGAATTCCAGTTACAGGATTTTAATAGTGGTACATGTCATTGTAGCCTTCTTGCAATTCTTAACAAGTTTCCCATTTTCTTATATTAGTAATCCTGTGCTCTTCAAATTTTGCTCACTAACTGAGTAATTGTGCTAAAGGTTATTTCATTCATATGTATTAGGATCTTTCTAAGTTAAATCTTGTTTCAGAGATAGATCAATTCAGATGTGTTTAAAAGGACTACACACTACAGTATATATAAGATGAGCTCTTTTTTAGCATAATGTATTTGTCTCTTTTAAATGTATGGCTTTAATATTACATTACATTACGGCACAGTGTATAGATTGCTGGGCCTGGAGTCAGGAAGACTTGAATTCAAATCCAGTCTCAGATGCTAACTAGTTATGTGACACTGGGCAAGTCACTTAACCCTGTTTGCCTCATCTGTTAAATGAGCTGGAGAAGGAAATGGCAAACCAAAGTATCTTTGCCAAGAATATGCCAAGTGGGGTCACAAAGAGTTGGACACGACTGAAACAACTGAACAACGACAGTGATAACAACATTACATTAGTTTAAAAGTAGAATATATGGATCAAAGTTATTAACTTGTAATCTGAGGAATGCCAGGGATCATAAAAATACTTTAAAACAATTGTTATCGCTACTAATTTGACCAGCTTCTAGATGAGAAATGCAAAAAGGAATATAGTAATTGGTGTAAGCATATGGAGTACTTTTCAGCAAAAACAGAACTGGAAATAGATCATCTTCATTTTAAATTCTAGGCCTAAACTACATTCCATCACACACTTTGGAGCCAAATGAATATTCAAATACAGTATATCTGTATTTGTGGCTCTGTAATTATTAAGATGTGCTATCAGTGTGTGTGTGTGTGTGTGTGTGTGTGTGTAGGTATGTAGGTATTCATTTGGCTCCAAAGTGTGCAATAGAATGGATTTATTTCTTTCTCCCTTTTAAGTCTTGATAAATGATTGTTTAGCAGAAAAATTTTTCTTTCCATTAATAGTTTTCTGAGAAATATTTTAAAATCAAATTTTTCTAAATATTCATTTCAAAATTCAATCTTTGTTAATACCATGGAGGGAAGAGATGTCTATCTATATCTGCCTATCTATCTATCTATCTATCTATCTATCTATCTATCTATATCTATCTATCTATCTATCTATCTGTCTATCTATTTATCTATCTATCTCTCTTATCTCTCTCTGTCTCTGTCTATCTGTCTTTCTTCTCTGTCTCTCTGTCTCTCTCTCTCTGTTACCAAGATTACTCCCCTACTGCCTCCTCAGAGAGCCATCACTTATAACAAAGAAGCTTAGAAAAAAGAAACCAAAAGAGAAAGAAGAGGGAAAAAATCAGCAAAACCAATCAATACATCAAAAAAAAATCTGACAACATATGCAATGTTCCACACCCATGGATACCACCATCCCTCCCATACATACTCCCCATCTCTACAAAGAGCAAGGTGAGGGTGGGGATAGGTGGTTTCTCCTCATATTTCTTCTTTGGAGCAAGCTTTTTCTTTGTGATTTTTCAGCATTCATTTTTGATAATTTTGTGGTGGTTCTTTTTATTTTACATTATTGTCATTAAGTATATTATTTTCTTGTCTCTTCTTCACTTTCTATCATTCATATAATTTTTTCCATTTTTTTTTTGCAATGTTCATAATTGCTTATACATTAAATTCTTGGACAACAGTTTGCTCAACCATTCTGGAATTGATGGAAATCTATTTTGTTTCCCTTCTTTGAATATTACATATCATTTTGTTAAATATCATTATACATATTAACTAAAAAATTTATACGAGAATTAAACCATAGACAATTGTCCTGTTACAAACAAATTTTCTTTGAAATTAATATCAAGGATGACATTTTACTTCTGCAAACAAAGAGAAAACTAAGGCTAGACCAGTTGAACACTATTCTTTTAAACAAGACATAATCATAAAATGTATACCGTTGGCTCTCTTGTCATTTACTATATTCTCTTGACCCACTTGAGACAATATATATTGAATCTTATTTGGGGTAGGGGCAGTCAGCTCATGGTCCATTTCCATTAATGATATGGCTTAATCACTACCAAAGCCTAGTCAGTGAATAAGAATGTCTTATTTTCTTTCATCAGGACTGGGATTAAATTGTGATGAACTTCCTGATCAGTTGAGTATTTCTGATTGGGAAGAAATGAAGAAGAAATTTGCAGATAAGTTTGCAGAGAAGACACAGGCAGAGTGGTGTAAGATTTTTGATGGCACAGATGCATGTGTGACTCCTGTGGTGAATTTGGAGGAAGCTGCCCTGAATGAACATAACCGAGAACGGGGCTCTTTTATCACCGATGAGGATCATAACGTGAGCCCCAGACCTGCTCCTTTGCTTTCAAGAACACCGGCTGTTCCCTCTACCAAAAGAAATCCACTGAAAGGAGAACACACTGAAGAGATACTTCAGGAATTTGGGTTTAGCAAGGAAGAGATTAATCAGCTTTATTTGGACAAAATCATTGAAACAAGTAAACTAAAAGCTAGTCTATAAACTCATAATTATAGAGCTTAGTAAGTTTGAAGAATTATGATACAGAATGATAATTAACACTTTATACATGGAGATTGGGAATTATGATATTACATTTGTTGGGATATCCTAATCAGGCAATAACTAGTAACTGAAAAATTATTTTGGTTGCACAGTCATGAT
This sequence comes from Phascolarctos cinereus, assembly GCF_003287225.1. NCBI lineage: Eukaryota > Metazoa > Chordata > Mammalia > Diprotodontia > Phascolarctidae > Phascolarctos > Phascolarctos cinereus. Next base: position 358,330,952 of record NW_027555847.1, read on the forward strand.
AGATTTCACTACAGATTTTTCCATGGAGACTTTTGGCTTAAGAATGTTGTATTTTTAGGGTAATGCTCACAATAAATGATTGTGTGTAAGAGATGCCTTATAACTCATCTTTTGAATATATTTGTTAATGTTAGAACATGAAAGTGCTTTTAATGTTTTCAAGTGAATGAAAAGTCATTTTGTAAAATGTAAAAATCTTATTTAATAAAGTTCAGTGATACCTTAAGACAAAGGTAGAAGGAACCCTAGAGAGTAGTCCCAGGGGCCCCTGTGCAGTCTATTTTGCACCTGGGGCACCTTCCCTCTTTTAAAGTAACTGAGCAAAAAAAACAACAACAACAAAACCTACTCCATGAGTATGCAGAAAAGAATTCATAGGCTTTCCTTAGTTCCCACCATTAGACTCCACCTACCTGCCTAGTGTAAAGAGAGATGCCCTCAGGATGCTTTTCTACTACCACCTCCACTGATTCCTTCAAGAGCCTTCTACTGCCTCCTTGTATCACTTACTTCTGAACCCACCGTTTCTTGCCACCCCTATCTCCCACCCCCAAATACACATCTGCTTTTCCTTTTTTTTTTTTGGCTGCTCCTACAACTTCCTTACTAACCTGTACTTAATAAATACTGTAAACACTATGGAACCATATGCCATCTCATGGCATGTCTCTGTCTTGAATTGGAAAAAGCCCTAAGCTACAGACTGATGGCATACATGGTCATGAGAAAAACTTTTGGAGGAAGCACTTCACCAAACACAAAAGTTTAGTTCTCCAGCCATAATTCAAAGGTTGTCATGGAGATTATAGGAGAAGGTGATGGACTTCAGGGAGTACCATCTATTTCATTTTTATTTCTAGTTAACTATACTGACCTTTGTTGTTAGAAAGGGAAAATATTTGAGAAACCAACTTTCTAATGTTTCTGCTACATTTAGCCAATTTAGTGACCATAACTTTGAAGCCTGTAGTTGGGAAAACAATCCATTATTTGGTTTTTTTAGAGGCCTTTTAGCACAAAGTTAGTATAAGAGGAAATTTTTTTTTGGAGGGGGGAGGTTTAGGCATTTTGATTAACATTTTTCTTTTTTTAAGTTGGGAAGTGACTATAGGGAAATTAAAGGAAACCTTTCTCACGCTGTTCAAAACATTCCAAGGAGCCAGAGGGGGCTCGTTGCTACTAATCTCCGTCATGCTTCCCCACTCCCCCTCCCTTTTTCCTTGATCATAACTTGTGATCTTGGAGGCATGAAAGAATTTAAGCCCTTCCCCCATCCTGAGCATCTCCTCCTCCTACTTCCTAGCCAGCCAGGGTCCATGTCAAAAAGAGTCCGTTGTGCAAAACTGTGAGCTACTCCCAGGAGGTGGTGGTATTGTAGGGAGGTGCTTTATTCAACAGGCATGAGTGGCAGCAGTGGGCAGGCTGGGATTCAAAAGTACATGTCCCTAGCTAAGTTTGGCTTCTTTGACCATACTGAACCCCCTAGAAGATCTGTAGGCAGACTTATCATGCACAGCATGGCTATGTTTGGCAGGGAATTTTGCTATGCTGTGGAAGCTGCTTATGTGACCCCAGTGCTACTCAGTGTGGGCCTGCCCAAAAGTCTGTACAGTGTGTGGCTCATCAGTCCCATCCTGGGCTTCATGCTGCAGCCAGTGGTGGGATCAGCCAGTGACCACTGTAAATCCAGATGGGGCAAACGGAGACCCTACATCTTGACGCTGGGCATCATGATGCTGCTGGGTATGGCATTGTACCTCAATGGGGATGCTGTTATTTCAGGTAAGTGAACTCCATGATCTAACCAGGCAAAAATAATTCTGTATCTTATTGTGAAATGGCCATAACTTGTTTTGTGTGGGATTTAAATGAGACTTGGATCAGAACAGATCACATCTCCCAGGCTATGAGGAAGCTATTGTTTGGGGTGAAAAATTCTAGAGTTTTGAAAGTTCTTGATATTGTTTAATATGTCAGGAAGTTTTTCTTCAGAAAATGATGTGGATGAATCCTAAATAGAATTATCAGTTGAGTTTCCCTTTGAGCCTATTTTGTCTTTACCTCTGGTCATCTAACCAACTAAATCGAATATATATTTTCAAGCAAGCATTCTAGACAGAAAGTTACTAGTAATTATTTTATGTAGAGACAAGACAATGCTGGCAAATTGTCAGCATGTCAGTTCAAGGGGAAATTTTTACAACGGCACTAGGTGTATCTCTTTGGCCCCAATCATTACTATGCAGCTTGAGATATACTTTATTAAATGTTTCATACAATATTAAAATTGGAAGGAAGCTTACAGGTCTAGTCCCCCCTCCTCACTTTAAAGGGGAGCAGATGGAGACCAGAGTAGTAGACTTGCCCAAGGCCATACAGTTCCTAGGTGGCAGAACTGACACTTAGTAGTAGGCAGAAAGTTTCACAAAGAAGGCATTGGACAACTTAAAAACAGGACATATTCCACGCACTTACTCTTTTCTTTGGCTGGATGACAGGGAAATGGGAGGCAGGATGCCTTGGTGGGTATTTTAAATGAAAACAAGGCCATGGCAACCCTGGCTGGACTGTGTGCAAAACATCCTTTACTGAAAGCAATTGGTTGGAGAAATGCTTTTGATTCTTTTTCAGCTGTGATTACTAACCCAAGCAAAAAACTGACGATCTGGGCAGTAAGCATCACCATGCTGGGTGTAGCACTCTTTGACTTTGCAGCTGATTTTATTGATGGCCCCATCAAAGCCTATTTGTTTGATGTTTGCTCCCATCAAGATAAAGAGAGGGGTCTCCATTACCTGCACTCTTCACAGGTATGGAATGAAAGTGCTTTTTCCCCTCCTTTTTCTTTTATTATTCCATGAAGGGGAGAAACTTTGTGGGGGAGGAAGATAAATCGTGGTTGCAGTTTTATTTCTTGGCTTTGCTAATCTTTTTGAGTGAATAGATCAGTTGATCTGGTGCCGCTATCACGAGGACCTTGTCTTTGGGTCTATTTTTCTTGAGAAGGTCAGCTTGTGACTGGGGCTGTCAGATTTTCCAGGAGGAGACTTATACCAGGATGTCCATAAGTCATATTTTCAATGAAGTGAACAAAAAAGCCTTCTGCTTTTTACATGTGTTGTGTAAAGATACAATGTTTTCAGGTTCCTATTTGGATGAAGGGCATGCAAAAATTCCATACACTAGGCGAATACAGGCATATAACCTGCCTTTTTGAAACCTAGGTGTTCTCTTCCCTTCTGGGAGGTAGATATTCGTTAGTTTTCCTCTCTTCCCTTCCTCAGTTCTGGGTCATGGGAAATAGAACTAAACTATACATAAAATATTCTGGTCACCTCACTCATGTCACTAATACTTCTCACTAATACTTCTTTTGTACTGGACAGTAATTAAGAATGGAGAAGCAAAAACCATTTTGTAAGAAGGATATGTTCAGTTTTGTCTTCAAGGTCAACAATCTGGAAAGATGTTAAAACGTTGACAAGGATTCCAAGGAGTACATATTGATTGTTTGCCAGTATTTTTTTTTTTAACCAGCCTTTGCTGGCTAGGGAAAATGTACCAATGGTAATAATGATTAAGAAGCATTTATTGAGGAGCTTGCTGTATGGGGATGGGGTGGGGGATAATAAAAGGGAACAGGTCTAGAGGGACCCTGGTAGAAGTATAAGATAGTTCAGACCTGCAAGGAATTAATAGTCTAGTTGAGAAGATTCAATTCAATTAAGCAAATTTTTGTGAAATGGCTACTTTGTTCCAGGCACTGTGCTGATTTATGGCATTCACACATGGCATAGTCAAATCACACTGTTTTGTTCAGTCCTTTTTGGTGATGTCCAACTCTTCATGACTCCATTTGGGGTTTTCTTGACAAAGATACTGGAGTGATTTGCCATTCCCTTGTTCAGCTCATTTTACAGATGAGGAAACTGAAGGAGATAGGGTTAAGTGACTTGCCTAAAGTCACACAGTTAGTAAGTGTCTGTGGTTATATTTGAACTGAGGAACGCTAGTCTTCCTAACTCCAAGCAGAGCACTCCATCCACTGCTCCAGTAAGGGACTAAATAAATCCTAAAATGATTGGTGAAATGAATTGCTGTACAATTTCATTTGTGTGAGTACTTCCTCTACAGACACAGATGGTCATATTTTAGTTGACCATTTTAACATTAGCTAAAAATTTAATGCCTGAGGGGCTAATCTAGTGATCAAAGAGTCATAACTAATTCAGAGCTTTGCCCTAGCAGGCTGGGGGGGAAAGGAGGCTGGAAAGAGAGCTGATGGTAATGTCCCTGGTCCTATCCTCCAGGTCTTCTGTTTGATCTGCAAAGAGACAATAATTAAGCCCTTTGCAGCAAGAGAGAAGTTGTAGAGAGAAAGGAAAGAGGGTTTGAGGCACAATCCTGATAAAGCCATGCCTAGGGGCCAGAAAGAGAAAGATGATCTAGAAAGGAGACTAAGAATATAAAAATGGGAAGAAAGACAGTCTCCAGAAGGAGGGGGTGGTCAGCAAAGTCAAATATTAAAGAAAGGTCAAGAAGGATGAGAATTGAGAAAAGGTCATTGGATTTAAAATGAAGAAAGACATCCCTGATAACCTTAGAGAGAGCAGTTTCAATATGAAGCCATATTGAAAGGGGTTAAGAAGAGAGAGAAGGAAAAAAACAATGAATTTAGATAGTTTTTTTCTTTTTCGTATAATTTTTTTTCAATTAACAATTAGTTTATCATCTCCTTCCCTCTTCCCCACCCCCACTGGACAAAGAAAAAAGAAAGAAAAGAAAAGGAAAAAGAAAAAGAAAACCCTCGTAACAAATATGCATAGACAAGCAAAGCAAATTCCAACATTGGCCATATACACAAATGTATCTCATTCTGCATCTTGAATCCCTCACCTTTCCATTAGGCAGTGGGTCATATATTTGATCTTAAAGATTAGAAAAGGAGGGGGGAGGAATTGAAGAAACAACTTCTCAGAGAAGATGGGAGATAATAGATCAAAAGCACAAGTGAATTAGTTGACTTTGGCCAGAGGGACCCGTCTTCTGAGACTTGATGAGAAGAGAGAACAGAGACAACATTGAGGGGATTAGAATTATAGAATCATGAAGGAGAGGGAGCTTATGATGGTTCATCTCAACTTTCTCTGTAAAATATGAAGTAAGGTCCTCTTATGAGAGGGAGGGAAAGAAGATGGTAGTAGTGGTTTGTGAACAGAAGAGGTTTGGAACTGGAACTGTAGGAAGTGTGACAGATAGTCAATCAGGAAAGAGTAAATTGATTGGTTTGCATCACTGAGAACTCAGCTGAGATGAGATAGCAGACATTTTTAGTGGACTCAGCATGGGGACTTCCTCCAGCATCACTCTCTCATCTTCTTTACCTCCCTCTCATCAGAAGACCTTACTTTAACTTCACTGAAAAGGTGGCCAGTGAGAATAATCCAGTGTTGGAATTTGCAAGAGAATGACCAGTGATAGGTTAAGGGGGCAAAGGATCTGAAAGTAGGTAACATTGTAAAGTTGAACTACATAACTATAGCGTGAAAACTGAGGAGAACATAAAATGAGATCGGAGCAAGGAGACCTGAGAAATTGGGGAGAGGGGGAAGAGGATTGACTGGAGGTTGTGATGAGGATGAAGAATAGGTTTAGGAGAAGATTGTGGTCTGGTACTGACCTTTCTTGAGAAAAGTGGGAGAATTGAAGAGGAGGACAATGGATAGCTGTCCCCAGAATCTTGATAGGGTAGCATATATAATGGTGGAGTGAACCTCAAGGAAGAGAAGTTGATGAGTTTTGGGGGTGGGAGGTGAAGGAAGTGGCATCAAGACACATGAACTATGCCCTACATCTTGGAGAGGGTGGCCAAGGAGGTAGTGTCTTCTGGGAGATGTCAGGTTTCTCTGATTACAAGAAAATGGAAATTATGAGAGGAAGAGGTTAATAGGAAGGTCGTTCATTAACAATAGAATGGAAGGCAATTTCTGAGACTAAGCTGCAAAAGAAGAGCTCACCTGCTTTGGTAAAGTGAGTAGCCTCATGGGAAGTTCCCTATGTCATTGAAACCACAGGTCCAGTTCGAAGAGGAAAACAAAAAACAAAGAAAAGCAAAACACTAGTAAGGAGGGAAAGGGAGAAAGGATAAAGAATAGCATAAACAGGGGGGAAATAGGATGGAAAAGACACAGATAGTGATCATAACTGTGAATGTGAATGGGATGAACTCTGCGGATAGCAGAATGGATTAAAAACTGTAATCCTACAATATGTTGTTTACAGGAAACACATTTGAAACAGAGGGACACACACAGGGTAAAGGTAAAAGGCTCAAGTAGAATATATTATGCTTCAGCTGAAGTAAAAACAAAAAAGCAGGGGTAGCAGTCCTGATTTCAGAGAAAGCAAAACCAAAAATAGATCTTGTCAAAAGAGATAAGGAAACTACATCCTGCTAAAAGGCACCATAGACAATGAAGTAATATCATTACTAAACATATATGCACCAAATGGTATAGCATCCAAATTCTTAGAGGAGAAGTTCAGGGAGTTACAGGAAGAAATAGACAGCAAAACTATACTAGTGGGGGACCTCAACCTCCCCCTCTCTGAACTAGATAATCTAACCACAAAATAAACAAGAAAGAAGTTAAGGAGGTGAATAGAATATTAGAAAAGTTAGGTATGGTAGACCTCTGGAGAAAATTGAATGGGAATAGAAAGGAATATACTTTTTTCTCAGTGGTACATGGCACATACACAAAAATTGACCATGTACTAGGGCATAAAAACCTCACAATCCAATGCAGAAAGGCAGAAATATTAAATGCATCCTTTTCAGATCATGATGCAATAAAAATTATATGTAATAAAGGGCCATGGAAAGATAGACTAAAAAATAATTGGAAACTAAATAATCTAATCCTAAAAAATGATTGGGTCAAACAACAAATCATAGAAACAATCAATAATTTCATTCAAGAGAATGACAATAATGAGAAAACATACCAAAACTTATGGGATGCAGGAAAGCAGTTCTTAGGGAAGTTTTATATCTCTAAATGCTTACATAAATAAAATAGAAAAAGAGGAGATAATGAATTGGGCATACAACTAAAAAAACTAGAAAAAGAACAAATTAAAAATCCTCAAATAAACACCAAATTAGAAATATTGAAAACCAAAGGAAAAAATAAAAAATTGAAATTAAGAAAACTATTGAACTAATAAATAAAACTAAGAGCTGGTTTTATGAAAAAAACCAATAAAATAGATAAACCTTTGGTTAATTTAATTAAAAAAAAGAAAGAAGAAAACCAAATTACTAGTATCAAGAATGAAAAGGGTGAAGCTACCACCAAGGAAGAGGAAATTAAAACAATAATTAGGAATTATTTTGCCCAACTATATGCCAACAAATTTGACAATTGTAGTGAAATGGATGAATACTTAAAAAATATATATGTTGCCCAGATTAACAGAAGAGGAAGTAAAATACTTAAATAATCCCACCTCAGAAAAAGAAGTTAAACAAGCCATTGATGAACTCCCTAGGAAAAAATCTTCCAAGCCAGATGGATTTACAAGGGAATTCTATGAAACATTTAAAGAACAATTAATTCCAGTACTATATAGACTATTTGGGAAAACAGGAGGAGTCTTATCAAATTCTTTTTATGATACAAATATGGTGCTCATACCTAAACCGGGAAGAGTCAAAACAGAGAAAGAAAATTATAGATGAATTGCTCTAATGAATATAGATGCAAAAATTTTAAATAAAATACTAGCAAATGGATTACATCAACTTATCAGAAGAATAATACACTATGACTAGGTAGGATTTATATCAGGAATGCAGGGCTTGTTCAGTATTAGGAAAACTATCAGCATAATTGATCACATTAACAACAAAACTAACAGAAGCCACATGATCATCTCAATAGATGCAGAAAAAGCTTTTGAAAAAATACAACACCCATTCCTATTAAAAACGCTAGAGAGTGTAGGAATAAATGGAGTCTTCCTCAAAATAATAAGTATCATCTACCTAAAACCTTCAGCAAGCATCATATGTAATGGGGACAAGCGACAAGCATTTCCAATAAGATCGGGGGTGAAACAAGGATGTCCATTATCACCACTGTTGTTCAATGTGGTACTGGAAATGTTAGCTTTAGCAATAAGAGAAGAAAAAGAAATTGAAGGTATTAGAATAGGCAAAGAAGAAACAAAGCTATCACTCTTTGCAAATAATATGATGATATACTTAGAGAATCAAGTAAAAACTACTTGAAATAAACACAACTTTAGCAAAGTTGGAGGCTATAAAATAAACCCACATAAATTATTAGCATTTCTATATGTTACCAACAAAGCCCAACAGAGAGAGATAGAAAGAAAATTCCATTTAAATTACTGTAGACATTATAAAATATTTAGGAGTCTATCTACTGAAACAAACCCAGGAACTATATGAACACAATTACAAAACACTTTTCACACAAATAAAGTCAGATCTAAATAATTGGAAAAACATCAGTTGCTCATGGATAGGCCAAGCTAATATAATAAGAATGACAATTCTACCTAAGCTAATTTACTTATTCAGTGCCATACCAATCAAACTATCAAAAATTATTTTATAGAGCTAGAAAAAATAATAACAAGATTCATTTGGAAAAAAAATCCAGAATATCAAGGAACTAATGAAAAGAAATGCAGGGGAAGGTGGCCTAGCAATTCCAGATCTTAAATTGTATTATAAAGCAGCAATCATCAAAACTGCTTGGTACTGGCTAAGAAATAGAGTGGTGGATCAGTGGAATAGGTTAAATATGCAAGACACAGTAGTCAATGACTATAGTAATCTATATTTGATAAACCCAAAGACCCAGCTTCTGGGATAAGAACACTCTTTGAAAAAATGCTGGGAAAACTGGAAAAGAGTATGGCAGAAACTAGGCATAGACCAAATCTCACACCATATACCAAAATAAAGTCAAAATGGGTTCATGATTTAGATATAAAGGCTGATACTATAAGTAAACTGGGAGAGCAAGGAATAGTTTACCTATCAGATTTATGGAGAACAGAAGAATTCATGACCAAACAGGAGATAGAGAACATTAAAAAATCAAAATGGATAATTTTGATTACATTAAATTGAAAAGTTTTTGCACAAACAAAGCCAATGCAACTAAGATTAGAAGGAAGGTAGAAAATTGGGAAAGAATTTTTACAACCAGTGTCTCTGATAAGGGCCTCATTTCTAAAATATATAGAGAATTAAGTCAAATTTATAAGAATACAAGTCATTCCCCAATTGATAAATGGTCAAAGGATATGAACAGGCAGTTCTCAGATGAAGAAATTAAAGCCATCTATAGTCATATGAAAAAATGCTCTAAATCATTATTAATTAGAGAAATGCAAATCAAAACAACTCTGAGGTACCACATCACACCTATCAGATTGGCCAACATGACAAAACAGGAAAATGATAAATGTTGGAGAAGATGTGGGAAAATTGGAACACTAATACATTGTTGGTGGAGTTGTGAAATGATCCAACCATTTTGGAGAACAATTTGGAACTATGCCCAAAGGGCTATAAAAATGTGCATACCCTTTGACCCAGCAATAGCACTTCTAGGGCTATATCCCAAAGAGATCATACAAATGGGAAAAGGACTCACATGTACAAAAATATTTATAGCAGCTCTTTTTGTGGTGGCAAAGAATTGGAAATTGAGGGAATGCCCATCAACTGGGGAATGGCTGAATAAGTTGTGGTATATGAATGTAATGGAATACTATTGTGCTATAAGAAATGATGAGCAGGCTGGCTTCAGAAAAACCTGGAAAGACTTGTATGGACTGATGCGGAGTAAAGTAAGCACAGCCAGGAGAATGTTGTACACAGTAACAGCCATATTGTGCAATGACTAATGTTGATAGACTTAGCCCTTCTCAGCAATGCAAAGATCTAAGACATCTCCAAAAGTTTCATGATGGAAAATGCTGTTCACATCCAAAGAAAGAACTGTGGAGTTTGAATGCAGATCGAAGCATACTATTTGCTATTTTTTTTCTTCTGTTTTGTTTTGTTTCCTCTTTCTTGTGGTTCCTCCTATTAGTTCTAATTCTTCCTTACATCACTAATGTGAAAATAATAGGAATGTATATGTTTAGCCTATATCAGATTGTGTGCCATCTTAGAGAGGAAAGGGAGGAGGAAGGGGAGAAAAATTTAAAACTCAAAAGCTTATGGAAGTTATGGAAATAAATTAATAATTTTTTTTAATTCCCCAAAGACCATTGGCCTAGACTGGAATGAGCACCTTTGCCAGGCAATGAGCATCTTTTTATAGGGGGGAGGGGCTTATTAGGTTGTAATGGGCATTCATGTTCAGATACTGATTAGACTGGGTGACTTCTGATATCACTTCTACCTCTGTATAAGTCTAAAATGTTGATGCACAAGGCATTTTTTCTCACCAAATAACCTTGCTGCTACCTCATATCGAATAGAAAAGCACTTTGTTCAAAGTAATTACTTTCAGAGTTCAGAGATGCCTGAGTTTGTAGCCAATCATCTCCAGACTTACTGCTTTTTTCTGAAAGGCTCTGGGCAGCACTGCCTCAGTGAGGACACCATCTAGCACAGTGAGGTGCTTGTTTGCTGAAGGACTGACCTTCCTCTGATGTTAAAGGAGCAAATTTAGCAAACTTTGCATTGTTGGGACTTTCCCCATGCAGACCCATGACAGCACTTAAGTTGTGTCCAGAGAACAATTCCATTTCAAAGTGTCAAGGCAGACAGAGAGCATAATGAGAAAATGATCTGCTTAATAAATATGTGCCACAATCAACTCTGCTTGGTTAACTTGGTTAACTATCTACAGCAAAATACTGCGTCTCAGCTCAGTTTTCCTTAACCATCCACCCCTATGGGCTGCTTTCCTTAATATCAGGTGGTGTGTGTTCAGAAGATACAGATTCATTTTAATATCAAATTAGGCCAACAGAATAAGAGAGAGATCTGCTATAAACATTGTCATCATATGAGTTTAGTCCAAAGTCACTTTTTCTACCTTGCAGTTTGTTGTGAAGATCAAGTGAGATTAGCCATAAGAAAGCGTTCTGAAAACTGTAAAATGCTATACAAACGTAAGACTTTAATGTTAGCAGTAGTTTTTAACAAGAACAAAACATTTGGGGAAAATGTTTTAGCAACTACTCTTCACTGCTTTACAGAATATCCTCTCAAATCTTTAGAAGGTCGGCTCTGTATAGGACAGTTACATCAGACCATAGGTACAAATTTTTCTTTGGATTTCAGAGTAACTCTATCCATCACTGCCTGGATGAAATCGTTGCTGTTGAGTCATTTCAGTCATGTCTGACTCTCTGTGACCCCATTGGGGGTTTTCTTGACAAAGACACTGGAATGATTTGCCATTTCCTTCTCCAGCTCATTTTACAGATAAGGTACTGAGGCAAACAGGGTTAAATGGACTTGCCCAGGGTCACACAGCTAGTAAGTGTCTGAGGCCGGATTTGAAATCAGGAGATGAGTCATTCAGACTTCAGGCTCTGTGCTCCATCCACTGTGTCACCTAGCTGCCCTCGGGTGAAATTAAGCAGAAGTTATTACCTACTTCAGAGGACCATAGGGACACTGAGTTCAGCTGGTAAAGGACCTTGATGCAATTTAATCCACCCCTCCTTCCATTTCATAGATGAAGAAAGTGAGGTCCAGGGAAATTAAATAACTTTCCAAAAGTCACAGAGGTAGCATTGTAGCAGAGCTGGGATTCAAACCCAAGTGCTCTGACTCTCAGTCCCATGCTCTTTTCACTGCATCATGTTGCCTCCTGTACTAAACCTTGACCTGATCTTTCCTCCTTTGGTCTATCATCCCCGAACAAATCTATTCAAGAGAGATGAGCATCAATTCTGTTTTTGAGGACTTTTAGGGAAGGAGAGGGCAATTGGGTGGCATAGTGGATAATTGCCAGGCATGAAGTCTCATCTTCCTGAGTTCAGATCTGGGTTTAGACACTTACTAGCTATGTGACCCTGGGCAAGTCACTTAACCCTGTTTGCTTCAGTTTCCTCATCTGTAAAATGAGCTGGAGAAAGACAAACCACTCCTGTATCTTTGCTAACAAAAGCCCATATGAGGTCACAAAGAATTGGACAAATCTGAAATGACTACACAAAAACAAAAGGGAAGGAGATTCCATTACTTTCTTTGGTAAGCCACCCTAGGGTGTACTGTATTGAACTGAATCCTTTCTATTACATTTCTGTATGCCACTTTTCTTGTACAATTGCTCAGTAGTAGTATGTTGCCGTCTATTCATATCTAACTCTTCATTGCCCTTTAGGTAACCCATAACCATAGTTTTTCAGAGGCAAGTATTCTGTGAACCATAATATTACATCATCAGAAGACTAAGTTAAAAGATCGCACTTCCAGGGAGAAACTTGAGATAATTAAAAGCACTCTAAAATTTCCCAAGGAAAATCCAGCCTTCTTTCCTCTTACTGTTCTATTTTAAGTCTAGTTTATCCACCAAAATGTTTGCAAAAGATGTATGTACTAATTGAGGAGTTTTGTGGGTTGTCCATCCAACCACTTATCATAGCCTGGACAATAGTATTTCTTCATCCACTTGGTTCTTCTTGTGTGGATAGTTAGGCTGAATTATTTTGAATGACTGGATTTTATTTAGGGGGCTCTACGATATTCTGGAACTTGAGGCAATCAACACATCACATGCAAACAAGAACATGTAGAAGGCCCAACTATTTGTAATAAATCCTTCTTCAGTGTGGACTGTATACTGGATCTCCTCTAAAACTGTAGTGAAGACATTTGATGAGCATATGATGAATTCCTTGCTTGCTATTAATATTCAAAGCATCATCAAAGTTAACTCTGTGGTTTCTTTTTTCAAGGAACCTTGTAGCTTTTCATGTATGTAAGGGATACATTTTGTTGAAGTAGACAGCCTGTAAAGCGATGTTTTATTCTACCAAATCAAACATTTTTTATAGCTAACATACAATAAGTATAGTGGGGTCTGGTATTCTTTGTACCTTTTGAACAATTATTTGACTGAAAGGATGTGGTTTCTTGCAGAATATTTTTTGTGAAAGCCTTTCTATTCTCTTCTCATATCTTCATTAAAGATGCCCTTGATACATGTATCTTGTATAGATTTGGTAGAGATGGGAAAGCAGGCCTGTGAATTAAGTTATTAATAATTTCTGTCACCTTTTTTGATAATCATAAGATCTATGATCTTTCCCTAAGCATTTGGAGTCTTTCCCACTTTCAGATATCATGGGCATTAATCCCTCAATGCCCTCAAAACTGTGTTCACTTTCAGCACTATTCCTTCTCTGTGTATTCTTGGTCTAGTCTAGCTGCTCTTCTTTTATCAAGGTCATTTTTACTTTTTCATGCAACATACTGAGGACTGTGATGACAGAAGTCCAAATATAGTGACTTTCTATCACTTTCCTTGATGGAGAAAAAAGGTTATAAAAGTCTACATAGATAATTTCCCTTTTTAATCTGTTTGTTGTCCTCCTAGATTCATCCTTAAATGTCCGTAGCATGAAGATGTTAAGCATGGCTTAACTGAATTTCTTGCCCCGCTTTCTGTAAACTTATTTTTCCTCCACTGCTTCTTGCTGTCTAATGAAGAAATACTGCTCATGATCTTCCACCATCCTTCTCTGAAAGATTTTACAAATAAGCATACACTAACCACCTTGATTATCATTTTTCTCTGTCTGGCTAGAAAAAAGTATTTGCTGGCCAAGATAATTTCTTTGACTGTTTGGTTTCCTTGTTGTGGCAATTGATTTAAGGTAGTTAAATTTTGTTAGAAAGTGATGATAGTAGTCTATGTCAACAGTTATTTTTTCATCCATTTTTCTATTTTTCAACTTTAAAATCTTGTTTAAATTGGCCGTGTTGGAGTTACCTAAGTTGAATGCCATAGCTTGTCACTTGTATTCATTTTTCCAGTTTGGTATCAATTCCAAATTTTGCTTTGATAAGTCAGTAGTCTGATGATGCCCAATTCTGTGATTTGGAAATGACTCCTTTACCAGTTACCAATCATCCTGATGTTAGAATATAATCAAATTCTTTTTTTGTTGTGAGGAGAGAGGGAATATTATTTAGTATTCTTCATTTCTCACCCTGAAGGAATTATTCACAATAAAAGGGCCTGAGACTTCTGTAAGTGTCTCCAAACTTTTGGCTTCTCTTCTTCCTTTCTTTGGAGCCATGTTTTCTTGCATATTTTTTAATTGCCCTGCCTATACCTTTCTTTTCATTGATGTCATTTAGTTTTAAAATATATATTGATTTAGTTTGGAGGGTCTTCTTGAGTTATTCATAAAAAATTTCCTACTTCCTTATCCCCTATGACAGATGTTGGCTCATAAATTGGAGTTTTTTTCATAGTGGCCATTTTGCACATGTTTATCAAGAGCATTACAATATGAAGATCAAATACCCCATGAAATGATGTTTCTTATTGCCTTTGTACACATAATAAAACCAACTTCTCTAACAACTTTTATTTGCCTCTCCAAGAAAAACCCACAAGCCATCCTTACAGTTAGCTGCAACTTAATTTTATCTTCAGGTTTCATTTATGCTGAGAATGTCAATACTGATCTGATTTAATTTCAGCAATGAGTAAGTCTGCTCCATGTTCTCATATTTAGAGTAATAGCCATTAAGTAAATGTTTATATGTGGTTTAAAGACTGTGATGCCTTTTGTTGTTGTTTTTTGGAGGCAATGAGGGTTAAGTGACCTGCCTTGGGTCAAACAGCTAGTGTCTGAGGCCAGATTTGAATTCAAGTCCTCCTGTTTCTAAGACTGGTAGTTTATCCATTTCACCACCTAGCTGCCCCACCCTTTACACTTTTAGCAACCACTTTGCCACTCACTGTCCCTGCAGAAATAGAAGGGGGCCTCCTAGAAATGAAGGTCATTTTGTTCTTTGCTTTATTGGTTGTCAGGACCAAAGTGGCAGCCTCTCTGTACTTAGCTAGATTGGGCTTTAGTACCAGAGAGAATTTGTTGCCAGCGCTGCAGCTGAGACCTATCCAGCACTATAGAATGTTAGATTTTGTGCACTGCTAACAAATCCTTTAAAGACCCGAAGCTCCCTCTGAGCCATATGAGACACCATCGTATGTGCCCTTTTGTAGTTTCTAATAAGTTATTTTTGTGGCCCATACTTAGTCAGCTTCATAGCCATTGAAAGTATCTTGGTCAGTTATAGATAGATAGATAGAGCATTTATTAAGTGTTTAATATTTGCCAGGCACTGTGTCAAGCACTAGAGGCACAAATATAAGCAAAAAAGACAGTTCCTACCCTCCAAGAGCTTACAATCAAATAGAAGAAGACAACGCATAAAAGGGAAAACAGCTAGAAAAATGTGAATTTCAGTTTGATTAGATCTCTTTTATAAATACATACCCCATAAGATCTATATGGACTGATGCAAATGAAGCGAGCTGAACCAGGAGAACAGTATACAAGATAATAACACTATTAAATGATAATGAACTATGAATGACTTAGCTATTCTCAGTATTATGATGATCCAAGCCAATTTCAAAGGACATATGATAAATATGCTTTCCACCTACAGAGAAAGAACTGATGGAGTCTGAATGTAGATCAAAGCATATTTTACTTTCTTTATTTTTGGTTTTTTTTTTAAAGTCTGTTTTATTTCCCAGTGTGATTAATATGGAAATATGTTTTGTATGATTGCACATGTATAACCAACATCAAATTTTCTTGCCTTCTCAATGAGGGGGGACAGGAGGAAAAATAATTTGGAACTCAAAAATTTTAAAAAAATGTTAAAAATTGTTTTTACCTATAATTAAATATTTAAAATAAAGAAGTTTATAATAAAAAGGAACATTTAAAAAAGAAAAAAAATGCATGCTATAGGTCAGAAAAAAATACAATCAAAGAAGAATAGCTAGTATAGGTAGCTCAGTGCAAACTCATTTCCACCCCCACCCCTACCTACCCCAGCAAAAAATACCCCTACAAACAAATAAACAGCGTAAGGCTCTCATTTTATTGGCAGTGGTTCAGGAGTATTACTTTTGCATGTGAGAATGTGAACGGTCTAGTCCTGATCCTTAGGTTTTGCCAATCTCAATCACCTTCCCAGAGTACCATATTGAGACATGTTTTCTGAATGGTCAATGAATGTTAGAATAATTTTTAGACTTTGAGGGAAAGTGGTTGTAGACAAAAGGCCTTTTTGTTGTCACATGATCTTGGGCAGAGATCACATATCTAGGCCTGTTATGATTTTGTATTTTTTTTAAGAAGAAAATCACTTACCCTTTCTGAGTCTCAGGTTCCTTAGCTGGGGATAATAATAGTATCTACCTCACAGAGTTGTTGTGAGGATTACCTGAGATAATGTATGTACAGCACTTTGCAAACCTCATGCACTGTATAAATGATATATTGTAGTAGTAGTAGTAGCAGCAGCAGCAGCAGCAGTAGTAATAGTAGTAGTAGAAGGAAGGAAGGAAGGAAAGAAGGAAGGAAAAAAGGAAGAAAAGAGAATGAGTGTGTGGGGGTAGGGGTGGGAATTGGATTTGAATTCTCTGGTGGTCTAATCTTGTCCTTAAGATTTACAATTACTCAAAAAAAATCATTTGATCAGAAAAAGCTTTAACACAATTTGATTTAAATGGTAAAATCCATACTGTGTCCTAGAAACCCTTTATTTTGTTGACTAGATTCTGATCTGCTTTTCTGTCACCTCAGTTTTAACTATGCTACTTAGCTGGAAGTCACCTTTAGCCTTAAGAGAAGCTTATAAAAGATACCTTAAGAGGCAAATAGGGAACTAGGTATAACATGTCAGAGATGTATAGCAGCATGGTCTGACCACTCCCAGGGAGTGGGGTGGGAGATGGGAGGGGTAGTACAGTTGAAAAAGCAATGGCTTTGGACTCGAGAAGACCTAGGATCACATTCCAACTCTTTATTTACTATGTGTTTGGCTTTGGAAAAGTTACATTGATTCTCTGAGCCTTAGATCAGATTTCTCTCCTATAAAAGCTGGAGATTTGAATGAGTAATTTCTAAGGTTCTTTTCAGTTCTAGATCCTATGATAATTCATGGATTCTAGAATTGACTGGGGAGACCTTTGGTCCAAGGACCTTAACTTTTCACTAAACCTTTATTAAGGAGGCTAGAGTTGCTGAATTGTAGAGTATATGGATAGGAGTATGGTGGAGAAAGACTGGAAAGCCTTTTGTAAGCTAGCCCCAATCTCCATTTCTAGTCTTGTCAAACATTACCTTGCACAATGCAGTCTGGCCAAACTGGTCTTCTTGCTGTTCTCCATAAGGGCGCTCTGTCTCCAAGCCTTTGAATTGACTCTCCCCCTCCACCTCTTTGCATCTCTAATTTCTTTTAAACCTTAGCCCAAGCAACATCTTCTGTAAGAGGTCTTTCCTCATCCCTCCAGCAGCTAGTGCTTTCGTTCCCAAATCTGTCTATCTAGATATATGTATATGTATGTATGTATGTATACAGACACACATATATATATAGACATACACATATACATAGATTTGTATATATACACACATAGCATATATGAAATATTTATGTGCTTGAAATATGTGTCGATATGTCATATATACATATATATTTAATATACCTATAAATGTATGCTTTCCTGGTTGGTCTATAAGGTCCTTGAAGATGGAGACTATTTTGTATCCTAACCACTAAGCACAGTGATTGGCCTGTGCTGTACACAAGTCATATTATATACAGTTGTTGATTGACTGGTTGATTGATGGCTTTTGAAGGTCCTTCAAGCTTTAAATCCATTCACAGATGATTCTGTGACCATCCTGTGCCAGCAGCTGGCATGGGTGTAGGACAGAGCGGTGAAGAAAAATGGAGAAAAAAGTTGGGCTAGGTGAGTCTTAGAGGTTAATGCTCAAGACTAGTTTATTTCAGGACTTTTCTCAATATATACTCATAGAAAAACAACTTTGTTTCATGAGAAATGATTTACAAGTTCTGCAAAGCCCTGTCAATAACATACACAAACTAAGCAGCTAAAGATCATCTTTTTCTCAAGGGAAAGTAGTTACATTGCCAAAGTTCATATCTGTTGTTTTCCTGCCCAGTTCTTAGTATTGTCTACCACAAATCAGCCACGTGGCTTCAGAGCTGGTAGGGTAAAAGTCATATCTACAAATAATTCAGTCATGAGTAAGGACTTGGAACCAACAGACTGTAACAAGGACAAAGTGAGGCAAAAGTCAAGGGAGTGTTTGTCCTGAGGCAAGCCTCTGATGTACTGCTCCTTAAGTCACTAAGGGCTTAGAGATTTTACATAGGGACCCAGCTCCTGACAATCCTGACCATCCACAAGGATGAGTCCATCCATCATAGATGGAGTTACCTCAACACCTCAAGGATCCAGGATTTCAGTGTTCTGGGTAATTTCTCCATAGATGCAGACTACACCCTTGTTATTGTTGTTCAGTCATTTCAGTTGTGTCCCACTCTTCATGATCCCATTTGGGGTTTTCTTGGGAAAGATACTTCAGCTCATTTTACAGATGTGAAAACTGAGACAAATAGGGTTAAATGACTTGCCCAGGGTCACATAGCTATTAAGTGTTTAAGGCTGAATTTGAACTCTGTAACCTATAGCTCTCCCACAATTCTGTGGTACTAAAAAGAAAACAAACCCAACAACCACTGTTTATGAGATCTCAAGCTTCTGCTGCCAAACCTGGGGAGTTTTTCTGAGATGCTATTACATGAGCACAGACATGATCCAGGAGCTTTTGAGAAAACATGTGAGACACTGTCACAAAAACTTTCCCACAACTTGACATAAAGGACCCAGGGCGTCCCAGCTGCTGATCTGTACAAAAATGATGAGGCCATTAAGGGCTATACAAAAGGGGCTGGGGAAGCAGATACTTTGAGGTGGGGGCCCCCACTCCCCTTCCCCCCCCCACACTCAGCCTGCTTTACCTGGGTGGGCACTGGTGGGGGCCAGTGAGGTAAACAGGCTATCCAGGGCACAGGAACAGATGAGGCTGAGAATCTTTCTGACGTCAAGCCCCACAGTCTATCTACTGCCTCACCTAATTGCCCTAAAGACTATACTGTACCCTGTCCTTTAGTCCATGATCTCTATGAGTTTTTATAGCCAGGAAATTCTTCACCCTTTAGCCCACCTAGTGATGATCTTCTCAGAACTTACCTGAGTGGATCTTTGAATTACAGACACTGGGCCCATGTTCTAAGCTTCTCCAGCCTGGTAGAACCTGTCAGAACTTGAGCTCTGCTGACAGAGAGTATCCTAAGTCACTTGCACACAATAAAACATCCAACTAGGACTTTGGTGGAGGCATAGATGAACAACCTAAAAAAATTAAACAATCGTTAAACTCTAAACTATTATTATATCCTGGCCTTTGAGCCCATATAACTTCTAATTTATTTTAAAAACAAAAAAGAAAAAGGGATTAGAAATCATGTTTCATTGGCTTTAGATCTGGAAGAGACCATACAGATAAATCCAACCCCTGAATTTTAAAAGTAAAGAAACAGACCAAGAAAGGAGAAGTGGCTTGCCTGAGGTCACACAGCTAGGAAATAATAGGACTGCAATTCCAAATTAAATCCTCTGACCTTCAAATCCAGGCATTTCTAAAACAGTACATTGCCTCTCCAGAGCATACTGTTTGATATTATATGTATGTGTGTGTGTGTATAATATATATATATATATATATATATATATATATATATTATATATATATAATATATATAATATATATATTATATATATATATATTTTGGGGGGTTACAAATGCATATCTAGTACTCATTGTTGCTTTGGTTTTATTCATCAAGATAGCATCCATTTAAAAAAATGAGACACTGGAGCAAATATAACTTCTTAGTGCTTCTTTTAATATTGAATTCTTAGCCTAGCATTTCTAAATGCATTCCAGGTTAAAGTGATGACATCCCTGGCACAAATGTTCCTAAGTATATACATGCCTGTACTTTTTAAAAGCATGTGGAAATTTTGAATAAATCATATCCTATTCCAAATAGCTAATTCTATTACTTGTAGTATTGTCCTTTGAAACCTGATTGACACTCATGACACAATATGAGTACAGTTGGTGTCATGAGTTATTTTTCCAATGTCAGGGGGAGCTTTGTACTCATTAGTCCTTGTCCTTTTGCTTTGTGATTAATTTATAAGATGTCTGGCAAGGGTTAGGGAGGGATCCAGTCTGTAACTGTTGAACAGAATGAAATTATTTGGCCATCGCTGCCTGTTGGGAGGGGCAGATAGGTGGTGCCATGATGCATAAAGCACTGAGCCTGGAGTCAGGAAGACATCCCCTGAGTTCAAATCTGGCCTCTAATACTCACTGTGTAACCCTGAGCAAGTCACCTAACCTTGCTTGCCTCAGTTTCCTAATCTATAAAATGAGCTGGAGAAGGAAATGGCAAACCAGTCCAGTATCTTTGCCAAGAGAACCCCAAATGGGGTCACAAAGAATTTGACCAAACAACGACTGTTGGGAAGTTCCTCTCTCTATCTTAACTAATGCTATTCATGTTTCCATTTAAACCCATCTCTTCATTGTTGACTCTGTGACCTTGCTGTCATTAGTATCTTGCTCTACTCAACTAAACTGAGCTAAGTTTGACTGAATAATTAATATACCCTATATCCCAGGGGAATAATAAAGATGAATGATTTCATTTATTTGCCTTCCTGAGTTCTGTCTGAGCTGATGAAAGATTAATGTTCATTTGTAATGTTTGAGCAAGGGTTATGCTCTGGATATATTCCTGGAGGACCAAAGCCAACTCATTAGGTCAATCTTTAGATTCTATGCTCTACTGCCTTTTACTTTTTTATTCTTTTCTAACTCTTCATCCAGAATTGAAGCCCTGATTACCCAGATATTCAATCCTGAGGACTTTGAAGTAATTGAATAACCTCTACAGCTCATGCCCCTCCCCTAGAATTTCTTCTCTGGGACTATCAGAATATGGATCATCTTAACCATACCTCGAGGAGCTACAATTCAGCTCCTGAAGTATTAGGCTAACAATACATATTTAAACAGAACATATTTAACCAGAAAAGTAATGGCCGGAGAAGGGACTAGTTTTCCAACCCCTATAGCAAGGGAACCATTATTTAACTCACTTCCAGATGAGGGCCCTTTCTTATGACACATCCCCCACAAAAGTCTCATAACACCAAAACGGACAGGTGGTAATCTGAGTGTACTGCAGGACCTCACCCATGGCAGGTGCAGGTTCATTGTCTCCTCTTTGTCCTCCGATCTCCTCTTCCTACTTCCCCTGGGGGTGGGGAGGGCTGTGTGTGTGGGGGTGTCACTTCCATCTTACCCTTAGCCCTTCACCATAGTTGCTTCACCACATCGCTCTTAGTGAAGCCCTGGACATGTTTTCAACTTCATTGCACTTGTAGCAATGGGACTTTTCACCCAGCAGCCGTTGCCTCTGCTTTCATCTTCCAGAAGCATGTATCTTTTTCATGGTTTGTCCAGCAATCTAGGGTGTCCTTCAGAAGCCTTTGCTTCTCTCCTTTGTATCTATTCCTTGTCCCATGGCATCATAGGAGTGTAAATCCCTTTCCTACAAGTACATATACCTTCCTGCCTTCTTCCTCTGAACTTTATAGTTGGAGGTGGGGGAGAGAAAATGAAGAATGGCTCAAGAAATTGACTCTTAATCCTACTTGTTTCATTTTTTAAGAAAATATACTAAGTTTTTAGTTCAAATTGCAATGTTATCAGCATGAAGTTGTCATAGCTGATGACTGAAATGTGCCTAGGAGACTCTGGAATGCAGATTTCCAGCAGGAAGTAAACATACACATACTTGGCTAAAATCATGTCTACCACACAATCACAATTAGAGGAGTCCAGATATCACAAGTTGGGGTGGAGGGAGGGAGGGAGAGAGAGACAGAGAGAGACAGAGAGAGAGAGAGAGACAGAGACAGAGACAGAGAGAGACAGAGACAGAGAGAAAGAGAGAGAGAAAGGGAGGGAGGGAGATAGAGAGATACACATAGACAGAGACACTAAGAGAGTCAGAGAAAGGGAGAGACATACAAACACACACAGAAACAGAGAAACAGAGACACAAAGAGATACAGAGAGATACACAAAGAGACATAGAGGGATAGAGACAGAGAAATGGAGAGAAATAGACAGAGAGACACAGAGAGGGAAAGAGACGCACAGAGAGATCAACAGAGACAGAAAGAGAAACAGAAGAGAGAGACACAGAGAAATAGAAACACACACACAGACATAGATAGGGACACAGTGAGACGGAGGGACATATAAAGAGACAGACAGACAGAGATCACAGGCAGGCATCTAAGCATCCAGTGAGTTACTGAGTGGTACAGCTAGAATTGTAATCTTAGCAGTAGCCACTCCCTACCCCAGTTCCATACCTCATCACATTGAATGGAAGCATTCCGGCTCTTATTTTCTAGCATCATAAACAATTCTGATGCTGGCTATCTGACCTGTAGGTTTTCTTAGCTTGATACAAGTGCAATTCTATGTTAGTTATGGCTTTCACTAAATATCTATGGATTTCTTTATTTCTTGACTACTGCTTACATTCCCAAGGCCAGGCCACTTCCCTGTTATCAATTCAATTCAATCAACATTCATTAAGTGCCTGCTACATACAAGGTAATGTGGTAGGTGTTGAATACAGAGAGATTAAGAACCTTAAAGAGTTTATGATCTGACATCTGCATTCTGGTATTGGTTCTGCCATAAACCCACTTTGTGACCTTTGCCAAATCATTTAATCTCTTGGCCTCAGTTTTCCAATCTTTAAAATGAATAGATTGGATTAGATAAACTCTAAGGTCCATTCTAACATTTTATGTATTCATATTTTTGGGTCCAAGTATGAAAAATGTAGTAAAATCTTTAAGTAAGTAATAAATAAGAACTTAAAAAAAAAAAGCCTTAGACCTGAGGTCTAGAGATGGGCTGCTTTGACCAGACCAGACATGTAAGTGAAAAGGACTCTCTATTGAAGCCTTAGGTATCTTAGCCTTTAATCTTTCCTAGTCAGTTGAATAATTCTTTATGCTTTGTGGGTGCTTTCATTTTACAATCGACTGTTGTTTCAAGTCTTTGCAGAGAATGTTAATTTTTACTTTCCCTACTCTGGGGCAGCTCTAAGAGGATGTGGGTAGAGAAGAAACCAGAAAAAAAGAAAGAAAAGAAAAAGAAAAGACCTCACACTCTTGCTTCTTTTCTGAGTGACCCAGGGCATGATGCTCAATCTCTTCAAGCCTCCATTCTTTTCTTCCTCAAATGACAACAATGCTCCTATCACAGGATTTTGGAGCTGGATGGCTACTTGGAGATCATCTGGTCTGTTGTTCTTCATTTCATAAATTGGAAAACTGAGGCCAGAGAGACTTTCCAAAAGTCATGCAGTAAGTTTGTAACAGAGCCCTCCATCCACTATGTCATATTATCCCCTTGCAAACTTGAGAGCAAAATGGAGAAGGCAGTTACTATTTTTATGCCTAGTGGTTACCTAGATAGTAGGAAAGCAAGTACTTGAACACCGATCCTCTGATTCCTGGTCCAGTGTTATTTCTTCTATAACACCTTGCTTTTCATGTTCTCAGGGCTATCATGAGCATTAAAAGTTTTTTTTTTTGAAGTATTAGAAACGCACAATAATAAGCAATTTCAGTTCTTGATGAAATGTGTGGCTCCAATGCAAAATGAAAGCTTCTATCAATCCTATTAACTAAAAGGAAACCAAACCATAGACAGTCACATACCACCCTGGAACCAGGCCTGCTTGGGAGAAGGAAACATAGTCTTTTCTAAATCCTAAACTAAAGCAACAAGGAAAGGAAGCCTCATTTTTCTTCTTCTCCTTCTCCTCCTCCTCCTCCTCCTCCTTCTTCTCCTCCTTCTCTTCCTCTTCTCCTCCTCCTCCTCCTTCTTCTCCTCCTCCTTTTTCTTCTCCTCTTCCTCCTCCTCCTTTTTCTTCTCCTCCTTCTCCTCCTCCTCCTCTTCTTCTTCTTCTTCTCCTCCTCTTCTTCTTCTTCTTCTCCTCCTCCTCCTCCTTTTTCTTCTCCTTCTCCTTCTCCTCCTCCTCCTTCTCCTTCTCCTCCTCCTCCTCCTCCTCCTCCTCCTCCTCTTCTTCTTCTTCTTCTTCTTCTTCTTCTTCTCTTCTTCTTCTTCTTCTTCTTCTTCTTCTTCTTCTTCTTCTTCTTCTTCTCCTCCTCCTCCTCCTCCTCCTCCTCCTCCTCCTTCTTCTCCTTCTCCTTCTCCTTCTTTTCCTCCTCCTCCTCCTCATCCTGATGCTGACATACCAGGTAGTAAAGCTGAAAAATTAAGCAAATTAATATTGTTTCACAGTAATATACATAGCACCAGTTGATATTTTAAAACAAATTTCATTATATAGCACTTGAAACACCTTTGAATCCATCTCAGTTTAGTTGAAGATATGAAGAACAAATCTGGGCAAAAATATTTTTCCTAGACAAAAAGCCTCATTTACCTTCAAAGAGCATAATGTATGATGTAGGATAATTTAAAAAAACCCCCAAAAGTTCAAGACCTTCTACTCAACTAAGAATAGCAACATTTATGCAAATACTTAAATTAGAAAAATAACTTCTGAGGGGAAAAACCCAATCAAGACAATACATGCAGTATACTCCTTCTCACTATTTATCGCATTAGGCAGATGAGATTGATGCAGATACAAATGGTACCCTAGGGATTAAGCAGAATTTTAAGGGTTGCCTTAAAGGAGGCCCCTCCTGAGCTTGAGGGCATCTTAAAATCTCTTCCCTTTTTCTTGAAATACCATAAAACTTCCCCTTTTCCTGGATCATAAAATTCCTTGTCTCCCTCATCCTGAGTCATAAAATTTCCCATCTTCCTTTTCCTGGGTCCCCTATCCTGCATTACATCTTCCTCATCCTGTGTCATGACAATTCATTACAAATCTTTGTAAGCAACCATCTTCCTCATCCTGTCCCTAATCTTCAACCCCCATAAGAAACCCTAAAATTACATCATCATAGTACAGGATGTATAGCTTTCTATTTATATAAGCCTGATTCTTCCAAATATCAGAGCCTTTCATTAGCTTCTTGCTAATCTCAGGCCTGTGAAACTTTCTTGTAATAAAGCATCCCCACTGTCTAAGAGAAAGTCATCTAAGTGAATTCTTTCTCACCCAAACCTCTCTCTCAAATCTGACCTCAATAAGATGAGTCTCTGTTACATCTATTTCAATTCAAGCATTTATTAAGCACCTACTGTGTGTCCAAGGTATTTTGCCCAGAATATGAAGACAAAAGTGAAGGGAGTCCTGACTTTCAAGGTGCCTTGCATTCTCCTGGGAGTAAACAACAGGTACACATATAAGTAAATAGAAATGCATACAAAGTAATTTTGATGTGGGCAATGAGATCACTAATAAGTAGAGGGATCAGGAAGGGCTTCATATAGGAAATTGCTCTTGAGCTGAGACTTGAATGAAGCTAGGGATTCCAAGAGGCAGAGGTAGGAGGGAAGGAGAGAGAGAGAGAGAGAGAGAGAGAGAGAGAGAGAGAGAGAGAGAGAGAGAGAGAGAGAGAGAGAGAGAGGAGAGGGAAGGATTCTGAGCATGGCAGACAGCATGAGATGGAATGTCATACACTGGGGAAAAGCAGGTAGACCAATTAGGCTAGAATATAGGGTACTTAATGGGAGAGTAGTGTGTAATAAACCTAGAAATATAGATTGAAGCTGAAACTCTTTAAATGTCAGGCAGTGGAGTTTGTAATTTAACCAGCAAGAGAGAACCACTCAAAGCCTCTTAAGCAAGGAAGTTAACTTGTTCAAACCCATTGCTTTAGAAATATAAATTTAACAGCTTATATAGAGATGGATTGTAAGGCAGAGATCAGATGAACCTTTTCAGGCATGTATTATCCAGGACAAACATATGTCATTCACTGTATATCTGTTTGCTTTGTATTCCTTGGCTTGGCTTTATTGTATAAATTCTTGCCTGACAGCTAGAGCTGATTGCATTGTGACTGAGATTAAATGAAGAAAATTTCTTTCTCTCTTAAGATAAATGGTATCCTGGAAAGCTTAGGGGGTAGCCTGAGTTTGTTCTTCTTCAGTGGAGAATGGGTATCTTCTGAAGGAAGAAGGGACCGGCATCCTTTGCTTCCATTTTTTTCTTGTGATGGTAGAGATGTCAGAAGTATTACGTGATAATAGCACATACCTCACAGGATAGTTATGGGGATCAAATGAGATAGCACCTGGAAAGGGAAACATTATGTAAATGCCAGTGATTATTAGTATTTGACTCTAATGTTTCTCTATAATGCAAAGAAAATAGCATGGTAATATGTCCAATATTTCTTCCACTCCATTTTTTGGGGGAACAGAAGGAAGGTATCTGTGCCATGTGTTGAGTTGGGGTTGGGAGGTGGAGATGAAAGAATGTATTTGCATTTTTCTTGGAAATCCTTTGATCCTCAATAAATATTTGTTGAATTGAATTTAATGCTGAGTAACATATATAATCACTAAAATCAGAACCTGAGTGGATATTGCAGGTTGTCTTAACACAGAATCACAGAATCCTAGGCTGGAAATGAACTTGAGAGTTCATCTGGTCCATTTCTCACATTTTACAGACCAGGAAATGGAGGCTCAGAGATGGACAGTGACTTGCCCAAGGTCACAAAGCTACTTAATGAGAGAGTTGCAACTAGAACCCAGGATTTTGTGTTCCCCAGGATGATTCTTTATGTGTTCAAACCACAGCTACTCCTCTTGATGAATGTTGAATATTATGGAGAGATGAGTAAGACATGATGGAAAGTGAATACAGATGTATTCTTAATATCATCATGATATTTCTTCTTTTTCTTCCCCAGGTTTTGGAGGCGCTCTAGGTTACCTTTTGGGTGCTATAGACTGGGGACATTTGGAACTGGGAAGATTGCTGGGCACAGAATTTCAGGTCATGTTCTTCTTCTCAGCTCTGGTGTTTACCACCTGTCTCATCATACACTTGTGCAGCATCCCTGAAGCACCTCTTTGTGATAACCAAGAAGACAGCATGCTGCAGCACAACCCACAGGGCCCTCTGCTGATGCAAAATGGAGGCTATACCTATGGTTCTCTAGAGAAAGTCAAAAATACTTATATGAAAACAGAGCAGACTGAACTAGGCACAGCAAAACTGGGAGAAGCCAAGGGAAATAATGAGGAGCAGGTGAGGATGGATGTCCTCTTTTGTTTTAAACTGTGTTTTCTTTTCACTGGCCCTTCTACTTTTCTCTCTAGATGTAAAAAAGTTTATAAAGCCAAATGGGAACCTACAATGTCTTGTTATTTGGTACGAAATTGGTCAGCTGCGATCCTTGTCCTTTCCTGGATTAAAAATTGCCCAACTGAGTGAAAGTAGTGGCAATTTATCAACCGTAGTTTTTCCTTTGGCCATCATATTTCTTTCCTGCTCTAACACTATTATAAAAAGCTCTGGTTTGGGGGGCAACAGGGAAGGTGGTAATAGCTTTGAATGGCAAGATTAGGGAGAAGGCAGCATGGCTTAGAAGAGAGGGAAGAGGACAAGCCTTTATTAAAGGGCCTGGCTCATTTGATGCTCACAACAACCCTGGGAGGGAGGTGCTATCATTATCTCCATTTTACAGTTGAAGAAACTGAGGCAGGCAGAGGCTAAATGACTTGCCCAGGATCACACAGCTAGTAAGTGTTTGAGACCAGTTTTGAACTCATGTCTTTATGACTCCAGGCCCAGTGTTTGTCCTAAGGGTCTATAAGTAAATATAAGATTTGAAGAAGGAACAAACCCTAACAACTAGGGGTCAAGAAAGGTTTTAATGGAAGAGACAGAACCTGAGTTGTAGTTTGAAGAGAACTAAGGAACTATCCTATGTTCAAGCCCTTGTTATTTCTTGCTCGGACTATTGCAATAACTTTCTAATGGAGCTCTAAGAACACATCCTCTACAGTGTATAGAGTCTACATGGTTCTGGAATCTTAAGTCACAGGTGTGGTGATATCACTCCCTGCTCAAGAAACGTCTGATGCTTCTAGGATAAAATACAAACTCCTCTGGCAGTTCAAATTCAGCTTCAGATGCTTACTAGCTGTGGGACCCTGGGCAAGTCACTTAACTGCTCTCTGCCCCAGTTTTCTGATTTGTAAAATGGGGATTATAACAACAACTACTCCTGGGATTGTCATAAGGAAAAAAATGCCCTCCACTTCCAGTCTCACTTTCTCAGATAATGACTCATTATTCCATATTATGTAGTCTTTCTTTAAAAAAAAAATTAAGTTACTGTTAATTTAAAAAACAAACAACAATCACACATTTCTCAAGCCATAAAGAATTAATAAGACCCTGCAAGAAAAGAATCTTGACTTTTACTAAGTGCTGTATTTTGTTTAAATATATATTTAAATATGCATGTAAGTACATATACACATATGCATATGTATGCATACACATGTATCTGTACTTATCTGGGGAGTAACATACTGCTCTATTTTTGATCCCTAGCTGGGATAATGCAGGGAATATGAGCCTGGAGTAAGGAAGACCTGAGTTCAAATCTGGCTTCAGACACATGCTTGTCCATGACCCTGGGCAAGTCATGTATACTTTATTTGCCTCAGTTTTGTCAACTGTAAAATGGGGGTAATAACAGCATCTACCTCACAGAGTTGTTGTGAAGATCAGATGAGATAATATTTGTAAAGCATTTAGCAAAATGCCTGGTACATAGTTGGCATTATATAAATGCTTATTCCCTTCCTTTCCCTTTCCTTCCCTCATATCTCACACTCACAAACAATCCAACTTTCCTGCCCCTCCAAGTAGAATAAAAATACATACAGTTAGCGTTAGGTCAGGAAAACGAGTTCGAATTGAGCTTCAGATATTTACTAGCAGTGGGACCCTAGTCAAAGTATGTAACCATTCTTTATCTCAGTTTCCTCATCTGTAAAATGGGGATTATAATAGCAATTACCTCCCAGGATTGTTGTGAGGAAAAAATGAGATTGTTGTGAGGAAAAAATGAGACACTACTTTAAAAATTCTCTGCAAACCTTAAAGTGTCATATAAATGTTAGCTATTTTCATTATCAGCTGGTACAGTGAGTAGAGCACTGGGTCTGGAGTCAGTCAGATCTGAGTTCAAAGTTGGCCTCAGGAACTCATTGGCTGTGGGACGCCAGGCCAGTCACTTCACCTTATTTGTCTTACTTTCTCATCTGTCAAACAGGGATACACTGGAGATGGAAATGGCGAACCATTCCAGTATCTTTGCCAAGAAGACTGAAATAGCAACAACAACAATTATCATTATCACTGTTGCTTTAGCCAAAACAAATCAAGATAATGAAAATGCGTCTTGATCTTTACCTCTAGCCCATCACCACTCGATCCAAAGCATGTACTCTCTACTTTTCATGTGACTTGGCCTACTTTCTTCTCTCTGTACGCCAGTGGTGTCAAACTCAACTAGAAACAGAAGCCATTAATCTATACGTGAGGATCTCCGCAGGCAGCATATTGATTTAATTTTAAAATGTGATATTATCTATGTTCTGTTATATTTTATCTATCTTGCTAAATATTTCTCATTTATATTCTAATTGGGCCAGCCACACTCAGGACTGTTGTGGGTGGCATGTTGGATGTTTGGGCTATATGTGACATTCCAATCCTTGGCTCCATGCTTTTAAAGAGACCATTTCCCATTCCTGGAATATTCTTCACATCTGCCCTTGGAACTCCTAGCTACCTTCAAAGTTCAGTACATGTGGCAGTCCAGATTCTCCTGGCTGCTAGCATTCTGTATACATAAGGATCCCTGCAGGCAGCATGTTGATTTAATTTTAAAATGTGATATTATCTATGTTCTATTGTATTGTATTATATTTTGTTAAATATTTCTTATTTATATTCTAATTGGGGCTGAGCCCTACTCATGCCCCTCCATTACTTTGTAGTTCTTTTGTGTATCTTGTATTTACCTATCTGTGTATATGTTGTATGTATCCCGCCAGTAAAATGCAATTTCCTTGAAGGCAGTGCCTAGCACAGTGTCTAAGACATAATTGTTGTTCAGTTTTGTCTGATTCTTCCTGACCCCATCTGAGGTTTTCTTGGCAAAGATACCGGAGTGGTTTGCCATTTCCTTCTCCAGTTCATTTTACAGATGAGGAACTTAAGCAAATGGGGATAAGTCAATTGCCCAGGATCATACAGCTAGTGAGTGTCTGAGGCCAGATCTGAACTCAGAAAGATGAATTTTCTTGACTTTAGCCCCTGGATTTTACCCATTGCATCACTTAACTGCCCCTGAGATGTAATAGTAGCTACTAAATAAGTGTTTGTGGCTTCATTGATTGAATGATAGGTGGGGGTAAGGAGGAAGTGGATTCTGGACATATAGGACAGACTGAACAAAAAAAAAGGGGAGTAGGAAGTAAAATTCTGTTATTAGGAAATACCAAGGATGCCAGTTTGGTGGGAACATGGAATATGCAAAGGGTAGTATCGGGAAATACGTCTGACAAAGGAGGCTAGAGCCAGATCATTAAGGGCCTTTGATGCTAAGCTGAATACTTTATATTTTATTATAGAAGCAGCAGTGAGCCACTGAAGATTCTTGAGAAGGAATGTGAGATGATTAGACGTGTGTGCTCTAAGAAAAGTATTTGGACAGATGTGTAGAAGATGGGTTGGAAAGGAGAGATCCTTGAAACAGAAACCACTTAGCATTGTCCAGTTGAGAGGCGATGAGTGCCCTGACTAGGGTAGGCTGTGTATGTAGGCAAAAAGATATGCTGGCGGAAGAATTGGCAAATGATTAGATGCTTGTTGTAAAGGAGAGGAAAGATAGGGGCATGACTCTGAGATGGTGAGCCAGCAAGTTTGGAGGTGGGGTGGGCTTGGTCTGAGGAGATCATGGATGCGTTGAGTTTGAGATGCCCTGGGGACATCCAGGGGATGATTTCTAGCAGGTCAAAGCTTAGGAGAGAGACTAGAGCTGGGTATGCTGTATTTTATGAATCGCAATGGCATCTATATACATTTGAAAACTTTTATTGTTCTTGTTCAGTCCTGTCCAACTCTTCGTGACCCAGTTTGTGGTTTTCTTGGCAAAGATACTAGAGAGGTTTTCCATTTCCTTCTCTGGTGGACTAAGATAAACAGAGGTTGAGTGACTTACTCAGGGCCACATTTGAACTCAGATCATCCTGACTTCAAGCCCAGGCTCTGTCCACTGAGCAACCTAGCTGCCTATACATTTGAAAAATAGACATTTTTTATTTAGCTTACAGAAGATATATTTGCTTTTTTTTATATTACTGTGCCGAGGTATATATTTTGTTGGAGTTAAATAAGGCTTAAAATGGCAATGCTTGGTAAAATAAAAAAAAAGGCAAATAGAGGTCAGTCAGTACCTTGGTTATGGCAGAAATAAAAACATTGCCCCATCAATGAGATTGCTGCAAGTTTCCCCTTGTTCTTTATACTTTCTAGAAATGACATCATTAGTTGGCGTTCTTGACCAGCAGAAACGACTGAACAATAACAGCAACAACAATGACACTGTACCAATGGAAGTTAATTCATTCAAAATCACATAAAGCAATTAAGGAGACCTTAATCAAGTGCATACTGTTTACACACACACACACACACTCACACTCACATTGGCTGTGATGGACTGGGATGCTTTTGTATCATCTACATTTAAAAGAGCAGGACAACACATCTTTGGCCAAATGCCATAAGCTTTGGCTTCCAAAATAGAACTCCTGAGAAAGTCGAATTATTACCATATGGGAACCATGAGCCCAGAGCAATTATTTTTTAAAGCAGGTATTTTTTTTCACAACAAGAGTGTCTGTGTCATTTGAAAATCATGATCCCTTGCTTTAGAGTGGGGTCCTGAATTTTTTGAAGGTTCCTGCTAGATACCTTTAAATTTTATCTCCAATCTTAAATGTCCTTATCCAGCTCTTCAGTTTCAGGAGTGTGTGTGTGTGTGTGTGTGTGTGTGTGTGTGTGTGTGTGTGTGCTACATTCCCTTTTATTCCTGATACCCTGGGCTGGTCCATATAGAAGCCATTGCAACCTTCTTCAGACAGTGATTAGCA
The DNA here is from genome assembly GCF_003287225.1 of Phascolarctos cinereus. Lineage (NCBI taxonomy): Eukaryota > Metazoa > Chordata > Mammalia > Diprotodontia > Phascolarctidae > Phascolarctos > Phascolarctos cinereus. The sequence goes on from NW_027555847.1 coordinate 358,363,313, forward strand.
GTCTTTGTGAGACTTTAAAAGGTGCTGAAAACCATTGTAAAACCTCTTGTGGCTTTATCAAGGAAATTAGGGAACTAGTGAGAAAAGGGCAATTTCATTTTCATTTTCATTTTGAAAACCCAAAGGGAAGCTGAGAATTTTCATCCCTGACTCAGTGAAATAACAAGTCTAATTTGAAAGCTCATGTGGGTTTAAGAACAAAAGCAGAAATAGGTCTGGGAGAGAGCAAGGAAGTGGGCTGAATATTGTGCCTGAGACAGAGGCCTAAATTAATGACTGAAGAGGAAAGGAACACCTGTTGTCCAGTTTTAATCTTTAATATGTGCATTAATTGAGGAAAGGAGCTGGTTGTCCCTCATTTCATCTTGTGTAATTCTTACCCATCTTCTAAAGCTCAACTCAGGTATCACCTCCTTCACAGGCCTTCCTTGATCTATACCCTTAGTAATGAACTTCTCCCTTAGACTTCAGATAGCACTTTACATTGCATCTCTTTAATGTACCTGATCATGTGACCATTTCCATTATATCACCTATGCATGTGTCATCTCCCCGTACTACACTATTAATTCCATGAAGGCAGGAAGTATCTTCTCCAAATCTTGTATCTCCCCTTAGGGTCTTCTCCAAGTAAGCTCAGGGTACAAGCTGGATGAAGGAGTGTATGGATAGAAAAGGATTAGTTGGGATTCTCATGCCCAGGCTGTTCTTCCTCAATCTGAAAGCTTCCTTGAAATTCAGTTTTTCTCTTTTATAATATGAACCAAGATAATTTCTGAGTTTCCAGCTCTAACATTTTATAATTGATTATTATCTCCTCTATTTTCCCTTCTTCTTCTCATCTGAACAGGGATTTATCCTGGGGCTTATAAATACAAATGTGTTAACTTGTGGGACATCTTTTTTTTTTTTTTTGGCAGTTGGGGTTAAGTGACTTGCCCAGGGTCACATAGCTAGTAAGTGTCAAATGTTTGGTCTGAGGCCCGATTATTTGTGGGACATCTTGATAGTCTTGAGGAAGATAATTATAACCTTTCATTAACATACTGCCTAGGGACCTTCCTTAGAATAGCAAAGGTCTGGCAGGAAGGACATAGGAGAGCAGGGCATAAGCTGGTTCTTAGAATCAAGAAATTGAAGAATTATAACCATGCCTATGAATGGTACTTGTGGACTACTAGTTGTATGAATATGGATATTATTTAAAGTTTCTGAGAATTAGTTCACTCATCTATAAATAGGGATTACAATAACGTACTACCGATTTCACAGTGTTGTCAGGATCAAGTGAAGTAATACATGGAAAATTCTTTATACACTTTGAAAAGTGATATGTAAATATTACTTATTGATATCATCAGGTACCTAGGTAGTGCAGTGCACAGAGTGCTGGGCCTGGAGGCAAGAAACCTCATCTTCCTGAGTTCAAATCTAGCCCCAGACACTAGCTGTGTGACTCTGGGCGAGTCACTTTACCCTGTTTGCCTCAGTTCCTCATCTGTAAAATGAACTGGAGAAGGAAATGACAAATCACTCCAGTATCTTTGCCAAGAAAACTGCAAATGGGGTCACAAAGAATTAGACATGACTAAAAAGGACTGAACAACAAATTGACATTATCATAATTATCATCATCATCATCATCAGTCAGGGTTAGGAAGAGTTGGTGTGACATGCTGTCAAGACACATTGACAACCAATAGATGAATGTGCTTATGAAAAGCCTTCATTGTAAAAGGAGTTTACATACTTCTCATCCAACTGTGGCACCTTAAAAAAATTAAATATGTATTGGGACATTTAAAACTTTACCAAAAAATGCAGAAAGTCAGAAATATTAAACACATCATATTGTCCCTACCACAGGACAATAAAAATATGTTCAATGAAGGATCTTTGAGGAAAGAGTTAAAAATTCATTGAAGACTAAATAACCCCAGAGATTAAAAAGAACAAATAATAAAAAATTCTATCAGAGAAAATTACAACACTGAGACAATATACCAAAACTTATGATTCGACTAAGGCAGTCCTTATAGGAAAGTTTATATATTTAAAATGCTTTCATTAACAAAAGAGAGAAAGAACAAATCAATAAACTGGGAATGTGACTAAAAAAACTAGCCAAATCATGCATTTCCCCTGCACTGCCAATACTAGTGGATGTGCTTACAGGGTCCTGCCACAAGTGGGTGCTATAAAGCCACTTTTGTACTCATTATGTACTCATAATAACAATAATAACAACATTTTATGGGCCTTTAAGGTCTGCAAAGTGCTTTTCATACATTATCTCATTTGAGCCTCACAATAACACTTCAGGTAGGCACTACCAACTTAATTACTCTCATTTTGAGAATTAGTTGCTAATTGATTTATGAAATTGTGAAATGGGGCCAGCACGCCTGGGTCTTTGGATACTCACCAGGAAAGGCCATGATGGCAGAGGGGAATTGAGGCTGCGATCACACTTTAATAAGGCAAAGAGGTGCAGGAGGAGGAGCAGGCATGGAAAGTACAAAGACAAGCAGAGAAAAGGGTCACGGAGGCAGATGTGAGGGGACAGGGGATGGTGTGGTGATGGAAGGCAGGGAGGAAGGGGAAGGAGGAAGAGAATGGGAAGGGGATGAGTTAATTACATACTGGTGGATGGGAGTTCACAGCACTGGAGCAGTGTGGGCCCTTAGCTGATGGAAAATCACTCAGAGGGCAACAGTGTGAGGTCACAACAGTGTGAGGTCGCATTTTGGGTAACACACTAATACTTATCTGTGCCACCTTAGGGCTTCATTAACACATGCAAATCATTTCATACTTGTTGGTTAGACTTGAAATTTAACATATCCATGTCATCTCAGAGTTATTAGCACTATTTGATGTTCTGCTGGTATTACTGCAGATGTCTGGAACTTATCTGAATTTTTCATATCATGGGACCGAAAGACCCCGATAACAAAGCCTACATGGCTTCCCCTCAGCACATATTACCAGGCTGTGATTTTCAGTTAATACTTGATATATTTGTAAGTTATGCTCCTTTGATCTTTGGGATGGTCTATGAGTGACATAGATTCCTCTTTGCAATCTGACTTCCTACTATTGCCCCTTCTATACTGGCTACTTATAAACCTACTTATTATACTAACTAGAAGCAAGGTAGGGTGGTCAGGGGAACCAGAATAAGATACAATTTTAACACAAGAAGATGAAGAAACTGAGGTTCAAAATAGGTTCAAAGATTGATTCCTGGTCATATCACTAGTAAAAGTCAGAGGTGGGATTTCAACCTATGTCTCACCTGAGTGAGTCTAAGTTCAGTGCTTTGCCCACTACCCTACCTTGTCTCTTATATACTTGTGTGTGGGAAGGAGCCTTAGTCATCGTATGTAAAGCTTTGCTCAGCTTTAATCTTTGGGTCCCCCCTTCCATTTTACAGATGAACAAACTAAAGCCCAAAGAAATGAAATGACTTGTCCAGGGTCACGTAGCTAGTGTCTCAGGCAGGGCTTGAACCCAGGTCTTCCTGACTCCAAACTCAGTGTAATATATCCACTGTATCATGTGTCTCTCTAGGGAAGTTTCATAGACAAAAACGAGTTAATTAGATGACCAATGTCCAGGGAAAGTGCCTCTCATCCAAGTTAGCACCAGCACTTCTACTATACAGCATTCAATCCTCCAGTACCTAAGATTTCCAAAGCACAGTGTAGCACAGTGGAATGAGTTCTCGATTTAAACTCACATGACTTGGTTTGACTACTGGCACTACTACTTACTCTCTGTATGATCTTGTGTCTCAGTTTTCTCACTTGTAGAATGAGGGGACTGGCCTAGGTCCCTGTCAGCTCAAAATCGATGACCCTATGATCTTATGAAGGTCATACCTTTGTTTTATGTTTTGTCCTAGACTCAGAGCAAGATGACCATAAAGTCTTTGCTGAAGACTATTCTGAGCATGCCTCCTCACTACCGCTATCTGTGTGTCAGTCACCTCATTGGATGGACAGCTTTCCTTTCCAACATGCTCTTCTTCACGGATTTCATGGGACAGGTAACACTGTCATTCACTCACACAGACCAATCAGTCAGCAAGTAATTGCTGAATTCTTACAATTCTATATTTTGTTGGGGATATAAAACAAGATGTAAGAAAACAAGGCATAAGTCCTACCCTCCAGGAGTCTTCTGGGGAAATCACTTCAAACAACTCAGGAACACACTCAACAGTATTGTAAATAATCCATCCAAGGAACAAACATTAAATCCAGTTTGAGGTCAGTTATGAAGTTCAAATAGGTATCAAGAAATGAACTTGAATTAATGAAAGAATGAATGAATGAAAAAGCATATATGAAGTACTTGCGATGTTCCACATACTGTGTGAAGTGCTAGATACAGAAACACAAGCCAGCAAGACAGTTCCTGCCCTCAAGGATCTTAAGTTCCAATGGGGGAAAGACAATACATTATTGGTGGCCTAGGAGGAGTATTTTGAATAGCAATGTCACAAAAGTCATGTTGTGAGTCATAGGACAATTGATTTTACATGCCTTCCAGGTATTTATTCAATTACTGTCACAGAACTAAAGTTAGAAAATTAGGAGAAGAGCAGGAGAGAAGGGTATAGGAGTATGGCAGGTTGAGAATGACTGAGAAGTGGCCAATGTGTCTCTATGTAATTTATCATATTCTACGTGCTCAGTGTGCCTGGGCCCTCTATGTGCGATGTTAACCCTACTGCCTTGTTTTTCCAAATTAGTTTCAGCTGTGAACAGCTCCCAGCCTTTTCCAGGTTTTCCTACATGCAAAGTAGTTGAATCTGAATGGTGATAATCACCATTTCTCTCCACAGGGTTTTTCTTAGACTTTATGGAGCAGCAACAAGGGAAAACCCCTCCCCAGCTCCATGGTAGAAAAATGGTGATTAGAATCCCAGGTTTTCTCATTTGGAAAATATTCTTCCTAATCTCATCAAGTACTAGAGATAACCCCAGTGCCATTGTGAGTCTGAAATTTCTTTGATGAATGTGGGTATGCCCATTGATGACTTTTCAAGAGGACAAGATAAATCCTGATTGCTTTTCAGAAATTATGGCCATCCAGAAAGTGATGGCTATGGGGACTAAATAGGCTGGATTCTGGTCAGAGGAAGCTTGTCTCTGTATGACCTTTTCCTTTGTGTCTTCTTCCTTGTGTATAGTTAGAGGAGAAAAAGGATTTCTTTCTCTTTCATTCACTAATTATGCTAGGGATAGTCAATGATGACTTGAGAAAGAATTTTCCTAGCCTAAGAGATGACAGAAGGGATGGAGTTCCTGCAGGAACAGACATAACTGTCTACTGACCAGAAAGGGGGAGTTCATGGATAATCTTCCCATATACCAAACTCCTGGGTTGTAGTTGGAGAATTTTTATTCGATAGGCTATCTTGCTTATCTCAGAATCTAGTCTCCCATTCAGAGAAGGGAGATTTCCAGATTGACTTCAGTGTTGGCTGTTACCTCATAAGTAACATCAAAGTTCAAGAGGTCAAATGTCTGGCTTTCTAGAGAGAAGTACAGTCCCTGAGCAGCATTCCCCATGGAGAAAGAAGAAGGATTGCCCATGTGTCCTTTGTAGTGAGAGGATTAATAAGGGTTGAAGCCATATTGGAAGGAGGGGAAGGGGGATCAATCAATCAACAAGCGTATGTTAATTAATTGCCTAATTTTGTGCCAGGTACTGGACATACAAAGACAGAAATGAAATAGTCTGTGCCCTCAATGAGCTTATAGTCTAATAAGAAATTAGTAAATCAAGACCTTGCCGCGCTCCCCACTTAAACAGAGTTGTTTAGACAGTCAGTGCAGGTCTAGTGGGAAAGAGATTTACTTTCTAACAGCTCCAAAGTATGTTTTCCTTCTGGGGGTTATTTAGCTGCCCTAAAGTGTGATTGCCTTTTGGGGGATCTGAACCACTGGGCAGCTGTATGAGCCAGGGAGGGATTTGTAGGACTCCATAGGAAAGTGTGACTTAGCAGAATGTCAAGGGATTGCCCTACTGGCAATGCTTTTTTGGCAAGTTCTTTTCTGAGGAGAAGCTTATGGGCTATTTCTATGTGTTCTCATTTTGTTCATGGGCTCCTGTTAATTTTTTATACCTTCTGCATTTTCTCTGGAGTGAAGTAAAAGCCATTCTCTACCCATATACACTTGCTTCCTTTAGTACTCATATTGGAGTGTTTTTACCCATATTTGTGGAAAAAGAGACATAAATCTAGTTGGAGGTCTCTCTGGAAGAAATTCTGGGTGAAGACAAGAAGTAGAAAAGATTAAATGATCTTTTTGGGTAAGCTAAAGTGATCAGATCTAATCCTTGGGAACCCCAGAGTTCTGGCAATTGAAGTTATGACCAATAACATGACCTAGGCCGTGGGTTATGTCTGTGAGCTTCAACAGTCTTGAGGAGTCAGGAAGACCTAAGTTCAAATCTGGCCTCAAACACTTACTACTTGTGCAACCATGGACAATAACCCAGGGGTGGGGAACCTGTGGCCTCAAGGCTACATTGTGGCCCTTTAGGTCCTCAAGTGTGGCCCTTTGATGGAATCCCCACCTAGAGATTGAGTCAAAGGGCTACACTTGAGGACCTAGAGGGCCACTGGTGGCCTCAAGGCTGCAGGTTCCCCACCCCTGACTTAACTAACCTCTTTCTGCCTCAGTTTCTTCAACTGTGAAATAAAGAAAATAGGACCTACCTCCTAGGATTGTTGAAAGGTTCAAATGAATTAATGTTTATAAAGTGCTTAATACAGTGCCTGGCACATAGTAGGAGCTGAATACATATTTATTTCTTTCCTTCCATCTATACTTTTGATTCCTTAGAAGTTATAGCCGTGATTTGTAGCCATAAAGTATCAATAGTAAAACACTGTTTTTATAAAGATGGACTTTTGTGTCAGGGAGCATGTTGGGCTTACTGAAAATGCTGTTCAGTTTCCCAGATGTATTCTGGTTCACTGTTCTTGTCCTGTACGTGGATGGGCCCACGTTATTGCCACTTGTTATGCCTGTCTAAGACACATTATAGTGTAGGAGAATTCATACGAAGAGCACTGGCCCCCAGAGGTGGTTTTAACAAACTTTCTTGCTGCTCACAAGGGTCACAGCTGCCAGCAGGGACAGTTTCAGTGTCAGTCCATGACAGAAGTGAGCAGCACATGGTGGGGTAAAAGGAATCCATGCTCAGGGATCGATATAATATATCATTTGAGACAAAGAGATAGTATGATACCAATGGGAGACTGCTCTATTATCTCTAGGACCAGTAAAGAGAGAGTATTTTCTAAATTACCGACAAAAAAAAATTGATTGTGAGCTCCTTCAGGGCAGGGACTACCTTTTGCTTCTTTTTGTATCTCCAGTGCTTAGCACAGTGCCTGGGACATAATAGGCACTTAATAAATGCTTATTGACTGATTGACTAAAATAAGGAGGAAGGAATTCAGAGCAGGGAATTATGAATGAAGAGCTGAGAAGCAGGAAACTTAACCCTAACATTACTGTTGTAGCAAAAGGCTAAAATGGGGGTATTAAGGCTAGACCAGTTAAGTGAGTTTTCACTGGTTGACACACAACTGGAGGAACTCAGTAGGTTATTTCATATTCTAATCTGGGAAATAGAATTTCTTCATCCAATTATTTTTTTCCCCTAAGTGAACTGCTAGTAAATCTTTTTTTGAATGGTTACAGATCTTATTATGAAAGTCCTGCAGCGTTCCAGGCTTGTTGCAATCAACACAATGCTAACCACAAACAGAGCATCTGGACAAGCTCACTATTTTTTAATGGTATCCCTCTACCATTTAAACACTGTACAGGACATCTTCCATGACAGTGTGAGCCATTTTGGCAAGCATATGTCTCCCTGTTTTATGTTTCATTTGTTATTGCTAAATGGAGGATCACCAAATCAAGTAATTTCTGCAGCTTCGTTTGTCAGAACATCTTACATGAGTTCAACATATGCATGAAAGAGAATGGGAGAGACCTCAGTGGGGGAGAGCCTTTAAGTCTATGTTTTACACGACTGAGTTAAATATGTTTTTGTGAGCAGCAAACAAACACAGGGAGATCTTCTGTTCTCTATACCTCTTAGTCAATTGTGAGATCATGAAGATGGTCTACTATGGGGAATCATCTATGAAAACAGATCCCTTCCCTTCGGTTTTCTTTTTTTTTTTGGCTAGGCAATCAGAGTTAAGTGACTTGCCCAAGGTCACAGCTAGTAAATGTCAAGTGTCTGAGGTCAGATTTGAACTCAGGTCCTCCTGACTCCAAGGCCAGAGCTCTATCCACTATGCAACCTACTTGTCCCACCCCCCCCCTTCAGATATTTTCATCAAAGATTCCTTCAATGCTTACATAGATCATTCCTGTGAAATTTTCTAGAGATGTGAGTGTAGATACAGAGAAGATTTGAAAAGAAATTGGGCATATGGGTAGGTAGTTATAGTTTTTAGTAGTCTGTTTTGAGAAATAATACCATTTAGGATACTTTATGTTCTTTTAGCACCTCCCCCTTGAGAGATCTTGAACATCTGTCAAAAAAAAAAAAGAAATAAAATGTCTCTATGTTTTTATGTGTCACCTCAGTATGAATTTCTTGTGTGTGTATTTGGACAGGTCCAGCTACTTTTTCTATCTTCTCAGGTGTCATTTCAGCCAGGTGGCTTGGCAGATATAGCAATGAAGTTGGAGTCAGAAAGACCTGAGTTCAAATCCTGTCTCAAACAATTCCTATCTCTATGACCCTGAGTCAGTCACTGAACTGCCTTCTGCCTCAGTTTTCTCATGTGTAAAATGGGGATCATAATAGTACCCAATTCCCAAGGTTGTTGTGAGGATGAAATGAGATATTTGTAAAGCCCTTTGCAAATATCAAGGAGCTATATAAATACTAGTGTTTGTTGTTATTATTAATGTTTACTTCTTCATATAGCATATTGAATGTTCAAGTCTAAATGTGGTGCTGTTGAGAATAAGTTGCTGTAAAATCACTGGCAAATCTACTCCAGTTTATTTCTCCTTATTGTCTTCTTTCCAGTTTCATGCATAAATTATCTTGGCGTGATCTGGCTAAGTAAGTTTGAGTCTCCTGCCAAGTTTTCTGCAGGATCATTTTTTTCTTTCACTATTTTTGCTGTTTTGTAAAGTATATTGTTCATAATATTCTGTCACTCTCTTTGCAAATAAGCTTGGACTCAGTGCTGTTGTGTAGGGGAGAAGAATAGGTTGTGGGAATTCATTGATATAGGGAATTGTCGGGCATGAATACTCTCTACCAATGAGTGTTGGTACCATCTCTATCAGAGAAGTAGAGTCTTAGAGAGTCTTAGTGTGACTGTAGTCTTCAAGAGTTGCCTAGAGCACTGAGAGGTTGTGTCTAGCCCCGGGTCTGACAATCAGTATGTCAAACATAAGACTTAGGTCTTTTATTTCCAAGCTCAGATCCTTGTTATTTCACCTGCCTGTGTTGGAAATAGTCTAGATCTAAGGTAGAGTGGCCCATTTCTCTTCTGCCCGTGTGTGTGTGTGTGTGTGTGTGTATGTGTGTGTGTGTGTGTATGTGTGTGTGTTAGAGATACAGGGAGAGAGAGAGGCAGAGAATTTGATTGTAGGTGTTTAGCTACCATGTTAATAGTAAGTTGGGTCTATGTATGTGCATCCTGAGCTCGTTTCTGGTGGATAAAATCCATGAAGTATATCTGAGATGGGTTCACCATGAAATTGTCCAGTTCTACTAGCACCTGGTTGGGCAGGTAGGAAGGCTATATTCCAGCTTCCAGACAAGGGAGGCATGAGCTTATTGGCTGCCATGACAGAAAATACTTGATTGAAACACTGAACCAGCTAAAGAAGATTGCACTGCTGGTTTTATTTCTAAAAATATTGGATGTACTTCAGGTTCTTGTAATTAACTGGGCTATGATGGAATGCCAAAATTTCTCCAAGATGTGAGACCATACCTCAAACACCATCTTAATGGCTAACAACTCCTCCTAAATTTAATATTTTTGACCTGCTCTGGAGATTTTCATGAGAAATATGGGTAAGATCTGTGTGTGTGGGACAAGGGGCAGGAAAAGTAGGCTTATGATAGGATGGCTTGTATTGCTATGTCTCAGGCGTCATGTTGTGATGTTTAAAAAGTTGAAGAGATGTAATTTCTGGGTAACTAATCATTTTATTAATAATGCTAGCATTTTGTTAATAAGAGAGGTCAGCGGCACTCTCACATGCCAAAGACTCCTCATGATGGTAGGTTCACAGTTTATATGCCCTTGGAAGGGTAGGTATTCCTGAGGGTGGCAATCAACTCTGATTGGTTAACAATTAATGAGAGAATGAATATTACAATGAGAAGTGGGCTCACTCCAATGAGGGACTGAGAGAGTAACATTGTATAACTTTTGGACCAAGAGACTATCTCTACACCCAGACCACCCCTAGCCTTGGGCAATCTAGACAAAGGATCTATCTCACCCAAACTTACTTGAGTAGAACACAATGGGCAGGAATCCACCTAGATAAGATGGTCCAGGTGGGTTAAATTTTTGGCAGAGGTCAGTAATGTTCTTCAAAGGCTAGGCTTTGAACAAGGAAAAAGGACAGGGAAAAAGCCTGGATCTCTCCCATATTTGGTTATTCATAATCATTTCTGTCATTGTCAGTAAGTGCAATAAAGTACAATAAAGTAAGTACAATAAAAAGTTACAGTTACAACCAGCTTACATATGGCTAGGCATATCTGAATAAAGACTCAGGTGAACCATTGCTTCAGCTGCCTATGTTGCTCCAAACAGTTCCTTAGTACCTGAGCCAACTACTTTAAAATTTGTAAAAGCACTAGTAGGACAAGCTAGAATTCAGGAGGCATATAACAAGCTAGAGTAGAAGGAATAGATGGATAGAATGACACACATTTTCAACAACCAAAGACTCCTTTCTGTAGCAGGTATCTGATGGGTGTTTGAGTGAGTCTGTAATGGGGTGTAGTCAGGGAAGAAAAAGGCAAGAAATGGTGGTTGTAGCCTATGAGAAAGTATGGTGTGGTGATAAGAGTGCTGAGGTTGACAATAAAAAATCTGGGCAAGGTTCTCAACTCTGCCACTTACTACCTGTGTGCTACTCTTCTGTGGGCAAGTAATTTCTTCTCTCTGGGCCTCAGTTTCCTCATTTGTAAAACAAGGGATTTGAACTAGGTGATCTCTCAGGTACTTCCAACCCAACATACTATGATCTGATGAATCTTTAAAAAATATGACAAGTCCTTGGTTGTTGCAGGTGAGCCTCATTTTATCCATCCATTCCTTCCATTCTAGCTTGTCATGTGCCCCTTGAATCCCAGCTCTTCTTACTGGTGCTTTTATAACTTTTAAAATAGTTGGCACAGGCACTAGGGGACTGCTTGGAGCAACACAGTATTCTAGGCAGGGGCTTGGGAGTAAATTAAAATGTTCTAGCAGAATGTACCAAGTTCAGCAGGGTCATGATGCTCTGAGTGACACGGTCCAAGGAGCATCATGTGGTACTCAGATGATCTCTGGCTTGCCTGAAATATTGCTTTCCAATCTCCCCCCCCCCAGTAGATTCAGATAAAGTTGTAGATAATAGAGAATATTCCCCTAGAATATTATTACTAGAATAGAAATATAGTAGCACTAGAATAGGAAAACTCTCATCTCTACTCTTGGGTCCCCATCTCAAATTTGGTAAATCTCATGCTTTTGTTGGACAGCCTCATTTATAAGCCTTATGGTTGACTTTTTACTGACCACTAAAACACAGTAAGACAACTAGCAGCTAGGTAAAGTAAAGCAACTTGATGGCATAGCACAGAGAGTACTGGGCTTGGAGTCAGAAGGACCTAAGTTTAAATCAGCCTAACACACTTACTAGCTGTATGATTCTGGGCAAGTCACAACATTTCTTAGTCTTAATTGCCTAATCTGTAAAATGGGGACATTAATCACAACTATCTCATAGGGCTGTAGGCAGCATCAAATAAGATAACATATAAAATGCTTTGTAAACCTTAAAGTATTATATAAATTATTATGGTTGTTGTTCTTGTTGTTATAGCTATAGCAAAGCAAAAACAACAACAACAACTATTGAGAACCTTTCCAGTAGCCCTTGTAAATAAGCTACTTTGCCTGACTGATTCCCTTCCTCCATGCTTCTTCCTATCTATCAGATTAAGGGAGAGAATAAGGAAAGGGATGGAGGGTTTGGAGTTTGTCAAAGTTAGCCCAGCAAGCAAGTGATCAGAGAAGATGGATGAAAAGGAACCAGTGGAAGTGGGCAGTGCCTCCTGTTTGGTCTCCCTGTGGCTGGGGTTTTCACAATAGCTGTCAGGCCATTTCAGGCTCCATTTGGTCCTGCATCCCCCAAGATGTCTGATTCCATCCCTCTGGTCTTTCAGTGCATTAGTTCTCTCCCTCTGGATCTCAGCTGTGACCATCCCCAGCTCTTCAGGATCCACCCCAGCTTGCCAGTGACTATTCCCAGCTTGGGCTATAGGAATAATGCCAGCAGAGGTTGAGGCTGCAGTGCTTCAAAGCTGTGGCCCTGTCCCCACCAAGAGCCTCTCTGTTTCTGGCCATGTGGAACAGATGGCAAAGACTTTTTAACTAGAAGGAAGAGCACAGCATCTTGTCCCAGGAAAATCTCCCTCTCTTGGTTACAGAAGGATTTGAAAGGAGCACTGAGCACTTACCCACAGAATACCACATTTCAGCTGGAACTAGACTAGATTGCAACTGAGAATGGGGCCCTCAAGGGACAGATTCTTCCCTTTTGGGAGGAGAATGTCTAGCTTTGAGCCAGATGGACACATTCTGGTAGGGAGATCTGGCAGTTTAACAGGTACCCCATAGTGACCAAATAGGAGACAGTTCCAACTCCTGATCCTTCTTTTCTGCCTCTTTTTCTCCTGTTGCATGCTGGGCTGATCCTGGCAAGTTACAAACCTTCCATTTATTTCCTTATTCTTTACCCAAATCCACTAACTGGGAAGAGGAGTAAAGGAAGAGAGCCAACCATTCAGGCAAAGCGACTTCTTTGGCTACTTGTAAGCTTCTCTGTAGTTTCTTTTTAATTATGTTATACCTTTTTCAGTTACTTTACTTTAATAAATCATGTGTTTACTAAAAAAGTCAACCTATGAATGAGGTTTCCCAGAGATTTCACAAATTGAAGGTGGGAACTCAAGAGCAGAGATGAAATTTCCTACTCTACTAATTTTGGTGAATATTCTATTTTTATTTAGGTGTCTATGGAACCTGGGCAATTGCTGGGTACCAGGAGCAGTGTGAGCTCAGGTGAAGAGTAGTCTAAGAGTATGTAGGATGAATGCGCTATAGTGAGAAAAGGTGATACTTTAACCTTTGGGACTATAACTTTTGGAATCTTGTTGAGGGTGAAAGGCAGACTATCATGTGTAATAGTCCATGGTAGACCACACCTTTATGCAAGTGACTAAAAGGTGTGGAGAAAGTGAGACTTATTGTACTTATGGTTAGTTGACTATGTAAAAAAAGAACCAGAACAAAACCAAAACAAAATAATATTTGTTTTGGTTGAGCAAAACACCATATTGTAGGTTTTTCTCCAAAAAGTCTCTTGTATATGTCAAAATTATAAAGGGTTCCTTATAAGACTTAACAACTGAGATACATTTGTTTGGCAATCTTCTGATTTTTAGTGTCAGCCAAAACATACAACAGGAAGATAGATGTTCACCAGGGATGTTTGTCAGTATCGTGGAGGCCTAGTGCCAAAGAAGGATTTCCTATAGATGGTGAGACCCTCCAGGTGCTTCTCTTTGTAGATGATATAGTGCTGATTGCATCAATTCCTAGAATCCGGCAAAGCCTCCTAAATAACATTTGTAATCACTCAAATTTGGCCTAATTGTTTTCAGAGGAAAAGCCAAGTAAAAGAAGAATACCTGCTGTCTAGACTATGATGTACAGTTGACTAGACAGCTTATAGAGTTCCTTCATGTCTTGGATGGACACTGCAAAGGGACATTGATCTGGGCTTAGAATTCAACAGGAAGATGAAAGCAGGCTGGATTGTCTTTGGGAAAATGTAAAATTCTTTTAATGGATCCAACTGTACCTTTGAGACAAAGGTTCATCTTTTTTAAACATAAATATTCTTCCAATGATGTTGTATGAACAGAGTCATGGCCATTCTACTATAAGTCATGGAATACTTACAGTCTACAAACAATTGAAGATGAAGATCAGCCAAAAGGCAGTGGAGAGAAGGCTGCAATATATTACAAAGAATTGTACAGAAGGAGTGGTGCCGTAACAAGAAAAAAAAGATGGGCCGTAACAAGAAAAAAAAGATGGGCAAGATTAAGGCATAACCAGTGCAAAGTCTGTGTGCTCCATTGGCTTCCCTGAGAAATCAAAAGAGTATGAGGAAGGCCCCCAGGACAGTGTGGATTTCCTGTGATGAAGTTATGGGAGGACATGGACAAAAGGTATACAGGATCAGATGGGTATGAGTGAGCTGCATTCTGTATCACTGGTTGGAATGCCTGTGCTGATGAAATCACAGATGCATTGGAATATTAGATACTGGAAAAGCATGTAAAGGGTAGTAAGGAGCAAGAGGACTGCTCAGTTATCAAAGTAACAAATATGAAATACAAGGCAAAGGGGTACCATGCCAAGAAGCAATTCTCGGGACCAGAAGAGGACCTCAGCAAAGAAGCACCATAAGATCCATGGGGCAAGCTGAGGCCAAGCTAGAATTCAAGAGTTCCAAATGTTTGTCTGACAAGGCCTGAGTTTGAACAAAGTCTATATGCACAATGTTCAACAAGGTGAGCATACCGGTGTTCTCTTAAGCCTTAGGCATCATATTAACTCTGCTCTCCTTGTTTCTCCAAATGGCCTTCAATATGGATAGTTCCTAGCCACTGCCACCATTTCCTGCCTGAGAAATAGCCATGTCTGAGAGGGGATAATAGTAAGATGTACACATCAGGTTCTATCAGTAGGCAAAGCTTGACTTCTTGTTCAAACTAGCGTCTTGGTCTATTGGCTATTGGTTTGTTGGCTATAAGGCCTATTGGCTATTACCTATGGAATGCTATTGCTCAATAGAAGGTAAGGTTCTTGAGGGATGACTGTTTTATTTTCACTTTAACACCCCTAGTTGTTAGCACTGTTCTTCTCCTTCCCTTCTCAACACCCAACCCTGCCAAATGCCACTTTGTGTGTCTACTAAAAAGTATTTTTGTTTGCCTGGCAACAGAGTAGGTACTTAATGCTTGTTGATTGATTATAAGAACTGGAAGTGACCTTTTTTTGTTGTTCAGTCATTCAGTTATATCTGACTCTTCATGACCCCATGGACTATGGTCTATGCAAGGACCATCTGTCCTCCATTTTCTCCCAAAGTCTGTCCAAGTTCATGTTTGTTGCTTCCGTGACACTGTCAATCCATTGCATCCTCTTCTGTTCCCTTCTTCTTTTTGTCTTCAATCTTTCCCAACATCAGGGGCTTTGTCCAGTGACTCTTGTCTTCTCATCATGTGGCCAAAGTATTTAAGCTTCAGCTTCAGTATTTGACCTTTCAACCTTAGAGATCATCTAATCTACTCCCCTCATTTTATGCATAAGAAAACAGACCTAAAATATGAAGTGATTGGCCCAAGGACACACCTTGGGCAAGGTCACACACAATAAGTGCCCAATCCAGGTTTCAAATGCAAGTCTTCAGACCCCAAGTCCTGCCCCTGCCTTAAGAGTAGGTCCTTCCTAGAATTACTTCTTTCAGATTTATAACAACATAGATACATTTTAGATGTAACATACTAAAGACAATTTCTACTAATAGCAAGAAAAGGTTTCTTTCATCACATATCAGTCTGACCACTGTAGAAGGTGTATATTGGGGAATGATGGGAGAGAAGGATGAATAGTAAGGTGGGTGGACAGGTTATGATGGATCTTCCTTGAAAGGTAGGAAAAGGCATCTGAATTTGCTGGAGTAGCCAACAGGGAACTACTGATGGTTTTTCCAAAAGAGGGTGATGGAGATAATATTTCAGGAAGATTAATCTGGCAGCAGGATAAACTAGATAAGGGATGCCATAAAGGCAGCAAGGGCAGCAAGAGGGAAGACTCCAAGAACAGCTTCTTTCCCCCAGATATAGCCTACTAGGCAACATCTTTTATTTCTCAATGGTACAAGCTTCCCTTCCCCATTCCCATGGCCAGTGGGATAAACAAAAACATCTGAGTAAGATTTTCCAGTGTTCTTGGCTATGTGGATGTCATATATAACAATAAACATGTTTTACTCAGCAGTTCAATTAACTTTCTGTTTCAGATTGTGTACCACGGGGATCCTTACGCTCCACACAATTCTACCAGTTTTCTCATCTATGAAAGAGGAGTGGAAGTTGGATGCTGGGGCTTGTGCATCAATTCAGTGTTTTCCTCATTGTATTCTTGTAAGATAATCCTTCTCCTCTTCCTCTGCCCTTCCCCATCCCTTAACACTGTCAAAGGCAGAGACAGCCTGGTATATCTGTTAAGGAGTATTTTTGCCTGCTGCTTTTAAAACTCTGGAGACTGACATGAGATATTTAAATCATCTAGGTAAGGAAAAAACTTCAGAGCTTTTTAACTAAAATATCTTTCCTCCCTGTATCCTTTAAAATTTTTAATTTGTATTGAGGTCTTTTATTTTAATATTACTTTTATTTTCTGATATATCCTATTGTTCTCTCCTATCTAGAAAGTCATCCATTTCAGGGCTAGGGACTGGACCTGAGATTTCATCAATATAGGGATATAGCCTCCTAGGTAAGGCAACTTCTTTTTCCAGTGCAGATAAGCTTCTTCTCTGCAACTTTTAGTCTTCATGAGTTGTCTGGTGCCCTGAGAAGTCAAATGATTTGTTGAGGTTCACACAGCCAGTATGTGTCAGTGGTGGGACTTAAACCCAGGTTTCCCTGACTCTGAGGATGGTATACTTTATATAGCAGAATTTCAAAGTTCAGCAAAACAAGCCGATACATAAACCGAATCTGACAATAAATACAATGTTTCATACCCATAATCTCCCCACCCCTTCGCAAAAACAAAAAGACAAATCACCTCATATCTTTGTCTTAATTATGAGGTCTCAAAAATAATGCCGTATTTTTCTGGTCAGTGAGGAATTCGTCCTTTTGACCAGAGTTATCATGGTTAGAGTTAATCCCCTAAAAGAGATTCCACTTGTTTATAAGATGGAAACATGAGATCTAGACAGCAGCTCTGTTAGGTGTATTCATATTAAACTATAAACTAATGACTCTGTGTGGACTTGAATGGAGATCTTTACTAGATTTTGCTTCCTGATCCTAGATTGTTCAATATTTTGAATAATGAATTAAATGAAGCTCTATTATACATGTATGCCAAATTTGTAGCTGACACAGACCTGATACCATAGACTCAAGAAAGAGCATGGTGGCTGGTAAAGAACATAGGACTGGGTGTCAGATGCAAGAGTCCAATTTTGAGCTTTGCCATGCATTAACTGAATGATCAAAAAAAGTTACCTGAAAATCAGAATTTCAAAATTGGAGTAAGTTTCATAGGCCATTGTGTCCAAACTGTACTTGAACAAGAATGGTCTCTATAATGTATAAGAGAAGTAGTCATTCAGACATGGCTTGCAGGTCTAAGATCCACATTGGGGCCTTTCTCATTATTAGGAAGTTTTTCCTTATATCAAGCCTAATTTTCCTCATCCTAATGTTCACCTGCTCCTCCTAATCCTTCCCTCTGAGGGCAAACAGAGCAAGTCTAATCTCTTTTACAAGGCAGCCCTTTAAATATTGAAGGCAGCTATCATTCCCCACTCTTTCCCACCTCCAACTTCAACCCAAGTCTTTTCTTCTCTAGGCAAAACATCTCAGAGTGATCTTTTTATGACATGAGCTCGGGGTCCTTCCCCATCCTATCAGCTCTCCTCTGAATGTTTTCATTTGTATTTGTATTTTGTTTTTATTGATGCGCAAGGTTTAGGCTGAAGTTTATTTTTACTTTTGTTTAATATTTTTTTTTTACATAAAAAGTGTGAATTCACAAGATTTCCATGGATAGAAGTGGGTGGGGATACACATTTAAAGTTCCTGGGAAAATAGACTATAAGTACTCTCATGCATTTGAAATCCTTTCCTGTTCAGGTATGGGTTGGAGTACATGACCTAAGGTTCCCCTGACTCAGCAGTTTTGTGATTTTGATTCAATGAGATGTTTGAAGGGCTTTCAAGTACATGGAATAGGAATTAGATTTATTCTGCCTGGCTGTAGAGGTCAGAACTAGGGAAAATAGGTAATAGTTTCAGACAAGCAAATTTAAGCTTATTATAAGAAGAGTCTTTCTAATGATTAGAACTAACCCCAAGTGGAATGGACTGCCGGCCTCATGTAGTAGTAGGTCACAAGTTCTCTCTCACAGCAGGTCATAGGTTCATAGATTTGGAGCTGGAGGTCATGGAGTCCAACCCCCTCATTTTACAGATGAGGAATCTGAGGCCTAGGCAGATTAAGTGATTTTTCCCAGGCTCTTATAGACTAATAAGTGTCTGAGCTAAGATTCCAATGTATGTCTTCCAGACTTGAGGTCCGATGCTTCATCCACTATGCCCTACCCTACCTCTCTGAAAGGGGAGGTAGGATGACCATTGTCTGGAATGTTGTAGAGAAGTCTCCTATTCTTTTATTTTATTTTATTTTTTTAGTGAGGCAGTTGGGGTTAAGTGACTTGCCCAGAGTCACACAGCTAGGAAGTATTTTGTGTGTGAGGCTGGATTTGAGCTCATGTCCTCCTGACTCCAGGGCCGGTGCTTTATCCACTGTGCCACCTAACTGCCCCTGAGAAGTCTCCTATTCTGGCAGGGGTTGGGCTAGATGACCTCTCCAATGACCTTCCAATTCTGCAATTTGGACACCTTGACTGTTATTCAAAGACCATGACTGTTTTAGGATTCCCGTTTATATATGATAGTTGTCCTGTTCATTTCAAATTTTTCATTTATGAGAAATAAAACTTTGCTAGCCTAGTTTGAGTTACTATACACACACACACACACACACACACACACACACACACACACATTATTTAAAAATACACTTGGCTGAAGTCCATCTCATTGCAGTGTTCAGTATTGTTACTATTTTGACCCTCTCTTTATGGCTATTCTAATTGATGGCTTGCTACCTGGGCCTTCCTATCCCATTATCATGAGTCAGAGTGTTTCTTTTTTTAAAATAGTACTTTTTTTTTTCCAATTATATGTAAAGACAATTTTTAGCACTCATTTTCACAAGGTTTTGAATTCCAATTTTTTTCCTTCCCACCCTCCCCTTTCCTCTTCCTAGAGAATTTTTTCTTTTTTGAGATTGTCTATATTGACTTTTTGCTTGTCAACCCAGAAAATATAGCTTCATCCTAGGGGAGGAGCCACTGAGGCACAAAAAGAATGTGTGATTAAAAGAGGGACTTATGGCCCTTCAACGACCGAGCAAGGACTAGTACTAAGAATTAATGATTCCTCTGACAAATGCTCAGAAGGTTTGTCCAAGACGTCATTGCCATTGTTGTTTTTAACATAATGTCTTCCCATCTCCAAAATTCACTTTGCCCTCATTGGTGTTCTCTTTTCCTGGTCTCCTTGCCAGATAAATGTGTTTCCTTGGTCAAAAGGGATCCCAGATCCCACATGTTTGTCATCAGGGTACTTCAAATAATAGTGTACTTTCAGCTAATCTGATAGGAATCACCATCAACAATCACAACAACAACTAGATTAGTTTCATTTTTTTCTTCTGACCCTGGGGTAACAGTTTTGCATGTGCTATGTGAAATTAATGGAAGAAACACATTGTCAGTTTGTCATTTCTCAAGCCCTGGCTTCCATCAGAATGATCTGAAGCACTGTGACTCCAATCGAGTGAGAAACTAAGCATCTGGCCTCCTTGGGGGGGGGGGGAGCTAAGTGGTTAGCTGGATGGATATAGAAATTTCCATTCTAGAAAGGAATGGGAACTATTCAGATTTCTTTATTATTCACTGTGTGTGTATATGTGTATGTGTGTGTTTGTGAGAGTGAAAGAGAGAAGAGACAGAGGCAGAGAGACAGAGAGATGGAAAGGGAGTGTGAGAGACAGACAGAGAGAATGAGAAAGATAGAAAGTAAGAGAGAAAGCAGAGAGCAGGAGGGAGATAAGGAGAGAGAGAGAAAGAGACAGAGAGAGACAGAGACAGAGAGAGAGAGAGAGAGAGAGAGAGAGAGAGAGAGAGAGAGAGAGAGAGAGAGGTGGGGAGGGAGTGTGAGAGAGAGAGGTGGGGAGGGAGTGTGAGAGACACAGACAGAAAGAATGAGAAGGATTCAAAGACAGAAAGAGAGAAAGCAGAGAGCAGGAGGGAGATAAGGAGAGAGAGAGACAGAGACAGAGAGAGAGAGACAGAGAGAGAGAGAGAGAGAGAGAGAGAGAGAGAGAGAGAGAGAGAGAGAGAGAGAGAGAGAGAGAGAGGTGGGGAGGGAGTGTAAGAGACACAGACAGAAAGAATAAGAAGGATGCAAAGACATAAAGAGAGAAAGCAGAGAGCAGGAGGGAGATAAGGAAAAACAGAGAGACACAGGGAGACAGAGATAGAGACAGAGAGAGAGACAGAGAGGGGGGAAAGGAGTGTGAGAGACATAGAATGAGAATGATACAAAGACAGAAAGAGAAAGCAGAGAGCAGGAGGGAGATGAGAAAGAGACAGAGACAGAGACAGAGAGGTGGGGAGCTCTAGAGTAAAAGGAGGGATGAGTGAGGAAGGCTAATGTGAAGACCTGGTCCTAGCAAAAATCGATCTCTTTAGACTGGAAAGACAAAGACTGTCAAAATCCCGAATATAAGACCTAGGGGACACCCTCTTGGAGCTAAAAAGAAATGATTTTATGACCAAGAAAAAAAGTAGTATTTTATTAGAGGCAGCAGAGTACATGGGTAGAGGCTTGGACCTAGAGTGTGAAAACATAGTTCAGCTTACCTCTGGGACCTAGGTTTGTGACTTAGTCAGTTGACTTTCCCCTCTGAATTTCGACTCCCATCAGTAGAGATAATAGAAATACATGCTCTATATTTCTTACAGGACTTTTGTGAGGAAACTGCCTTATAAACCTTAAAACACAGAAATGGGAGCCTTTGTAGAGATGCAGCTTTCCGTGGTAAATAAAAGCTGGCTCTGAATTTCAGTTTCTTTTTCTAAATAGCATTTGTACGGTGATTTAAGATTCGTAAGTACAAATTATTATATCACTTGATCCCGTAGAACAACCCTAGGAAGTAGGTGCTGCTACTATTCCCATTTTATAAATGAGGAAGCTGAGGCTGATGCAAGTTAATTGACCTGCTCAAGGTCACACAGTATGTGGCTGAGGAAAGATTTGAACTCGGGTTTTCCTGATTCCAAAGCCCAGATCTCCATCTTCTATGCCATGGGACCTGCCTCTAGGAAAAAAGATAATTCAGGCCCTCTTTCCTCCATTCCAGCAGCCCTTTTCTCTGGGGGGTGGGGGAGGGGTGTGAGTTTTGCAAATCAGATGATCCAATATGGCTATTCAAATTCACATTCAAATACAAATTCAACAAATATTTAATAAACACTTACCATTACAGAGTGCCATGCCAGATCTAACAGAAATATAAACTTTAAATAGGACATGATTCCCACTGTCGTGGGGCTTATAGTCTAGTCTGAAGATATGATAAATATTCAAATAAATATAATGAAGAATTTTTATTGTTATTCAGTTGTTTCAGTCATGTCTGACTCTTTGTGACCCTATGTGGGGTTTCTTGGCAAAGCTACTGGAGTGGTTTGCCATTTCCTTCTGTCAATAATTTTACTGAGGAAACTGAGGCAAACAGGATTAAGTGACTTGCCCAGGGTCACACAGCTAGTATGTGTCTGAGGTCAGATTTGGATTTAGATCTTCTTGACTCCAGGCCTGGCGCTCTATCCACTGAACTACATAGTTGTGATATAATGCAAAATAATAATGTATAGTTTCATAAGGGAATTTGGTACAAGTTTTTTTCTTTCTTTCTGTGTTTTTTTCATTGGGAGGCCAAAAGGGGAGAGGGGCTAGCAATAGTGATAAACAAAAAGGTCATTCAAACATTTTTAAAATGCACAGAAAAGAAGAGGGGGTTCAGGAGGAAGCATAAATGATCAGGTTGGTTTTGAAAGTAACAATGAAATAATAAGATCTATAAAATAAAAGTTGAAGACAACATAAAAAATAAAGATGAAAAGAAAAAAAGAAAGTAACATGAGGAATTATGTACTTCTTTTTAAAGAGCAATAAAAATTTCAGCATTTAAAAAATAAAAACTTAGAGGCAGCTAGGTAGCACAGTGTATAGAGCATGGGCGCTGGAGTCAGGAGGACATGAGTTCAAATCGGGCCTCAGACACAATAATACTTCCTGGCTGTGTGACTCTGGGCAAGTCACTTAACCCCAATTGCCTCACTAAAAAATTAAATTAAATTAAAAACTTAAAAAAAGCCATTAAGTACATAAGAGTGGTCTCTGATAAGCACTATGTGAGGTCCAAGGGGAACTTCTACTCGTTATTCATCTCATTCAAATAGTTGTCAGATCTTCCCCTCACTTTGTGCTGGGAGCAGTTCCATGAAAGCTTGATGACTTGTACCCGACTATAAAGCTTGCATAGTCCTCCCCACCTCATCTTCAAGGTGGAGCTATTGCTGAAGGCACTGGTCCAGTTCCACCAGGGATGTGAGGTTCAAGCTTTTGCTCCAACCCCGCCCCATCCCACCTTCTTCCCAGCCTCAGTGTTCCTGTCTTCCCTTTTGTTTCTCAGTGGCTTGAAAACTCGTGTCTGGCCTTTCCTTTGAAAGACAGACCCAGCCTTGCAGACCCTTCTCTGTAGAAGAAAAGGTTGAAAACTGATTTTCAAAGCTGCCTGCTTTCAAAGCCAAGATAAGGCTAAGCTTTGATTCCTGATCAATTATCAAAGTGAATCTGCAAAGCAAAAGATTACCTAAAATCATTCCCTATTTGAAGGCCAGGCCACCTGTAATTTTTTTCCTTCTTTCTTCTTTCCACAGACTTTCAGAAAGTTCTGTTATCCTATGTGGGGTTGAAAGGCCTTTACGTTATGGGGTATCTGCTCTTTGGCCTGGGGACTGGATTTATTGGACTGTTTCCCAATGTCTATTCCACTCTGGTGCTGTGTGCCCTCTTTGGAGTGATGTCGAGCACTCTGTACATGGTGCCCTTTCACCTTATTGCTGAATACCATCAAGAGGAGGAGGTGAGTCTCTGAGTCTTAGCTGCTGGGAGATGGTTTTGAGAGGCCCAAAAGGCGGGGCTGCTTTAAAGATCAGAGGAGTAGCAGAAATCCCACCTGGCTAGTTTCAAACCATAGTGACTCAGATTCCTTACCTAGACATCCAGCAATGCTGAGAATGATTTTAACACCTTAAAACCCCTTGTTCACATGAGCAGTAGTCCCCATTTGTATAGCACTTTCTAGTTTACAAACCACATTGCATATTAATGCAATCTTGTTTGCACTTCACTACAACCCTGTGAGTTAGATGATACCTGTATTCTCCCCATCTGACAGATGAAGAAACAGAGGCTCAGAGATCACGTAATTGAAGACTCACAAGAGATGTCAGAGGTCATCTGCACCATCCTATATCTGAAAAAAGAAATCCCACTACATATTTTCAAAAAGTAGTCAGCCAGGCTTTTTCTAAAGACCTCCAATAAAAAGGAATCCCCATGATTTGGCTCATTATACTTTTGGATGGTGCTAATTGTTAAGAAGTTTTTGTTACATTAAGCCTTACGTTGACCTCTTTGAAACTTCCAGATATTGCTTTTAATTCAGGGGCCAAATGTAATTCCTCTTGCACATGAAGGATTTCCTAACACTTGCAGACTGTTAGCATGTAGCTCTGAATCTGAGTCTTTCCTTATTCAGGTACTATCCCAGTTCCTTCAATGGCTCCACTAATGTCATGAAGTCAACACCCAAGGACCTGGATGTCCTCCCCTGACTAGTTTACCAGCATCCTACCTAAAAGGTGGTACCCAGAACTTATTGACTCATTATTCCAGCTGTGATTTTGTACTGGTAATAGATTGGAAAAATAGAATACGGTTGGACTACCTGTTACTCATGGAAACTATACCTCTTTTAATGCAGATCGAAATCACATTAGCTGCCCAACGAGCCTATAGAGAGCCCTGTTACCAGGGAAGCTGAGGCTGGTGGAATACTTGAATTCAGGAGTACTGAGCTGCTAAAGGGCTGAAGCTAATCAGGTGCACTCAGTTGGGCACCAATATAGTACTCTTCTGTTGGAGTGGGGTGGGACTAAGCTGTCCAAGGAGGGACAAAACCAGTCCAGGTCAGAAACAGACTAGGTTAAAGTTTCTGTGCCAGTGGGCAGTGGGTTCAGGCCTATGAGGGGTGGGTGCACTTCTAACTTGGGTGAGGTAGGAAGACTAAGTCTCTTCAGGAAGGACAGAGTGCTAGACCTAGAAATCAGGGAGACCTGAGTTCAAATGTGACCTCAGATACTCACTAGAAATGTGATCCTAGACATGTCACATAACCTATTTTTACCTCAGTTTCCTCTGCTGTAAAACGGGAGCAATAACAGTACCCATCTTGCAGAATTATTAGGAGGATCAACATTTGGTATTTGTAAAGGTCTTACAGCGCCTGGTACATAGTTAGTCCTTAGTAAATGATTATTCCCTTCCACTCTCCTAGGGGAAAAAACCTAACTCGTTAGTTTTATGGCTGCCATGCCACAGTACTGACACATTTTGAGTTTGTAATGCATTCAAACACACATATTCATGAATACCAACAGTAAAAGCATCCTCAATATATTCCATAGAGGCACTATGGAGTAACTGACACAGAACTGTCCTTCCTAACAGGAAGACTTGCATTTAAAACTGTAGGTAAATCCCTTAACCTCATTCCTCCCCCCACCCTCATTCAACTGTTTAAGACTATAAGTTGTAGAATAGTGGTCAATCTGCATTGGTGGAAGGAGTTTCTTCACCACGGAGGTTCTTAGATAGATGAAATCAAAGATTTAGACAAGAAAAATACAAATTTATATATAGATAGGTAGAGAGACCATTTATTAAGACCTTACTATGTATAGACACTGTGCTAAGTGCTTAAAATACAAATACAAGCAAGCAAGACAGTCTCAGCCCTTAAGGGGCTTACATTCTAATGGGGGAAGGTAGCACAAAGCTGGAAAGGCAGCTTGGTGGCTCAGAGGATAGAGCACTGGGCCTGGAGTCAGGAAAACCTGAGTTCAAATCCAGCCTCACGCATTTACTATCTGTGTGACCCTGAGAAAGTCACTTAACCCTGTTTGCCTCAGTTTCCTCACCTGCAAAATGAGCTGGAGAAGGAAATGGCAAACCACTCCAGTATCTTTGCCAAGAAAACCCCAAATGGGGTCACAAAGACAAGTGAACAGTAACCAACGCAAAGGGGGACTATAACACAGTAGGGGGATAGCCGTAGAATGGAAGCCTGACTCCAAGCAAGATGAGGCAAAAGCTTTACCAAGTAGAGAAAGCTTGGCACCCCACAAGCAGAGTAGGCAGAGAATGAGAGATGTTAGTCTTCTGGATATGTGCAATTAGCTTTCTTCCCTCCTTCCCCGTGCTTTACCTCTACACCCACTTTCTATTCCAAGGTCAACATTTGGTAAAACTCAAAGAAAAAATTCAGACGTCATTTCTGTGACATCGAAGGGTCTTGGTGTTCTTTTTAGGAACAGTGCCACATTAGACAGTGATCTCATCATTGTAGTCCAGTTGTCAGAAACCAATAAATTAAAATACTCAGGCCTACTTGTAATTCAAGTTTAAGAAAGATTTAGCAGAACCAAAGAATGTGATGACACAAGAAAGGATTCATTGCCCCCTCTTCTGTGATCAGAATTCAATGATGTTTTGAAGTCTGCTGCTCACCTCATTAAGGGGATTGTCTTTTCTACTTGATTTGGCTGATTCTGACACTACTAAAGTTAATTTTATCTTGCGCCATGTGCAGTCCAGGACAGGATAATAAGGCCGCTGCAGCCAGCTGGTCACATCTGGTGAAATTCTCCAGTACATTACTCTGCATCACAAATCTATAATAACAAGCATGTAACAGCCCAATAAAAGAGAGGCACCTTCTATAGAACTAATCACGTAGAGCTCTGAAGTGTCAACTTACTCTGCAAAAGGGTGCTGTTGAAGGCCAGATTTTCTCCCATCCAAATGTTAGTATCACTTCATCTATATTTTTGTTTAAAATTGTAACCACAGGGATCATGAAAACTGCCTTTGCCTACCAGAATTTGCAAGATGTTTTAAAGAAACAAAATATCATCTCTCCCCATCTTTGAGGTGGAAATACACAAATTACTCATTTTTCTCATCCTCCCCTGTCCCCAAATATTTTCCAACTTTGCTACAAGTTGAGGTTGTTGTCAGGAGTTAGGAACTGCTCTGAGAGCTTGATCAAATCAGTGGAAGGTACAAAATCAACCCTGTTTGTTGAAAGTAAGAGTGTGAAAATATGTTTAGTAGGAATGTAAATGTATAGCCTGTATCAGATTGCACACAGTCTTGGAGAGGGAGGTGGGAAGGGAGGGGGAGAAAACTTTAAAACTTAAAACTCAAAAAAAGTAATAGTTGAGAAATCAAAATAAATTAATTTTAAAAAAAAGAAAGGAAGAGTGTTTGGCTACTCTCTATACTTAATCAACTGCTCTAACAAAGCCCTCAGAAGAAAAATTATATTACAACCAAAGGCAATGGTCATGTGGGTTCACCTTTATTTGAAAACAATTTCTATAGTATGAGAAATATTTGATATATTTTTCTTTCCCCTATTTTTAATAGAAACCGGGAAATAATTTGAGCATTAGTGCTCAATTTAATATTAATAATGATTGAATTTGAAATTAAAATTTTTAAAAAATGAATGTTAAAATTGTTTTTATATGTAATTGGGGGAAAATAAGATATTATTATAGTAAAAAATATTAATAATGATCATTCTATACATTCCACTAAAGACCAAAACTCAGAAATCTTTGAGTAGTTTGGGGGATATTTTTGAAATTCGTATAACACATACAACATGTTGTTATTCATAATATTCATGAATACCAACAGTAAAAGCAGGCTGAATGTAGGGGTCCTCACTTCTTCCTATGTACCATACAGACAGAGTGAAAACTTGGAGGAACTGCAAATGTCAATGTTAAACAAAAAACAAATCAGCCAAGACTGGGTAAGTTCCTCCTCACCAGTGACTCTCCCCTTTCACCTACTTCCTGAGCCAATTCTTCTGCTGTCTGATAACCTACAGAGAGAAACAGACAAACAGAGCTCTTGACTCAAGGTACCTGTGCCCCAGTAAAACATCAAAAGAAGGCTCCTGACATCCAGATCTAGATCGGCCAGTTGGACAGAAATAACATGGATTCCTACAAATAAACAGGAGATGAAAAGATGCTAATGCTACCAATGCAGAGGTCCTGGGTTTGAACAGATTCTTAAATAAAGGAACTCCTTCCCCTTTTTCCCAAGAAGCGCATTATATCTCTTCAACAATAATTTATTCCTAGAGAGTTGAGATATGTGAGGGTATCAAGGTGGCACAGTGGATAGAGTGTCAGGACTGCAGTTAAGAAGACTTATCTTCCTGAGTTCAAATCCAGCCTCAGACATTTACTAGCTATGTGACCTTGGGCAAGTCACTTAACCTTGTTTGCCCCACTTTCCTCATCTGTAAAATGAACTGGGGAAGGAAATGACAAACTACTCCAGTGTCTGCCAAGAAAACCTAAACCGGGGTCATGAGGAGTCAGACACAGCTGAAACAACTCAACAGCAACGACAAAATGACTAAGTCAAATCCAAGTCAGCCTCAAGTCTGTTCTGATTGCCTTTCAGAAGCGACTGGTTAAGAATGGAAACAATGAGTTGTGGACTGATTCAGAATTACTGTCACTGTATGCTCACTCCTATCTCCCTGAGCTCATGTGCATTTGGTACTACCATTCTGGCTTAGTATCTGACAGATTCTTTGTGTACTGTTGTGTGACAGGAGGAAGAGGGAAAGGAATAAGCATTTATGTAGCACCTACTATGTGCCAGGCACTGTACTAAGCACTGTTTTCAAATATTATCTCATTTGATCTGCACAACAACCTGGGAGATAAATGCTATTATTATCCTCATGATACAGTCGAGGAAACTGAGGTTAAGTAGCTTGCCCAGGACCACACAGCCAGTAACTGTCTGAGGCTGGATTTGAACTCAGGTCTTCCTGACTCTGGGTGTGGTGCTCTGATCCACTGTACCAGCTGCCTCTGAGTGAGCGGGATGGACTTCCCCTAAAAGGCCTTTGTTCTGCTTACTCCTATCAAAATCTTTTGAGGCTTATTGGGAAATTTAGCCATTACAGATACACTGGCACTGAATTGTGTAAGAAAAAGAACAGTGCGTTGTGGGATTTTGGGCAAGTCACTAAGCCTTCTCTAACTCCCAATATTGTCAACTTTAATATGGAGACATCTTCTCTCCCTTCCTTATGGGATTTTTGTGAGGATAACAGAATATACATGAAAGTGTTTTGTCATATGGAAAGCATTGCAAAAATGTAACGGATTACTATTATCATTATAATGACTGTTATCATTATTAAGCAGTTCCCTGTGAAGAACTTGAAGCTGATGACAAGCTGTGATTTTGGGATGAAAAAGTTGTCTCGGAAAAAGACCAAACAGGGTTTCGAGTTAACTTGAGGGCTAAATTGGCTTGACTCTTCGGTCAAGCCAAACAATTTTGTTGAAACTGGCTGTTAAGGAAGACAATAACAACAACAGGTTTTATTCAGTGACCTCTCACACTAAATGTTAAAGCTCAGAACTTCCGAGGAATACAGTATGCCAGCTCTGAGGTCAGGCTCTCTGAATCTGAGTCTTGGCTGTGTTGCCTAGAGCCTGAGTGACTGGACAAATCACTCACCTCATCTGGGCTTTCCCTGTCAAATGAGGGAGTCCGAATAGGTGGCCTTTAAAGTCTTTTCCAGCTTTAGGTCTTTGATCCTATGGATCTTTGGATCCCTAGTTTTAAAAGCAGACACTGCGTGACTCCATTTTATTTGGCAAATCATTTGAATAGCTTTTCTATCGGCTACCCATTCTCAATTGACACAGGTAAATTTTTACTTTTCACTTATGTGTTTGTCTATGAATGATTTGTTTTTGTGCTAGTTTTTGGGGAGGAGGCAGGAGGAAGGAAATGATGGAAAAAGTTTTCCTACATCTGCCTGTGGTGAAGTGTGACCTTTCCTAGGAGTATTAATATTTTTAAAGACCCAATACTTTAATGTTGTGAAATGAAAGGTACAAGTGATAATGAATTGATATTGTGAAATGTCAGCCAGTTTGGCAAACTTGTAGGAGAGATACTTTTTAATCAGGGAGATTCTTCTCAGAAGTCCTCAAATGGTACCATGCAGGCAACGACTTTTATCTCTGGAGGGCCCTGCTGCCAGTTGCCACTCTCTCTCTCTCTCTCTCTCTCTCTCTCTCTCTCTCTCTTCTCTCTCTCTCTCTCTTCTCTCTCCTTCTCTCTCTCTCTCTCCCTCTCCTCCCTCTCTCCCTCTCTCTTTCTCTCTTCTCTTTCCCTCTTCTCTCTCTCTCTTGTCTCTCTCCTCTCTCTTCTCTCCTCTCTCTCTTCTCTCTTCTCTCTCTCTTCCCCTCTCCTCTCTCTTTCTCTCTCTCTCCTGTCTCCTCTCCCTCTTCTTTCTTTCTCTCTTCTCTCTCCTCTCTCTTCCCTGTTCTTTCTCTTCTCTCTTCTTTCTCTCCTCTCTTCTCTCTCTCTTCCTCCCTCCTCTCTCTCTGTCTCTCCCTCTCTCTGTCTCTCCTCTCTCTCTCTCTCCTCTCTCTCTCTCTCTCTCTTCTCTCTCTCATACACCCCCCCACCCCCCCACACACTCCTGATGTGATGGAGTCTTGTTCTTGTGTTCTTGTTACAGAGGCAACAGGACACAGGGATGGCCTCCAGTGATGGCAGAGGGAAGGGAATCGACTGTGCGGCCCTGACCTGCATGGTGCAGCTGGCTCAGATCCTGGTTGGAGCAGGCCTGGGGTTCCTGGTCATCTCTGCTGGGAGTGTGGTTGTGGTGATGATGGTGGCTTCAGCTGTGGCCTTATTCGGCAGCTGCTTCACGGCTCTCTTTGTTAGATATGTGGGATAGAATAATAAAGAGACAATGGAATTGGATCAGTTTAACAGGCAATCTCATTTTTCTGGTTCTTTGTGTTTTGCTGCTCTGCCTAAAGAAGACTTGTGTTTTCTTTCAGGGGAACAAAAAAAGAAAGAAGACACAGTCCTTTCCCTTAATGAGATTACAATCTAGAAGGGAAGATAAGAAAGAGGCATAAATGGCCTGTTCATGCATCAGTTCTCAACAGGTCTCTGGAAAATAATCAGTATTAACTGAGACACCACTTGCTCAAGAGATAGCATGAAAGGGCTATCTTTTGGTGGAAAAAGTAACTGCGGGGTTTCTGACCTTTGTAGCTATGAAAGCATGGGCATGTCGGGGAAGGAGTCACATACTGGACTATATGGATGTGCCTAAATGTCTCCACAAAACGAACATTTTTCATCTCCTGTTTTTAGGTTTGTATTTTAAAGTAGAGGTTAGTTGGTAATTTTTAAAAATTAAATTTATTCATGTTTTAGGTTTTTTTTTAGTTAAATGAATACAAATAATGTACTTCATGGTTGAATACTGAACACATATTCACTTTAAAAAATTAAATTTCCGTATGTTCTCTGTGAAATGTGGTGTGTATGCATATGCCCACACAGCTTTTTCTGTAGCTCTGTCTTCCTGTCAGACATAATTCTTGTAGAAGATAAGAGCCCAGGCACTATGGAACTAATTGCCTTTATTTCCCCCCCTCAATTGTCTAGGAACATCTCACCATTGTCTCATTCTCTTTCTCCCTTGACTCCCTAGTCTCCTTTGGTTGGGATATTAAATGTTACTGAATGTATATGTTATTTTATAACCATTCACCACACTATAAATGTAAAGAGTTAGTATTGCCATTATGTTAGAAAATCTAACTAGGCCTTTTTCTGGGTGTGGGTTTGGGTAAATGTCCAGGAAATTAAGGTCACTTAGATGCCATTGATGCTGAGATGTCTGGTTTTTTGTTTGTTCATTTTTAAATTCTGGGGAAAAATCTTGGCTACTATATAACCATTCACAGGTTATTTGGCAGAGCCATCACTAGAAATTTTGGCACCTGGGGCAAGCTTCACACAAGTCACCCAGGACAAATAGCACAAAATGTACCCTTGAACCAACTTCTTAAGACAAATTAAGTTGGGGAGAGATAGTAACCCTGAAACACAATGTCCTCTTAGGGGAGAAATCCTAAAATACCATCAAGTGGTGGGAAGACAGAGACCCTGGGACACCAGCCATTATAGGTAAAGAATCTATGCTGATGGGGAGGTCCACTGGGGAGGTTGGAAGGACCTCACCTGGTTGCAGCTTATAGGTGGAAGGGGAAGGGAATAAACATTTATATAGTGCCTACTATGTGCTAAGCACTTTATAAATATTATCTTGTTTGATTTTTACCCAATGACCCTGAGAAGTGGGTGCTATTATCATTCCCATTTTACATTTGAGGAAACAAGAGGCAAACAGAGGTTAAGTGACTTGCCCAAGGTCACACAGCCAGTAAGTGTCTGAGGACAAATTTGAAGTTTCCCTGACTCTAGGCCCAGCACTCTATCCACTGCTCTACCTAGCTGGCAGCTTATAGGGGACTTTGGGAAAAGGGTAGTTTCCTGTTTTAACTAGATATTACGTTCAAGTGTTGCTATAGTAAGTGTTGGTATCTTGTGACAAAGAAGGATCTGACTATTTTCTAGGTTTGGGGAGGAGTAGGTAGTTGATGGAGGAATTGGAAGGGAAAAAGATAAAGGGATACAGAGAGGTGGAAAGGGCAAAAGGTTTTTGGAGACTTGCAATCCAATTCCTCATTCCTGAGGAATCTTTGAGTCTCCTTCTTAACTATCCCTCAAAATCTTTTCTTTTTCTCTTTGTAATATTTCTCTTTTTTTCTGTCTCTGCTCAAAATCCAGAATCATAGATGGGCAAAGCACAAGGCCAGAATAACCCCCTTCTTCTTTAGGCTCTAGGCACTGAACTTAAATTATATAGCCATAGCGAGTTTGCGGGTAGAAATGGGGACCATGGTCTAACTCCCAGTGAGAAGAGGAGGAACTAACATTCTTCCCTCTCTTGCTCTCTCCAATATATGACTATTCTAAATTACAAATTATTGAGGATAGATTGGGGCCATAAGGTTTTAAAGACTGAAGCACCTTCAGTGCTTATATCTAATGCTTATGTTCTTATATTTCATGCAAAGATTGTCTACTTTGCCTTCCATATCATTTCAAATGGTCCAGTGGTGCACCAGAGAAGATGTTGCCATTTCTGATTTACCAAAATGTAGCCTCCTTTATTCTGGGGCAGAAGCTGTGTAACTTTAATGCTTTGGATGAATTAGTGAATGTGAGAATGCTACAATTCTCACACCGTCGCTCACAATAAAGCCTCTAACTCTTCTAGGCCACTACCTATTTCTGTTTTTGTGCTCTTCTTCATAGCATATGCTAGGCATCTAATGGGATTTCACAATGCCATAATAGTTATGGCACCTATAAAGGAAAGATGCTGTGCCTCCTCTTTCTACCAATGTCACTGACTGGCTGAGATATCAATCAGTATAGATCCAGCCTGCCATGGTCTTAATTGGTTGTTATATGATCTGATAGAGGTGGATAGCTCAGGAAAGCAAGAGGATCTTAAATATGTCTTCCTTCACATGTACTTATATAGTACCCCAGCCACATTTATGTGCTCTCTTTTCTGTCTGTCTGTCTGTCTCTCTCTCTCTCTCTGTCTCTCTGCCCTCCCCCTTTCTCTTTGCCCCTCTCTCTTTCTCTGCCTCTCTGTCTCTGTCTCTCTGTCTCTCTCTCTGTCATTTATAAATGTCTTTAAAGGATTGCGAAGTACTTTACATACATTATCTTATCTGAGTCCTATGGAAATCTTGGGATGGAAATCAGCAAATATCTCCATTTAGCAAATGAGGAAACTGAGACTGTGAGAAGTTAAGTGACTTGCTGATGGTTATACAGTTAGTAAAGTGTCAGAGGAGGCAAGATTCAATCCCAGGTCTTCCTGACTCCAAGCCTTGTAATAATCTTGAACACAAGAAAAATGTGCAGGACAGAAGTCTGTCTTCTGGCAACACCAACTCCTCTGTGACAGCAGAGACAATTCAGTCCAGAGACCAATACTTTAGACTTTGAAAGTCAAGGAGAGGGGTGGGAGATGAAGAGTTAGTTGTGTTAATTGCTCTAGTTGCCCTATGGCTCTATATGGGTATATATATATATATATATATATATATATATATATATATATATATATATATACATATATACACCAGCCTGTTGAGAGGCTGCCTATAGTAACCTAGAAAACTCTTGGTTTTTGTGGCCTGTCTCTTTCTGTCCAGCGTGCTGCTCATTCCCTGTTCATGCTTCCTCCTCCTTTCTGCTGGGTTCTTCTCTGAAATCCTCCCATATTTAGGTGCCACTCCCACATTATATTTACTTATTTGTGTACATGTTTCCCCCAAATAGAATCTCAGTTCCTTGAAGAAAGGGACAATTTCCTTTTTGTCTTTGAGTCCTCAGCATTTAACACAATGTCTGGCACTTAATACATGCTTGTCACATGAATAAATGAATGAATGAAGAGGAAACTGTCCAAGTGTGGCCCATATGTCCAGAAATGAGGTGGTGTTCCTTCTAATGGGTACTCAACTCCCTGGACACTTAAAGAAATGAAATAAAATTGTCCACTGAGAAAGCTGGCCCAATTCCTTGGGACATCTTTGCTAAGGAGATACTGCTTCTTGCACCTTGGGTAAATATTGCAGCCTGATATTTAAAGTTTTGATTTATTGTTTATTTTAGCTTTTTAAGTTAATTCAATGTGTTAACAAATCAGATAGCAATTAATGGGGAATTATAGAATCCTATGAGTTTTTTTGAGGGGGGCTAGTGACTGAGGGGGTAGTCTATGGGAAGTGGGACCCAGTGAGTTAAGGAGATATTTATATTTTTAGTCATTTCAAATATATTTTAGACTAGACCTTCTAGACTTCCTTTGAACTGGGAGGCAACTTGATCAAAGCCTGGCCAAGAGCACTAGAGCAGTGAGGAGTGGGGACAGTATTCACAGGTAGCTAAAGTGGGACCAAAGAGTATGCTATGCCCTGCTAAATTGGCTAAGTAATCAACAGATCATATAATAGCTTACAATCTCTCCACCCATAGAAAGCAAAGAAGAAATCAGGGGTGGCTGCAGATACTGTTAAATATTCTTTTTAGCACTGAGGCTAGCATTCACCACTGTTTATACTCCAATAGTGTTTTAGAGCTTGTATCTTTTGCTTGTAGAAGCAATTCCATCCTGACCTGCAACACTTCATAGGTCGATGCTAAATCAGAACCACTCCCCCTTCCCATTAGTCTTGAGAATATATAAAAGCTGTCAGATCATGTCTGGGGCTCAGCCCTCTCTCATTACACCCTGAGGTCTCAACCATTCCACTCACTGGGGACACCACTTTCCTTGCCTATCACATCAGTAAATATAAAACATAGACAAAGTAAGCATTGTTGAGGTTTTTCCTTTGATGGTGAAGATTTCAACCAAGAACAACCAAGAAGAGAGTTTTGCCATGACAGAGGGTATTTTTGGTCTCACCAAGACAAAAGCCATAGAAAGCAAATGAACCAAAGCTGGGCCATCTCTTGGAAACAATAGGGAACTTACAGGAGCCGAGGCTGAGTGAGAGAGAATGACTCCTGTAACCATCAGAAGAGGGCAATAAAGAACATTAAGCTATGGGCTAGGAGTAGCTGGGAACAGCAGTGTATTAGAAGTGCTCACATAAGAGAATTTTAAGTGGCTAAGAATTTTACTTTGACCTTTGGGGAGATAGTTGCTGCTTTGAGGCTTTCTAATGTGTCTTCCTTTGCCTTTCAAGAAAACTTCTTCTGTAATACCATGTGCTTGCAAGTGGGGAGTTGGGTCACATACTGGGTAATATCTTCAGGAGATTTTCTTTCCTGGATTTCTTGTGTGGAAGAAAAATAGCCTCTCCCTGTGTTGAAGGTAGGGTCAGACCTATTAGAATCAAAGTTTTATTGTATAAATCATGCATTGGGAAGGACAGTGCATCCAATGGGACCAGAAAGATCAGCTCAGTAGGAGACAATACAGTCACGCAGGAAGGATAGTCACCTGAGGAAAGGCAGCTTCAGGTAATGGGACCCCTTCACGTTGGAGAGAAGTGCAGGCTGTGAACTTTACAAAGGCACCAACCAGAGGGGCCCACTAGAGACCTACACCTAAGGGAAACTTCATAAGAATGCTATGAAGGGAGAAAAGGACTTCCAGGATACAGGAGTGAGTAACTCCTTTGCCATATGTGTTTTTTGTACGTGTGACTTAGCATTTTATATTTTCAGTTTGTGCCCAGCATCCCCACAGAAAAATGTTTTTGTAATCACTATTCTTGTTATGCTCTCTCGGTAAAACTCCCCAGCCATCTCATTTCCCTCCAGCTGCACTGCTTGGTTTTAATGGCACCACCATCGTGCTTGAGTACTGGGCACCCTCCCTTCTCTATACTCCTTTCAGCTTCTTTCTGTGTGTTTTCTTCCCCCATTAGATTGAAATCTCCTCCAGGGCAGGGACTGTCTTTTTCTTATTTGTTTCCATAGCACTTAGCACAGTACCTGTCACATAGTAGGTAACTAGTAAAAGTTCATTGTAATGTAGTAAATGCTTTTGTTTAAAATCTTATTAAGTCTGAATGACTGTACCAACCAATACCTAAAGTTCTCTCTAGCCCTAACATTCTATAAAAGGAAGAGTAAGGAGCAGGGAGGACAAGAATGATAGAAGTCAGATGTAAAAGATTCTTAGAGAATAAGGGGGGTCTTTTTCTACTTTTCCAGTGGTCACAAGGTAAGCAGAAGGATGTTATTACTTGATGGTAGCTTTCGCCCAATATTTTCTGCCTTAGATAGAGGGCTAGAGGGGAGAACAAATCAGCATCCCACACTTCTCATGATATCAGGTCTGTGATGAAAGCAAACTCCACCACTTTCCCTTCCTTTCACCCCTTACACTGCAAGTCATTTGGCTTCGCTTTCTAATCCTATGGCTCAGAGGAGCAACGAACAGATTCTTAAAGGTGGGTAATTTACTTATCTGCAGTATTCATTCTAAGAATTATCAAAAGAAACTTAAAATGAATAGCTCAGTATCTTGTTTTAACCTCTTGCTAAGGAGAAATTATACTGGGGGGTCCATTCCTTTTACTGAATTGACATCTGCCTCTCTGAGATGTCTATCATGTTTCAAGTTCTGCTCACTGGGGATAAACATAACAAGTTAAATATCTCTTCCACATATAACCTCCATGCAGATATTTTGAAGACACTTCTCATAACCCCACTAAGACTTCTCTGATCTGGGCTGAACATATCCATTTCCTTAACTGACCCTTGTGTGGCATAGTTTCCAGTTCTTTTACCATTCTGGTCACTGTTCTTTGCACACAATAGGGCAGGTACAGCCAGAGCTAGGCATTGAATTCAGTCACCTCTTTCATTTCAGGGTAGCCATATACCAGTTTCTGAAAAATTGAATAGCGAGCTGTCCTTAGAACACTTGAGTTCAAGTGCCCTTCCCCCCAACCCCACATACTGTCTGTGGGATTCCCTCTCCCCCAGAAGGTCATTTCACTTCTCAGTGATTGCACCAGGCTACTCTCTAAGGCAATGTACTGCAGAGCAGGTAGGTGATGATTTGCATTGGTAGAGGAATTTCCTTCCTGGAAAGTTTCCTACAGAGATGAAATCACAGGTTACGCTGAATTATATTGAAACAGCTGTCAGAACTGGAGGTTACATCTGCCCAATGTCTTGTCTCAATTCATTTCAATCAATGGGAGGATTCTGGAAGCAGTAAAATGGAGAGTATAATTTAACCAGAACTTAGGCAAGATAAAGATTTGAAGTTAAATTATCAGCAGCAGTTATTCATCAAACTTGGGATGCAGGCTGATGTCCTGAGAGTGGTCTAGCAAATGGATGGTCTCTAACTCCTTAAATAACTGTAGCTGGAAATGGACTTTTACATATGCACAACATTACTGCAAGGCTAGGTAAAAATAAATATGATGTGTTTAAAGTGGTTTGATGTTTTGAAAAGAAAGGGAACACAAGGGAGAGCAATATTTGACAACCGTATCATTACAATGTATATCTTCAGTACTTTACCAATCCGAGAGAAGTAATCCAGTTTGGCAGGGAAGGGGCTGGTTTTTAGGAGTCATGTTTGCATTTGAATACTGGCTTTACTTACTTGCTAGGCATCTGGGTCAAGCTACTTGAAAATCATCAGGTCTTAGAGTTCACGTTTTTAAAATAAAGGTAATATTGCAGTTCTTACCTCACAGGGCGATTGTAATACTTTGTAAATCTGAACACAGTAGAGAAGTCTATTTATTATTAACAAAATCCCTGCTCTGTCCTCTGGGACCTGCACCTCAAGGGGTAGCTTCCTAGATGTATAGGGAAAGAGCTGATTTGTACTTCATCCTGGGGGCAAGTTATTTTTATTTTTATTTATTATTATTATTTTTTAATCAGAAATGAAATTTAAAAATGAGCTAAATGTTTCCCTTGGGAAACCCATTCTCTTGGCTAACATGGGGAGCATAATTTCTAGGGAAGGGTCTCTACACTGAGCTTAAAGAATGGGAACTCTCTTCTAAGGCTGTGGCCTCACCTGCAACTCAGTGGCCTTAAATGATAAGACTCGGGGGCTCGAATAGCGCGAAGAGGTGATGAGGCTGGGGGTGGGGAGCGCTCACCTGCAGTTCAGCATTTCACCGCGTGCCAGAGCTCCAAGCATCCTATCCCGTGATGCTGCTCTTCCCACCACGGCCGCCCTTCGCGGGGCCCTCCCCCCTCCCCCTCCCCTCGCCCTGGATCCAGAGTTCTTCCAGATAGAACTTTTCTCTCTTTTGTCCTATCCCAAAATAAAAGCTTACTCGTCTTTCCCCTTCATGTCCAGCTTCTCTAAGACATGCTGCGGCCCCGCCCAGAGATAATTTAGATACCGATTTATTTAAAAACACATACAAACAATTCCCTCTTCCACCAAAATCCAAACAAAATCAATGTCATTTACTCTAAGTTTTTTGCGTTTAAAGAGGGCCTTCACCTCTGACAAGCAAAGGGCAGGTAGGTATCTCTGGAGGTCTTAATAAGAGTCGGTGAGATTAAGGGCTCCCTGTTAAGTCCAAGTGCAGAAAGGAGGAGGTTCTGGCCCTTCAGCGCTCTCCCTGCTCCCAAAAGTCCTGCGATAGCAGCCGGTCTTACTTCCTCTTAGATTGTAGAAGCCCATGGTTAGGGGCTGGGTCCCCAGAGTCTACCAGGAGTGCCTGCCTAGCAAGAACATGGCGAGAAATTTCTGAGGATGTCTTCACGAGTCAACCCGGGCCAGGACTTTTAGAGTCCTAAATAATGCAGGGCTGTTCTTGACTGCTGTGAATTCCCAGCTTTACAAAAAGCGACAGTTCCTCCCGAAAAGATAGTGAAGTCTGTCCGGTCCAAAGGAAAGGGAATCTCCTCTACCAAGGAGAAATCGCTGAGTTCTTATTCTCCTCTTAGAACACCTGCTATTTCTGGGAAGGAAGGACTGCAGGCCTCCAGGCCAGCAGGACTGCCCTTTACCCACCTAGCCCCAGGGAGCAGGTATAGCCTTGGAGTTAAGAAGGAAAAGTGGAAGCACTTCTGAGGGGCTCAAAGCTTATATGGGTTTAATAGATTGAATTTCTTGCACCTTTCGCTCCCCACTCTGGCCAGTTCCCCTTCTCCAGAAAGCTTTCTCATCCCTCTTCTCCAGAGTCTAGACACTCCTCCCCTCTGCCCACAACCTAGTCTCAACAAGAATGGACTTGTTTAAGATCTGGAGCGATCTCTCGCCCAAGCAAAGTGAGGAACAAGGCAAACAGCACCACGATTTACCACTTGGCCTAACTTTAGGTCTCGTTAGCGGTTTTTTGTTTGTTTGCTTTTTTCATTTGTGCAGCCTGCCTCCTCAATGTCTCTCCCCTTATTCTCTGGAGGGTCCTCAGAGCCACCTTACCAGTTTGGTTCACCCTCCATCCTACACCCAATGCCTACTCTTACCGGTCCTCTTCGGTGCTACATCTGTTGTCTCTGTGTCTGTGTCTGTCTCTGCCTGTGTAGGTCTCTCTCCCCCTTCCCCACCCTGGTGGGAGGGGAATCATCTACTTCGCTCCACACCTCGGACCCTCCGCCCTCCGCTTTCCGTCTTGATGCGTCTTCCTACTTCAGCAGCGTTGCTCCGCTGAACTAGTGGGTAGCAGGTCATAGCGCCCTCCGTTGTAGACAACGACTCCAGGTGGGCAGTAGAGGAGATCGGGCTCCACCGAAGCATGCAAGGGAGCCAGAGTCTGCAGGGCCTGTTCCTCTGGCTCAGGTTTAGTAGTGGCGGTGAAGGGGCGCATGCTAGTGAGCGAGGGCGAGGCGATGCGCCACAGCAGGCTCTTAAGAGCCTTGCGAAACTCTCGGCGCATGAGACAGTAGAGAATGGGGTTGAGGCAGCTGTTAGAGTGGGCCAGGCACACGCTCACTGGGAACACGTATACCTGGCTCAGAAAGTACGCATGGCTGAAATGCACCACATTCAGCTTGATTAGGATACCCCAGGTAGTCAGAGCCTGGTTAGGCAGCCAACACAAGAAGAACGACAGTACGACGATAGTTACCGACTTGGTAACTTTAGAACGCCTCTTGGCGCTGGCTCCAGCTGCGCTGTTGCATACTTTTCCAGAAGCACTCGCAACACCAGGCTCAACGCCCGCGCCTCCACCTCCCCGGACGGGACGTTCGGAGATGTAGCGCACCAGTAGCAGGTAGCAGAGGCTGATCACCCCTAGGGGCAGCACGAAGCCCAGCAGAACCTTCTGTGTGTGGTACAGCCCTAGCCAGAACTGAGAGTCCCCTATCTGCGGCTTGTCCGGGAAGCGTACCAAGCAGAGCTCCTCATCCATCACCGTGGCAGTGGTGGAGAAGATGGCATGGGGCAAAGAGGCCAGCATCGCCAAGACCCAGATCAACACGCAGAGCGCCTTGGCTGAAAAGCACCAGCCACAGCCTCTGCCCGCCCGCAGGACTCGCCTCCAGCCACCGCCCCTACCCCGTCCTCTGGGCCTGAGGCTCTTAAGAGCAGAGGCCACGGAGTGGTAGCGCGCCACACTCATGGCCGTGAGGAAGAAGACACTAGCGTACATATTCATGGCTGTCACAGTAGCAATGATCTTGCACATGGCCTTGCCGAAGGGCCAGGTGAAGTCTAGTGCGTTCTCCACAGCCCAGAAGGGCAGGGTAAGCACGAACTGGAAGTCAGTCAAGGCCAGGCTGGTGACAAAGAGGTTTATGGAGGACTTACGCCAGCCCTGCTTGCTTTTCATCAGGTACAGGACCAGAAGGTTGCCCACCAGCCCCAAGGCACACACCACTGAATATACCACACTGAGGAGAATCCTCACCACCGCTCCAGCTGGGCCGTCAGTGCCAGTACTCCCGCGGATGCCTGAACTCGG
Source organism: Phascolarctos cinereus (assembly GCF_003287225.1). Classification (NCBI taxonomy): domain Eukaryota; kingdom Metazoa; phylum Chordata; class Mammalia; order Diprotodontia; family Phascolarctidae; genus Phascolarctos; species Phascolarctos cinereus. The sequence goes on from NW_027555847.1 coordinate 358,404,283, forward strand.
GAACTGCCCTGCCATGCCGTCTGGTCTCTCCAGCTCCAGGCCTCGAAGCAGGTCTCTCATCATTAGCGAAGCGTTGCCACTTGCGTTTCCCAGTTCCAGCAGGGACCCCCAAAAGACAGCCTCCTTCATGTTGACAGTGGTGTCTATCCAGTTCGGGCCATGACCCAAAGACTAGGCTTGGAGCAAGTCCAACTTAGTCCTTGCACTGCCTCTGGGGCTCCCCTTCCAACCAGGACTTTCTCAGAGCAGCAGCCACCAAGTACCACAAAGTGATTGGCTAAGTGATTACCACAAAAAACGGTCCTTGGGGGCTTCTCAGCATAGACTTGCCCGAAACTGTTGGGCGCTGAGTCCAGGCGCGGGAAGAATAAATAGCTCTCGAGCTGGAACAGGGAGATAGCCGAGGAGAGCTATGGGGCTGAATGGCTGTTTGGCTAGGGATTGTCAAACTGAAGCGTCCGTCTGTCTTTTCCTCTCCTCGTTCGAACGTCAGCTGCCGCGAAAGTATAGAAAGATTTCTGGATTGCCGCTCGGATGCTCATGTAATTTCCAGTTTGTCTACTCTCTAAACAAAACAAAGCAAAACATAAAACAAACAAAAAGCCAAACAAACCTTTTTCCTGCTTGGTTCTTTACTGCCACAAGTTTTCCCGTGGATTGTTCTCTAAGGCGGAGAATTCGGTTCGGAAAGATCACTTCTCTCTCAATCACTCCCTCTCTCTACTGCACTTAACTCCCAGTGAGTTGTAAGCAAGCAGCTCTCTTCTGAGTTATATTTGCACCCACCGCAGCCTCAGCGACGGGCTCAGAAGAGCATGCGCACTCACCACTCACAGGAGGGGGAGCTTTCCGAGGTTCTGAATCAGGAGCTTCCACACCCAAAGTACCTGCAATTAAATCGGGGGCTGGGAGGGACGTATAGCTTCGGCTCTTTACCCTTAATTTTTTTTGGAGGAATTAAAATTTGACTTTTGATATTTTTGACTTTCCAGTTTGTCTATTCCGTCAAAATTGTATTTTCCTTTCTTTTCAACCCAATTCCCCCGTCCTTCATTTTAGAAATCATTAGAAAGAAGGACTAAGGCAAAACCTGCAAATTCAATCTTCTTCTCCTCCCCACCCCAACCCCTTACTATAGGTATAAGAATGATTTCTTTCCGCTCTTCAATCTAGTTTTGACCCCAGACCCTAATGGATATGCTGAGCCTCTATCCAAGGTATAAAAATCGTCTGAGATTTAGAAATTAACTTTATTTCTCTTTCTTTAATTACATGGTCGTTTCATCAGACAACTACAATTACCTGCTTATGCTAAGATAACAGGAAGAACTCTGAATACATCTCTTCATAGAGTCCAAGATCAGATGCTTTACAGAGGAACATTTCTACTACATCGTTCCTGGATTTTGAAAGGTGAAGCTTTGCAATTAGTTCAAAAGGAGTTTATATCAGATTCATGGAGCTTTTCCAATTATTCCATTACTGTCATTTTCCAGGCCCCTGTCACTGAAGGTTTTCCACATTTTTATGGATATTCTAGTTCTCTCCCTGCTGTTGCCATGGCCTTAGAGGACAAAACCTTGGAATCAATGGGAAAGAGTTCAAATTGCTTCCTTAATACTAATATTGGAGGCAAATTCAAGTGGTCTCCGTCCCTAGTAGGTTTACTCATCCCTTCAAAAATGTCATTGCCATAAGCTCCTCCAGCAGGGGGAGACTGGTATTAAAGGAATTTTACAAAATTCTTCCTTCCTTCCTTCTTCCTTCTTCCTTCCTTCCTTCCTTCCTTCCTTCCTTCCTTCCTTCCTTCCTTCCTTCCTTCCTTCCTTCCTTCTTACCTTCCTTTGTTCTTTCCCCCTCTTGCCTGCAAAATAAAATATTCTCAATTCTATTTAAAATTCCTATTTAAATCACTATATTTCTCTAAGTGTGAGATGCTTTATTATTATTGAAAATTACTTGAAACATATGTTGACTGATAACCCACATTTATGTAATATGTGTGATTTACAAAACACTTTACAGGCATTATTTTATCTGATCACCAAAATAGCCCTATGAGGCAGATAGTACAAGTGTAATTGTCCCTCTTTAGAGATGAGGACATTGGAGTTTAGTTAAGAGAACACCCTGTTACAGTGGAAGGAGTTCTGGCTTTGGAATCAGAACACTTGGGTTCAAATTTCATTTCTCCTATTTTGTCTGGTGTGACCTTAGATAAGTCATTTAACCTTACTGAACCTTAGTTTCCTCATCTGTAAAATGATGAGGTTTGTAGGGGCAGCTAAATGGCACAGTGGGTAGAGCATCAGTTCTGGAGTCAGGAGGACCTGAGTTTAAATCTGGTCTCAGATCAGACATTTGACACTTACTAGCTGTGTGACCCTGGGCAAGTCATTTAACTCCAATTGCCTCACCAAAAATCAATCAATCAATCAATCAATCAATAAAACAAACTAACAACAACAACAAATGATGAGGTTGGACTGGGTGGCCTCTAAGGTCCCTTTTTATTCTAGAGCTAGGATCCTGTAATTTATTCAAGGTCAAATAGCTAGTTGCAGAACTGGGACATGAGCTCAGGTCCCCCGACCATTCACATTTCATGCTCTTTCAATGATGCCATTGCAATTCAAACTTTAGTATAAACTGTACCTTTTGTTGGCACTGCTCCCAGTTCATGCTTATTCCCAGGCCTCCCCTATCCACTGGAAATGAGCAATCAGAAGAAATATTTTTTTAAAAATTTTATTAATTTATTTTGATATATCAATAATCACTTCTATATGCTTTTGAGTTTAAAATTTTTCTCCCCCTTCCTCCTCACCACTCTCCCCAAGACAGCACACAATCTGATATAGGCTATACATTTACATTCCTATTTTCACATTAGTGGTGTTGTATGTAAAAATTAAAACCAATAGGACAAACTATCAGAAAGCAGAAACAAAAATCAACAGAAGAGAAAAAATGGCAATTCAATTTTCATAGTTCTTTCTTTGGATGTGGATAGCATTTTCCATCACTAGGCCTCTGGAGATGTCTTAGATCATTGTATTGCTGGGAAAGGTTAGGTTTATCAATATTAGTCATTGCACAACATGGCTGCTATAGAGTACAATGTTCTCTTGGTTCTGCTCATTTCACTCAGCAAAAAGAAATCATTTTCACACATTACCTCTCTACCCCTCTTACTTTTGAGGTTGAGTGATTATAAGTCTCAGACTTCATTCAGTTTTGATGAAGTGAATAGAGATGAGGTAGAAAGTATTAACTTTGAATAGGAAGAAATAGAGTGAAGGTCTAAAAAATAAGCACATTCAGTAGCAACCTTATCTTTGGCACCTGAAACATAAAGTAGATAAAAAATTAGGATTGCAAAGGAAAAAATTGGAAAATTTAAAGTGGTAAGTTGAGAGTGCATTTGTTAGTTGGAGAGCACATTGACCGCTAGAGGGCTCTAATGTTTCAGGGAAAAAAAATAAAAGTCATGACAGGTTCTAAATCTGACAGGGGCAAGATTGAATCCCAGCCTTCAGAGTTGGCCTGGACACTTTTGGGCCCAGTAAAATATATTAGATATTAACTTTTAGATATTTACTTTTACCTTATTTCTTGGGTCAGGGATCCCAAGGGATCCTCTGGTTGGCACTCCTTTCTTTTCCTAGAAAAATGTGACATACAAAGGTTTGGAAACTTGGGGTTTTCCTGGAAAATCCTCTTCCCCTTCTCCATTTTACATTTCAAGTTTAAGTTAACAGCCAGCCTTTACCTCTCATTCCTTTTCTTCCCTTCAGTTTTATTTGTCTCTAAATATTTGGTCCATATTTGATCATTACATTGTCTTGATGGAATGAGGAAACTGCATTCCTTCCTCCTATTTCTGTTTCATAAGCAGCCTAATCAGCTTAATAACTCTTCTTATTATATGAGGAATATAGGAAATAACTGCTCTCTTTTAATGCTCAGCGAGAATGCTTTTGTTAATAAGTTAAGCAGAAAGGGACCAGAAAGTGTGAACATGAATAGGGTCTATATCATCCATGTGATTTGAGAGCAATGGACAGAACACCTTAGCTTCATATAGCTACGTCACTGGAGCTCCCAAGAATCTGAGAAGACTTTCAGATTTATACTGTTGGGGGAGGGGTAAAGGGAGAGAGTAAATTATATATACCTTAAGACTGGAAGGGGGAATAGGACATTCTAGGATCATATAATTAGATGAGACTTTAGTTAATTCAATTCACTTTTTACATTTTACAGATGAAGAATCTTAGGCTCATAGAAGGAGCAAAAGACTTACCCAAGGTAACATATCTATATAATTTTTTACCCTGATATATGTTAGTGGGCAAATATTTTGTTCCATTTCTTGTGGTAAAGGAAACAAAGGTAAAGAGAGCCTCCCAAGGCTAAATGAATTAACAAAGTTGAGGTCATGGGTCTGATCCCCATGTGGGTCAACTCCCTTTTTCTATTTGGTGGCCACCACCCTGTCATCCCCTGAATAGAGATTCCTGGCATTAAGGAGAGCAGGGCGAGTTAAGTGTGGATTGATCCATGCAAAGCCCGTTACCACTGTTGAAAACCCTCTTAGTTAGGAAGATACCTGAAGGCAGCACATCATTTCATTTGCTAGCTCTCACTTCATGATCTGATTTTAGCACCTTGGGGCAATTGTGCAATTTAAGATTTTGACAATAAAATATAAGCCTTATCATGTTGTTACTCATCAAATCTAACATCCTGGAGAACAGCTAATAAGGTTTAAGAAGCTGCTGCTAAATTTTTCTTAGGTGACTGAATGAACACATTTCTTCAGAGAGTGGAAGAGAGTTGGGCTTATATGTTATGCTTCACACCTGGGGCAGAAGCCTGTCCAGAGAAGTTGAGACCACCTGAACTTTTGCAGTACCTGATGATTAGAGACCTTAAGCCTGAATGTGAAACAGACAAGTGGATCCTTAATGCTCTCTTCCTTCATCATTAGCAATGTTTCTTAGTGCAGTCCTCCAACCTCAGAAACCTATCTTGTTTTTAGCCATCAGATAAGATGGCAAAGATGACAATCAAAGTATGGCATGATTCTTCCAAGTGTCTTCTAATTTTAACTAGGGGATTGTGAAGAGCAAAAAGAAGGTAGTAGAGTGCACTAAGTCAAGAGTTCTGCGTTGTAGTTTTACTATTAACTAGTTATTTTACCTTGGGCTGGTCATGTCACCTCTCCAGTCTTCAGTTCATTTATCTTTAAAATGAGGAAGTTATTTTTGCTGATCATCTGGATCCCTTTAAGTCTAAGAAAAACGTTTAAAACCTAAAAGAATGTAACTTTAATGATCAGGTTGCAGGATGAAAATCTATGAAATATTTTTGTGAAAGGAACTGTTATCTTACAGGAAGCTGACATCTTTGTGTACTTGTAGGGCAGACAGGCCTAGCACTCATTCTAAGGCATGTAAGAAGGACTTAAATGGCAAGATCTTTAGCTTCTAAGGTAGAAGTAGAAAGGTGAAGGGATAAACTGTAAGAAAGCATGAGAGGAGACTTTCTCTGGATTGGATATGTGCTTTTTTTGCATTTTACAAAGAGTAGAAGACATCCTTTCTAGTGTGTGATCTTGGCAAATTATAACTTCTCTGAGCCTCAGGTTCCATATGTGTGTGTGTGTGTGTGTGTGTATAAAACATGTGTATACACACACATATGTGTATATGTACATATGTGTATGTATATGTAATATACATAGCTATCTAGCTAATACATTTACAACTAGTCCACATGTGGCAAGGATAGATAGTTATTTGATCTAGGATCTGACCCATCCTATCTTCAAAGGAGAATGCCATTTCTTTCTTTATGGGAAGCAAAAGAAATACCATGGCTGGGGGCTCACACCTTAACTCTCTTATCTTCAAGAAGGGCATTGGGCTAGAATTATATCTATCTACTATGCATCAACTATTTTTAGTCTAGAAGTTTGGTGCTTTCTTTTAGGAGTTCAGAATAAAAGCCACTTTCACAAGTCACTCTAAAGGGAAAGGCAAGAGTTTGCTCTCATCAACTTAGTTCTCTCCCACCAAATGACTGGTACACAAAAACAATCTAAGATAGTAAGCAAACTGATTCATTGATTCAAACAGTAAATCAAAATTGGGAGTTATATAGATTAAACAAAAGAGTATGTGAGAGTAAATGAGCTCTGTAGAAGCAAGATAAATTCCCAGCTCAACTGAGAGAGAACAATTTTACTGAGGGAGTCTGTTCTTACCAGTCTCTGGTGAATAAGCACTGGGAATGAAGTGACATGTTGGGGGTGGGACAGATTGACTCTCCTACATGTTTGTAGCTTTGGGAAGAGCTTCACGCACCACCACATTCATTCAAAGCTTTCAGTATTGCCTTTCCTCTGTCTCTTTGACTCCCACTCTACCACTTCTCTCTCCAAAATTTCCACATATCTACACATTTTTTCATGCTCACAGGTCTCTCAAACACTCAGGAGTCACATTTCTTTCCAGGTATGAATCACTTAAAATTATTTTTACTTATTTTGTTAACTATTTCTCAATTTAATGTAAAATAATTTTTAGCATTTTTAAAAAAATGTGAGTTCAAAATTATTTTCCTCCTTCCTGTCCCTTCCCTCCCCTTGAAAAAAGACAAGCATGTTGATTTTGATTATACATGAGAAGTCGTGAAAAACATACTTCCATATTAGGCATGTTGCAAAAGAGAACACTAGCAAAATAAAACAATAAAAAACAAAGAAAGTCAATAAAAGCATGCTTCAGTCTGTATTCAGAGTTCATTCGTTCTTCTTCTGGAGGTAGATAGCATTTATTTTTATCATGGGTTCTTTGGAATTGTCTTGGATCACTGTCTTGATCAGAGTAGCTGAGTCTTTTACAGTTGATCACTTTTATAATATTACTGTTACTATGTACAATGCTCCCCTGGTTATGTTCACTTCACTTTGAATCAGTTCATATGAGTTTTCCCAAGTTTTTCTGAATGCATCCTGCTTGCTATTTCTTATAGCACAATAGTATTCTCATAGCACAATCATATACCACAGCTTGTTCAGCCATTCCCAATTGATGGGCATCCAATTCTTTGCCACCACAAAAAGAGCTGCTATAAATATTTTGTACAAAGGGGTCTTCCCATCACCCCTTTTAATCTCTTTGGAATACAGATTTAGTAGTAATATTTCTGGGCCAAATAGGCACAATTTTATAGTCCTTGGGGCATAATTCTAAATTGCTCTTCCGAATGGTTGGACTAGTTCACAACTCAACCAACAGTGTATCAGTTTCCCAATTTTTTCCACATCTCCTCTAGCATTTGCCACTTTCCTTTTCTCATCTCTGGCTATTATATCTAGGAAATGCTCTTTATCTCATCCTTGAACATGGGACTACTGCAGTAGGGGAAACCATCATATTCTTTGTTTCCTACTACCACTTCCATGTCTTCTTTCAACTGCTAGCATTCTAGAACCTTCCTTCCTTTGAAATTTGCTTAATTTGTCCATATCCTCCAGTTGATATCTTGTTCCTATAATCTCCTGGCCTGAAGTTAATTCTCCCTTTTTTCTCAAAGATTTCAGGATTTAGTTCAGTCTTCTCCTCCAAATTAACACCTGCTCTCATACTTGGAGACTTCAATGTATACTTTGATGTCACCTCAAACCTCTGGTCTCCAAACTACCTTAAGTTCCATGCCCTACATCTTCATTCCTACTTAGCCAGCCAAGGGGAATTTAATATTACCACCCAGATGGCTAAGGTGGAGTGAAGATGTAAGGAATGGGACTTAAGATCTCATGCTCACATATAAATGTGTCACCTTCATAATACGTAACTCTGAAATTCCTCTTTCTTATCATACTCTCTTGTCCTCCTTCTCTTCCTCTGCTTTGCTCTTCATAGCCTATTCTTCATTATGCCTACAACTTTCATCTCTCCCTCTTCTCAAAGTACATAAGCACTTCTCTGGTGTAATTTTTCTTTCTTCATAGTCTGAAACTTATGGTAAGCCAGTTCAGTTCCATACTTTTCTCTACATGAATCCCTGGATCCTTATCTTCATTTATTTTTTTAAATTATTTTTTTTTTCCTATTAAGAAGCATTTGCTTTTTCTCCCTTCCACCTTTCCCAGATCTGGAAAAAAAAGAAAGAAAAAGAAAACTCTCATAACTAAAACAATAATAACTAACATTATATAGCACATATTATATGCCAGAAGGGCAAGTAGGTGGCACAGTGGATAGAGTGCCAGGCCTAAAGTCAAGAAGATTCATCTTGCTGAGGTTAAATCTGGTCTCAGACAAATACTAGCTATGTGACCCTGGGCAAGTAACCCTGTTTGCCTTAGTTCCTCATCTGTAAAATGAGCTGGAGAAGGAAATGGCAAACCACTCTAGTATCCTTTGCCAAGAAAACCCCAAATAGGGTCACAAAGAATGAGCCATGACAGAAACAACTGAATGACAACAAGCTATGTGCCAGGCTCAGTGCTAAAAGCTTTCCAAATATTATCTAATTTTATCCTCATAACAACACTGCAAGGTAGGTGCTATTATTATCTCCATGTTACAGAAGAGGAAACTGAGATAAACAGAAGTTAAGTGACTTGACCAAAGTCACACAGCTAATAAGTGTCTAATGAGGTCAGATTTGAACTCAGGTCTTCCCGACTGCAGGCCTAGCACTCTATTTATGAAAAACAAAAGAAAATGAAAAAAACCTCAACAAATTCCAACATTGGCAATGTCTAAAAATGCATCTTGAGTCCATAACTCTTCTGTCAGGAGATGGGTAGATTCTTAGAAATCATTAGGCTGCTAAAGTCATAGGTATCACTGCATTGATCAGATTTCTTAAGTCTTTCAAAGTTGTTTATCTGTACAATCTTGTTATTGCATAATTATTCTCCTGGTTCTGCTCATTTTACTGCATATTAGTTCATATAATTTTTTCCAGGATTCCTTGAAGCTTTCCCTTTTATCATTTTTATTACATTCATATACTATAATTTGTTTAGTCATTTCCTAATTGGCAAACAGCTCCTTCCCTTCCAGTTCTTTGCCACCACAAGAAAAACTTCTGTAAATATTTTTATACATATATACAAATAATGCATATATTATTTACCTGTTTCTTTGACTTCTTTAGAGTATGGGTATAGTAGTGGCATCACTGAATAAAATTATGTACACTGTTTAATTGGGTTTTGGGTCTAGTTCTATATTGCTTTCTTGAATGGCTAGACCAATTCATAGCTAAATCAATCACATATTAACACACTTTTTTTTTTTTACTGAAGCTCCTTTAACATTTGTCATTTTCCTCTTATGTCAATTTTTCCAAACAGATGTAATTAAGGTGGAACCCCGGAGCTGCTCTAATTTATTTTTCTCTAATTATTAATGATTTGGAAAATTTTTTATATTATTATTGATGTCTTGGATTTTTTCCTTTGAAAAATGTCTCTTCATATCCTTTGACTATATCAGTTGTGGAATGGCTTTTAATCTTAAAAAATTCCTTATGTATCTTGGAAATGAGACCCTCATCAGAGAAACTAGCTGCAAAGATTTATTTTCTAGTTGTTTACTCCCTTCCAATCTTAGGTGTGGTATTTCAATTTTATTCAGTTGTTTAATGGACATAAATAATGTTTCATAAAAAGGAAACCAAAAGAGCCCCAGTACTTCAGTAAGTAAACTCTTGACTTAATTGCCAAGTCAAGAGAGATGATCAAAGGCAACACTAGTTAGTCCATCAAGCAATCAACAAGAATTTATTAAGTTCCTACTTTGTACCAGGTATTGTTCCAGATGCTGAGGGTAGAAATGCAGAAGTGAAGCAGACCCTACTTTCAATGAGCTTACCTCCTATTTGGCATATTCACTAGTAAGTAAACTCTATACAAGACAAATACACAGTTATGGGAGTCTCCCATAACTAGGGAGTAAGGAAGCTTCTTTTGATTTGCTCTGAGTCTTAAAAAGAAATAGGCCCTCAGCATGTCGGGTGGCTTCCTTCTACCTCCCACCCATTTTGGTAAACATATGAATGAACATGGATGACAGTTGCATATGATGGGCCAGCCTAGATGGGTTATGATCTACATTGTTGAAGGGATGTTTAAGTAATGAATGCACAGATCACCTTGAATATTTGAGTATCAGTGGCATGTTTGATTATTACTATGGATTAGCAAGTATGGCACAAGACACACTCCATGGTTTTTCAACTGAGGACCAACCTAGTTATATTCATAAAAGCCCATCACCTGAGTGTTAGACTACCAGGCAATTATATTTTATTTCAGAATAGCAATTCATGAAAACTCTATGCTAAGGCATGGAGAGTATGGTGTGATCAAAGTTGGTGGAAGGAGTCATCAATCCAATGAAATCAAAGGCTTTAAAATTATTGAAGTTTGAATAACCATTGAATGAAACACACATGACATGCCTTCCAGTTTGATTATTCTATGAATTTTTAACAGAGGTAACATATAATTAACTTGATTCTGTTCTGTTGCAGGCTCTGATTGACTGGTCACCATGGAATAAAAACACAAGGATGGAGTAAATAATCTGTGGGAATAATTTGGGCTCTCACATTTAATGCCATTAGACTGACTGAGGGAGGTTTGTTAAAACGGCGCTGTATAAATTCATGCTATTATGGTCAATTTTTTTTAAAAAGGAGCCATGCCATCAATGACTAGGTTTTTTTTTTTAAAACAATAATCCCAACTTTTAGAAGTGGAGTAGGGTAAAGAATAGTTTATTTACTTTTAGTTTTCAACATTCACTTCCACAAGATTTTGAGTTCCAAATTTTCTCCTCGTCACGTCCCTCCCCCCACCCCAAGATGGCATGCATTCTGAATACCCCTTCTCCTAATCTGCCCTCCCTTCTATCTCTCCCCTCCTTCTCTTATCCCCTTCTATTTTTCCTGTAGGGCAGGATAGATTTCTATATCACATTTCCTGGATATCTTGTTTCCCGTTGTGAATTGTGAAAACAATTTTTTTAACATTTGTTTTTAAAACTTTGGGTTCCAAATTTTTTCCCTTCTTCTCTCCTCACCCACAGTCATTGAGAAGGCAAGCAACTCAATATAGGTTATGCATGGGTAGTCATGCAAAACACTTCCAAAATAGTCATATTGTGAAAAACTAAGTATATTTCCCTTAATCCAGTCCCAGCCCCCATTTATTCTATTCTCTCTTCTGACCCTGTCTCTCCTCAGAAATGTTTGCTTCTGATTGCCCCCTCCCCCAATCTGCCCTCCCTTCTATCATCACCCTGCTCTCTTGTTCCCTTGCCCCTCTATTTTCCTGTAGGGTAAGATAGATTTCCATACCCAATTGAGTGTGTATGTTATTCCCTCCTTAAGCCAAATCCAATGAGAATAAGATTCACTCATTCCCTCTCACCTTCCCCCATTTCCCCTCCACTGTAAAATCTTTTTCTTGTCTGTTTTATGTGACATAATTTACCCCATTCTACCTCTCCCTTTGTCCTTCTCCCAGTATAATCCTCTCTCACCCCTTAATTTTATTCTTCAGATATCACCCCTTCATCTTCAACTCACCCTGTGCCCTCTATCTAACTATCTTATCTATCTATCTATCTATCTATCTATCTATCTATCTATCTATCTATCTATCTATTTATCTATCTACCTACATATAATTTTTCCATCCAACTACCCTAATACTGACAAAGTTCTCATGAGTTACAAATATCATCTTTCCATGCAGGAATGTAAACAGTTCAATCTTAATAAGTCTCTTATGATTTCTCTTTCCTGTTTACCTATTCATGTTTCACTTAAGTCTTGTATTTGAAAGTCAAATTTACTATTCAGCTCTGGTCCTTTCATCAAGAATGCTTGGAAGTCCTCTATTTCACTGAATGTCAATTTCCCCACCCTGAAGTATTATACTCAGTTTTGCTGAGTAGGGGATTCTTGGTTGTAATGCTATCTCCTTTGCCCTCTGGAATATCATATTCCAAGTCCTCCAGTTCCTTAATGTAGAAGCTGCTAAATCTTGTATTATCCTGATTGTGTTTCCACAATACTTGAATTGTTTCTTTCTGGCTGCTTGGAATATTTTCTCCTTGACCTGGGAACTCTGGAATTTGGCTACAATGTTCCTATGAGTTTTCCTTTGGGGAATCTCTTTCAGGAGGTGATTGGCAGATTCTTTCAATTTCTATTTTTCCCTCTGGTTCTAAAATATCAGGGCAGTTTTCCCTGATAATTTCCTGAAAGATGATGTCTAGGCCCTTTTTCTGATCATGGCTTTCAGATAGTCCAATAATTTTTAAATTATCTGTCCTGGATCTATTTTCCAGGTCAGTTTTTCCAATAAGATATATCACATTGTCTTCTATTTTTTTCATTCTTTTGGTTTTGTTTTACGTTGTCTTGATTTCTCATAAAGTCACTAGCTTCCAATTGCTCCATTCTAATTTTTAAGGAAGTATTTCCTTCAGTGAGCTCTTGGACTTCCTTTTCCATCTGGACAATTTTGCTTTTTAAGACACTCTTCTCCTCATTGGCTTTTTGGACCTCTTTTGCCGTTTGGGTTAGGCTGTTTTTTAAGGTGTTATTTTCTTAGGTAGCTTTTTGGGTCTCCTTTAGCAAGCCATTGACTAGTTTTTCATGATTTTGTTGCATCACTCTCTTTCCTCTTCCCAGTTATTCTTCTACTTCTCTTACTTGCTTCTCAAAATCCTTTTTGATCTCTTCCATGGCCTGGGACCAATTTGTATTTTTCTTGGAGGCTTTGGATGTAGGAGCTTTGACTCTATTGTTTTCTTCTGGTTGTATGTTTTGATCTTCTTTGTTACCAAAGAAAGATTCTATGGTCTTACTTTTTTTTTTGCACCTTTGTTTGTTGATGATCCCAACTAATTACTTGAGTTATAAACTCTTTGTTAAAGTAGGGGGTCTGCTTCCAGTGTGGAGAATGTACTGTCCCAAGCTTTGGGGGTTTTGTGCAGCTGTTTTCAGAGATACTTCTAGGGACATGTAAATTTTCACTTCTTCCAAGGTGGTATGATTAGGGGCAAGGTGTTAACTCCTTTCCTGGCCTGTGCTCTGGTCTATTAGTGACCACAAGCACGCTTTTCTATCTTGGAATTATGAAGACCTTTTCCTCTTCACCACCACTACAAACTCCACCGCTGCAGTACTCCTCCTTGCCCCAGGACCACCACCCAGAACTGTGACCCAGATCCAAGCATGAGCAAACCAAGAGAATCCTGAATCAGCAAAGAGATCTCTGCAATCCCCCTCTGATCAGTCACTCAATTCCCCCTCAGTCTGTGGGCCAGAATCTCTGGAAGCAGCCACCACCCTGCAGCCATGCACGGGGACTGGAGCTGGAACTGCACTTCTCTCTCATTACAGTCAAAGACTTTTCCTACTGACCTTCTAAGTTGTCTTTGGTGTTCGTGGGTTAAGAGGTCTGGAAACCGCCACAGCTGCCCGTGATTCAGTCCTCTGAGGGCTGCTCCAGGTTTGCTGAGGCCTGTTTTGCCTGCCCACCTACACTGAACTGTGTTCCTCTCCCTGCCCAGCACAATATACCTTTCTGATCAACCATCCAGGTTGTCTTGGCTGAAAATTTATTTCACTCTGTCTTTCTGTGGGTTCTCCTGCTCTACAATTTGTTTAGATCCATTTTTTACAGGTATTTGGAGGAGTTTGGGAGAGAGTTCAAGCAAGTCACTGCTTTTACTCCACCATCTTGCTCTGCTCCTGGAGTAGGGTAAAGATAAAGGGGGCAAAAGAAACCAGTAATAATAAAACACTAGAATTAAATATAAGAATTTATCTAAAAATAAATTATGCTATTGAATTAATTTTAAATTATCCAAAACCATTTTTTGAGATGTTTGGACTGGGAGTGTGATTTCCTTAGCACTGAGAATGGGAAAGTGAAGAAACTTCCTGCGCTAACACTGATCCACAACCATCTTGTCATTTAGAATTGCCTTGGCCCCTGAAAGGTTCAATGATTAATTATCAGGGTAACAACTCAAACACCCATCATATGGCTCTCCATTCACTATGCCATTCTGCCTGTGGGGATGAGGAGGAAGGAAACAAGCATTTCTTAAGCGCCTGCCTCCCTCAGTTGTTGTAAAGATCAGTTGAGATAATAGATGCCGAGTGCTTGGCATAGGCATTGGCACATTTGTTGTTTGTTGTTGTTCAGTCATTCAATTGCATCCAACTCTTCTTGACCCCACAGTCCACAGAACTCTAATGCTGTCTGTGGGGATTTCTTGGCAAAGATACTAGAGCAGTTTGCCATTTCCTCCTCCAGGGGATTAAGGCAAACAGAGGTAAAATGACTCACCCAGGGTCACACAGCTAGTAAGTGTCTGAGGCTGGATTTGAATTTGGGTCTTCCTGACTCCAGCTCTAGAGTTCTATCTACTGTACCACCTAGCTGACTTATCCGTAAAGGTCAAGAAACAGGTAAGTAGAGAACTTATTGTATAATCAAAAGTCATTATAAAGCAGTGAAGCCCTTCTCTATATCCATGATTCTAACTGACTTGCTATTGAAATTGTGAAAAATCTTATTCTCAAAGAGAAAGAGGACATGCTCTTTAATATTATACTCATTTTGATTCCCCACTTTACCTAGAAGAATGGAGATCCAAATGGCATTAAGCAATCGGGATGGCACAGAGCCACACACCATTTGCTTCTATTTAGAGAAAGTATTTCTTTCATTTATTTTTATTTTTAAGTGTCTTATTGATGGTTCCCTTAGATGGCCCTCCATACCCCAGTCTACATCTCTCACCTTGCAATCCTTTTCTGTGTAGATTCCTTGGATTTTCCATGAGTACTTCATTTCTGTTTTGCAGCACAATACATTATATGCAGAGAAAATGCTACAAAGATCTGAGATCCAATGAGAGTCTTGTTTCAATTGTATACAGCAGTAAGTTACATGCTGTTAATTTCTTAGAGGTAGAGGGAAGTGATGGTGAGGGGGTAAAATAAAGAAACAACAATGATAATGATAACAAAAGACCAGTAATTAGAATGAGAACTTGCATCCAAATAAACTTTGCTTTTGGCTTAAATCTTCCAAAAACATGTCTGAAGCTGGAGACTAGTTCAAAGTCAGAAAGCATTCGGGTGTATTGAAAACTACACTGGATTTATGAACAGAAGATACATTTTGGAGTCCTGCTTTGTCATTTACAAAAATGTCTTGGGTTACTCATTATACCCCTCTGGGTTCTCATTTCTTCTGCAAAGAAGCTGAGGAGTCAGAGGACCTGGGTCAAATTCTGATCCTGATGCTTATGTGTCCTTAAGCACTCATCTCCATGGACCTTAGTTTTCTCATCTGGAAAATGAGTAGGTTTGACTAGATGATTTTGAAGTTCCTTCCAGCTCTAAACCTGTGATCCTATGATCTTCCATGTATTGGGAATTATAATAACCTTTCTATGTTCTTCATAGGGTAATAAATAATAATATAATGTTAAATATCTGTTGACTGATTCACTGACTGACAGGATTGCAGTAAGGATCAAATAAGGGAATGTATGTGGCCAGTGCTTTATAATCATGTTGTGCTACATGAAGCAAATCATTCCACTTCACTCGGTTTCTTGATTATCATGGAGCTTTATACATCTTTGTTGAATGAACAAATGATTTGTGATTTTTTAATAGTTCTTTAAAAACAAGCTTTGAATTTCTAAATGAAAGATGAGTCTTTGAATCACAGTAGGATAAACTGATACTTTGATGTTAGAACCTCTTAGTACTTAGAACCCAACTGTACCACTCTTCTAGTGCAGTGAAGTGTTGCTGAAATTTGTAAGATTGGGAAGGTTGATTGATTTGTGGGGGAAGAAGGCAGAAGCTGATAGTGATAGTCTTAATGAGAGCACCAGATTTGCTCCTAGTTTGAGGTTGCTGGTCAGAAGTATGTAAAAGTGGAGGATCTCTATCCCTGGAAGTTTACTTGGTGAAAGGGAGGAGGGTAAGAGAATCAGGATTCATTCATTCATTCAGGTATTTATTTGTGCATTTACCCACCAATTTATGTATGTATATATCTAATTCGTATTATGTATTTATCTATCAGGTTATTCATTCATTTATGTATGCATGTATCTAACTATAGCCATCCATTCATTCGTTCACATCTTGTGGCAGAACAATGTGGCTCGGGATCATTTGGTTACAGATATGCCTTGAAGAGGCAGTGTGATACAGTGAAAAATCTGCTGGTTATGGAGGCAGGGACCCTGGGTTGGAATATTTTGTTGTTCAGTCATTTTTCAGTCATGTCCAACCCTTTGTGACCCCATTTGGGGGCTTTCTTGGCAAAGATACTGGAGTCATTTGCCATTCCTTCTCCAAATAATTTTACACATGAGGAAACTGAGGCAAATAGGGTTAAATGACTTGCCTAGGATCACACAGTTAGTGTCTGAAGCTGCATTTGAATTAAGGATGATAGTCTTCTTAACTCCAGGCCCAGCACTCTATCCACTGCACCATCTGGCTGCCATCCTACTTCTGTCATTTATGACCTGTGTGCCCTTAACCTTTCTGGGTGTCAGTTTTATCATCTGTAAAATGAGGGAGTTAGACTAAGTAGCCTCTGAAGTACCTTCCAGCTGGCATAGTCCTGGCGATGAGAGGGATGTCAAAGGCTACTCTACAACACTCTCATTTACAGATGACAAAGCTGAGGCCCATAAAAGTGAAATGACTTGACTAAGATAATGCAGATCATAGTAGCATCAGAGGCAGAATTTGAAGTCATGTTCCCTGGGGTTTTTTCTGTTCCCCTGTATTATTTATACCCACGAGGAAAGTCTTGCTCATTGAACCATGTGGCAAACAAACTTCTTGAGATCTTAGGCACAGAATATACCGAAGGACTAGGAAATAGACTCCGTGCCATGAGGTCAGTGACAGAGATTTCCTTGCCTTCCTCATAGTGCTTAATAAATATTAATTGAATTGAATCAGCAATAGCTCCTGAACTTTTCCTTAATTTTTGTGCTTTTATTCCCTCGACTGTGTCAGAGTTTGTGGGATCCTGGAAGTCATCAGTTATCATGACCCTAATGATAAAGTTGTTAAGATAGGCATCACTTATTCTGCCATTTGTACTCAAATTGCTTTAAATGTATTCTAATGTGTGATTTCAGCATGGAAAAGTTAAGCCTCAAAGGAAAATATAAAGGGAATGAGATTATACCATTTCATTGATTGATGGGTTCATTCATTCATTCTCTCATTCATTCAACAAATATTTCTTAAGTTCTCTTATGAGCCAGGCATTGTTCTAGAATCTGGAAATACAAAACCAAAAATGAAACAGTTCCTGCCCTCAAGGTGGTGGTGGGTGGGTGGTGGTGGTGAGAAGGAGGGAGGTGAGGGAGGAGTGTTGACTCATCTTCTCCCATGTAAGCATAGGGAGGTGCCTAGTCTGTTTAATTCTTATATCTGGACCCAGATCTGATTCTTATTTACAAATTATCCGGCTGAACCAAAGAGTCAAGTGGAAAAAGGAGAGGCAAGGAAATATTTGTATTTGGCGGTAAATTTAGGTTTACTTCAAATTGGGGTTGGGGGAGGCTTTGGTTGGGTGGAAGGTATATAGAAAGGAGGAAGCAGAAAGGAATCTGATTAATTAGGAACTAGATATAAGCGAGAATAATAAAATTCAGATACCTAAAGTACACATAAGTAATTAGCACCATCGGCTGAACATCCTCAGCTCCCACCTAAGACTGAAAATGCTTCATGAGCAGTAGGACTTAGTAACCAGAAGACCTCTTACAGAGAGAGCTTAAGACCAAGGTACTCTGAAATTTCTGAATTGTGGAAACCTGACTGGCTAAGTTGTCATGCCCTTCCCTGAGAGAACATCAAAGAAAATGTTCAAAGAGGGTCTATTGATAAGATTTCCTCCTGAGTAGTAGGGGGTATGTTTATCTGAGGGGAAATGTGCTTCTTGATGTTTATTTCACACTTATTTTACTTAAGAACTTTCTGCAATGTTAGTCATGTTCCTACTCAAGGCTCTGAATCAGTTAAAGGAAAGTAGGCTCAATTTTTCTGAAATTCTTTTTGAAGTCACTTCTGAGAGGAAGGGAGGTTGCCCAATCAGAAATAACAGAGCCAAGTTCACCATCTAGTGGTAAAAAAGATAAAAAAAAAAGGCATTGCCCTTTTATAGAGCCAACTGATTCCATATTGGGGATTACACAAAATAAAACAAAACCTAACACATATTAATGCTTGTTTCTGTTAAGCAGTTGCAGGAGATCTAAAGTTTACAAAGGTACTCTCAGTCCCCAATGTACTAGGGGGTTAAGGCTACAAAGTATTGTGAAGGAAGCACTGGATTAGAAAAGCCAGAGGACCTGGGTTCAACGGAGCTCTGTTATACATTTATGACCTGTGTGATTTGGGCAAGTTGCTTTCCTTAGTGTCCCATTTTCCTCATCTGTAAAATGAAAAGATTGGATCTTTAAGATGCATTCTAGGTCTGAAGCTATAATCCTGTGACATAAAGACATCAATAAAGATAGCATAGCTTTACATCAGAAATGTAGCCCGAAGGTACAAATTAAAATTCAATGTGAGGTCTAAGTGGAACCTTAGCATGGAAAGGAAAGGGTCAGAAATGACTTCCTAGAAGACTTGGCATTTGTGAAGGTAATTACAGTCTAGGTAGTTCAACATACAAAAGTTGGGAGGGAGTTTTTTTTTAATCTTTTTTTAAATTAAAAAAATAGGTTTTGTTAACATTCTTTTACATCATTATAGTTGTCCCTTTACCTCTTTCTCCCAAATAACAATCCCACATAAAAATAGTATTTTTTTTAAAAAAAGAAAAATAAAAGAAGAGGAAAAAAATCAGCACAACTCCATCCCTCATGTAGGCATGGAGCATTGAGCAATCAATCTCTACCATTGAGAAGAGTTTCATAAAAATAAGCTTTGAGACTTGGGTTACAAGTAGAATACTAAGAATATTTTAGGGTTTTTATATGTAGCACAGGGATGTGTTATCTGCTATTTTTAAAGGGTAGTGAACTTACAGGGTATAATTCTAGTTTTATTAACAGTAACAATCATTATCACAACACACTCTTGCGATTCTTATTTCATGAGATTGTTGAGGGGACTGCATTTTGCAAAGCACCATGTAAATACAAGTTCATCGTAACAGCATAGGAGATGAAGTATTCTTGGCACTTTTTTTTTTGTGGAGGTGGCTATGGGTTCTTGAAGGCTATCCCAGTAAAACACAAGCTCTGGAAGGCTCTAATACACTGGGAGGAAATGTTTCAAGTCCTGGCCTACTGATGGGTTATATGCTTGTCTAAGGACCAACCTAAGGTTAGAGAGATGCATCACTGTGTTGGTCATAGGCTGATGAATCTTTCAGTCATAGCTACTCATGGGTGGCATAGTGGGAAGAATTCTGGTCTTAGAATCTAGTGACATGGGTTTGAATCCCACTTCAGACATTTGCATGTGATCATGGGCAAATCAATTAACATATCGGAGTCCAATGTTCCATGTACATAAAATGGGTAGGTAAAAAAATGGGTTTGCTAAGCTTTCCACACTTACTTTATAAAATACAGTCTCTTGTGTTACTTTAAATATTCAAAGTTCACTTTGACTCATACTGGAATTCCACTTGAGATTTTCTTCTAACCTTCTGACCTCAGTTATCCTAATAATAATAGCAAACATTTATATAGTGCTTTAAATTTTACAAGGCACTGTACAAATATTATCTCATTTTAATGGCAAAATAATACTGACAGATAATATACTCATTATACTACTATATTATTATACTATACTATAATATATGCATTATACTATTATATCATTATATAATTATATTTATTTTATATATGAGGAAACTGAAGCATACAGAGGTTAAGTGACTTGCTCAGGGTCAGGGGTCACACAAAGCTAATAAGTGAAGTCACATATGAACTCAGGACTTCCTGAGTCCAGATCCACTATATTCAAACATTTCAGAATACACAATATCAACAAATGATTCAAGATTATAGAGGGCTTTAAAGTCCAAGCTGAGGGTTTTTATTTTATCCTAGACATAGTAGAGAGTTGGTGAAAATTCTTGAGTAGGGTAAAGACACGGTCAGATATGTGTTCTGGGAATATCAATTTGGAGGGTATGTAGAAGATATATTAGAGAGGGAAAGGGCTGGATATAAGGAGGCTTTTGCAGGAAGCAATTTGAGACGGGATCAGGACCCAAACTAGAGTAGAAGTTGTGTGAATGTGATGAAAGGAATGGATATGAAAGATGTCAGAATAGGACTTATAATACTTGGAAACTTATTGGATATTGGTTGGGGGTGGGGAAGCGAAAGAAGAGAGGGAAAGAAAGGAAGCATGACTTCATGGTCATGAACTTGGGTGACTCGAAGGATTTTGGTACCCTCAACAGAAATAGGCAAGTTTGGAGGAAGGGCTAGGTTTTGGGGAAAATATAGTAAATTCTGTTTTAGGCCTGTTGAGTTTGAGATGCCTATGGGGCATCCAAACAGAGATATTAGTAATGTAGGACTGAAATTCTGGAGAAAGATAAAAACTGGATAAACAGATTTGGGTGTTTTATGCATAGATTGGATGATTCAACCCATGATTGCTGATTAGTGTACTGAAACAAAAGCGAGATAGATCTTTCTAGGACAGAAGCTTTGGGGATGCCTATACAATGTATAGGAGTGAAATAACTGTGCAAAAGAGATTGAGGAGTGGTCAGACAAGTAGGCAAAGAACCTAGAGAAAATATATTCTGGAAGGCAAAGGATGAAGGGGTGGTCAATAATGTCAAAAGCTGTAGAAAGATCAAGTTGGATGCCAGAGGAAAGGGCATCATATTAAAGTTAAGAGATCATTGATTACCTTGGAAAGAGCAGTTTGATTTGGACAATTGTGTCAGGAACCAGACTGCAGGTGGCTGAAAAATGAGTGGATGTGTGGAAAAG
Organism: Phascolarctos cinereus; assembly: GCF_003287225.1. NCBI lineage: Eukaryota > Metazoa > Chordata > Mammalia > Diprotodontia > Phascolarctidae > Phascolarctos > Phascolarctos cinereus. The sequence continues at coordinate 358,425,366 of NW_027555847.1, forward strand.
GAGGCAATCGGAAGCCCCTTTCTAGTCTTTTGGAGACTGGAGACAAAGGATGATACCCTGGAGATAGCAAGCTCTAGTTAAGATTTTCTAAAGACCTGGGATCCTGGGGCATGTTTATAGTAAGACGGAAACTTGTGAATAAGGATTGATTGAAAATGAAGGAAAGAAAATAATTATAAAGGAGCCAACTCTTTGGAGGAGATGAGAGGGGATAAGATGAAGAGTATAAATATAAGAGTATAAACTTGGGGACCAAGATGGTGAATTAAAGGAAACTGTAGAGCTCAGATTTCCCCCATCACAAAACAATAACTTGATTACCACACAGCTCCCCTCTACCCAAACAAGGGTACATATAATTTTAGAAAATGATGAAAATGAAAGTGAAAGGCTTCCTGTGAAGAAAAAAGCCTCAGTGGTAAGAAGTCTCCAGGTACAGGGAGAGGGAAGCAGAATGAAAGACTTCAGTGCTGGAGGCTGGGGAACAGCAAGAAAGAAAAAAGCCTCAGTAAGGTGGAGAGAGGGCTTAGGTAGTAGTGGAAGAAAAGAACTTCTTCCTATCCTTCCCGGTAAGGAAAAGGCCTCAACAGAAAGATCTATTCCAGCAGAGAAGGTGCAACCTAGGATTTAACAGGGAATTAAAGAAAAGGGCTCTCCTTCCTTTCTCTCCTTATCCCAAGGAAAAGGCTTTAACTAAGTCAAGTCACAGAAGGAGGTGGGTAATGTTGGTGTTTGTGGCAAAGGAAAAGGGACAGATCAAAAGAAGAGATCTTAACTTTATCTGATGATGGAGCAAAGGGGAAGTCTGACCTTAAAAAGAAAGATCACTGAACAAAAGAAAAAACTTCAACTTGATCTGATTGCTAAAGTAGGGGAGACCAAGAATTCATCTCCTAAGGCAAGAGAAAAAAGAACAACAAAAGGACTTCTATGATACAAGGGATGGCCAAGACACATACCCAGAAGAGGAGAATAACTCAAAACCACCTGCAATCAGAACCTCAAAGCAAAAAAAAAAAATAGCTTGCCCCCAGGACCAATTATAATTCTTCAAAGAAATGATGCAAAAGCTTTAAAAGCATATTATAAAAGAAATTTGGAGGAAAGACTTGGAAAATGAATTAACAATTTAACACAAGCTGTATAAAATCCTACCCTGGTAACAAACTCTCTAAAATTAGAATGGACCAAATAGAAGTTAATGCCTCAAGGAGACAGCAAGACTCATTAAAACAAAATAAAATACTGAGAAAATTTAATTAATATTTTCCTAATTACTTAGGTGTATCTTTAGTCCTGCAAACAGTTGTTTATAATGTATATATAGTTCTTTTGTATATCTTAGAGGATAGATTTTCAAATATTTTACATATTCTGAGGTAATTTTAAATTTCATTTCTTCCTGCTGGATTTTATTGGTAGCATATAGAAATGTTGATAATTCATGTGGATTTCTTTTATATCCTACAAGTTTCCTGAAGTTATTGTTCCAATTAATTTTTAGTTGACTTTTTAGGGTTCTTTAATTATAAAATCAAATCATCTGCAAAAAGTGATAATTTTGTTTTTTCTTTACCTGATTATTATCTCACTTTTTTCTGATCCTATTGATATAGCCAATATTTCTAGTACTATGTAAAAAAGAAGTAGAAATACATTCAACTTAACAGTGACATAGATAAGAAGAGAAGAGGAGAAAAGGGAATAATAGGGTAGGGTAGATTCAGGGAGGGATTAGTCATGAGAAAAACAAACCTTGAGCTTGAAGTAGGGATAAAGATATAAGATTTAAATGGAAAAAACCTTGAAATAAAATATAAATAAAATAAAATAACTTGAAACAGAAGAAGAGGTGTATAGAGAAGAAGAACATGGAATACAGGAAAATAAAAAAAAATTAACTATCATAACTGTGAATGGGATGAACTAAACCATAAGACAGAAGAGATTAGCAGAATAGATTAGAAAGTAAAATCCAAAAATATTTTGCAAGAATTTTACAGTTTTGTTGTTTATAAGAAACACATTGGAAACATAAAGACTTGAACAGAGTTAAAATAAAGGGAAAGAGCAAACTCTCATGTCTCACATGAACACAAAACAAGAGGGGTAGCAATTATGATTTAAACAAAACAGCAGCAAATGTAGACTTAATTAAAAATAAACAGGGAAACTGCATTTTTGCTTAAAGGTAACAGAAATTGACTTAATTTAAGTTCTTAACTTATAAGTACTGAATGTCATAGTTTCAAAATACTTAATGGAAAAACTAAATGAATCACAAAGAGAAATAAACAGCAAAATTAAAATGGTGGGAGAAATCATTGTACTATTTTCTGTTCTAGATAAATCTAACAAAAAATAAATTTAAAAGAAGTTAACGACCTGAAAGAATTTTAGAAAATTTAGACAAAATAGACCTTGGGCAATTACTAAATGGGAATAAAAAGGAGTATACATGTTCCCAACTGTGATGGCACCTTTAAAAAATTAATCATGTGTCAGGACATACAACTTAACAAATTGTATTATGTGGAGGTAATTATCAGAACTATTTGGTACTGGCTAAGATATAGAAAAGTAGATCAGTAGAACAAAGTAGATATACAATACACAGTGGTAAATGATTTTAGTAACCTTGTGTTTGACAAATGTAAAGATTTAAGCTTTTGGTATAAGAATTCATTATTTGGTAAAAATTGTTGGGAAGACTGGGAAACAGTCTGGCAGAAAATAGTTATAGACCAACATCTTATACCATTTACCAAGATAAGGTCAAAATGGATATATGACCTAGATATAAATGGAGATATCATAAGTAAATTAGAAGAACATGGAACATATTACCCATCAGACTTATGGATAGAAGAATTATTTATGAATAAACAAGAGATAGAAAGCATTGTAAGATGTAAAATGGATAATTTTGATTACATTAAATTAAAAAGGTTTGTACAAATAAAACCAATGTAGCCAAGATTAGAAGGAAAACAAAAAAAGGGAAATTTTTTATAGACAGTTTTTCAAGATAAAGGTCTCATATCTCAAATGTAGAAAACTTTGTCAAATTTAGGAGACTATGAATCATTCTATAATTGATAAATGGTCAAAAGATGTGAACAAGTAGTTTTTTGACAATGAAATTGAAGCTGTAATCGTATAAAATTAATTAGAGAAATACAAATTAAAACAACTTTGAGATATCATCTCATATGTATCAGATTGGTTAAAATGATAGAAGGGGAAAATGACAAGTGTTGGGAAGGGATGTGGAAAAATTAGGACACTAATACACTGTTGGTGGAACTATGAGCTGATTCAACCATTTTGGAGAGCAGTTTGGAATTATGCCCAAAGAGTTATAAAACTGCATATTCTTTGACCCAGCAATAACACTATTGGGTCTGTTTCCCAAGGTGACCAGGGCAAAAAGGAAAAGAACCTATATGTTCTAAAATATTTATAGCAGCTCTCTTTTTGGTGGCCAAGAACTAGAAATTGAAGGGATGCCCATTAATTGGGGAATGGCTAAACAAGTTGTGGTATATGATTGTGATGGAATATTACCATGCTGTAAGAAATGATGAGCAGGTTGATTTTAGAAGAACATGGAAAGTCTTAAATGAAATAATGGAGAGTGAATGAACAGAACCAAGACAACATTGTAGACAGTAACAACAGTATTATTTGAAGAATAACTGTGAACAATGAAGCTATTCTGAGTATTATAAATATTCAAATGATCTATAAAGTACCTATGAAGGAAGATGCTATCTACCTCCAAAGAAAGAAGTGATAAATAGAAGTATGCATAGTATGGTTTTACATATACACATACATACACGTATATACACATATGTATATAGATACATATATACATACATGTATCTGGAGGGGTGTGTGGATATATATATATATATATATATATATATATTGCATAGTATGGTTTTACATATACACATACATACACATATATACACATATGTATATAGATACATATATACATACATGTATCTGGAGGGGTGTGTGGATATATATATATATATATATATATATATAACTGTTAGATGATGGCCTTGTCTAGTGTGGGGGAGGGAAGGAGGGAGATACTTTAGAACTTAAAATGTTACTTAAAATTAAATTTAAAAAATTTGATAAATCCAGAAAAGCAAAAATAGTATATACAAATAATTTACTATGCACAATGCAATAAAATTCCATTAAATAAAGTGCTGCTAAAAAGTATTAAAATTATCTGGAGATGAAATTATTCAAAGAATTAGTGAATCAAAGAATAAATACAATTAATAGATAATTCCTTTAATTTTATTAAAAATAATAACAACAATGAGATAATATGCCAAAACTTCAAAGATACAACCAAAACAATCTTTACTGGAAAATTTATCTCTCTAAACACTTTTGTGAACAAAAAAGAGAAGAGATTGGCAAATTTGCAGCTGGATGGTACAGTGGATGGAGTGCTGGACTTTGAGTCAAGAAACCGGAGTTCAAAACCTTTCTAAGATACTTACTAGCTGTATGACCTTGGGAAAGTCACTTGACCTCTTTAAGCCTCAGTCTTCCCAACTGTAAAATGAGGATAACAGTACTTAACTATCAGGATTGTTATTAGGCTCAAATGAGATAACCTGTGAAGCACTTTGCAAACCTTAAAATGTTTTAAAAATGCTAGCTATTAAATATATGTTTCCTTAAAATTATAAATTATATATATAATAGGCATATGCTTATATATGTGTATACAGATATAGTCATATATCCAAAGAAAGTCAACTAAAATTAGTTGAAACAATTATTAACTTCCACAAAATTGCAGGATATAAAATGAATTCTCTTGGTTCTGTTTACTTCATATTGCAACAGTTCATGTAAGTCTTTCCAGGTTTTTCTGAAATCATCTTGCTTGTCATTTCTTATTGCACATTAATATCCTAACACAATCATATACCACATCTTGTTCAGCCATTCCCCAATTGATGGGCATTCCTTCAATTTCCAATTCTTAGCCATTACAAAAGAGCTACTATAAATATTTTTATACAAATAGGTCCTTTTCCCCTTTTTATGTCTTTGGGATGTAGACCTAGAAGTGGCATTGCTAGATCAAAGGGTGGGCACAGTTTTACAGCCTTTTGGGCACAGTTCCAAATTTCAGCTCTCCTTTTAAGAAACATTTGGTTCAAACAAACAATCACACACCAAGCAAACACCTCCTCTTTGGAGTCATAACTAGAAAAGTTATCATTTCTTCTCTTTTTCTGTCTCTCTCTGTCTCTCTCTCTCTCTGTGTCTCTGTGTCTCTGTCTCTCTGCCTCTCTCTCTCTCTCTCTCTCTCTCCTCTCTCTCTCTCTCTCTCTCTTTCTCTCTCACACACACACACATTCACACACACACACACACACACACACACACACACACACACACACACTCCTGGACATGCAATTTCCTTAATATAAGCAACTCCCAGGATGAAAACTCTAGGTTACTTGCCATCTTAGCAAATTACTTTGGACCTTGCTTCATTATATATAAGTTGCTCATTATTATCGTGCCAGAATGTGTCAGAGGTATGGCTTGAAACTCAAGGTGAGCTAGAGCCAGCTGATATTGGTTTTCTACAGGCTAAATTTTCAGTGTGAGCATTTGTATTTTGGGATATCAGCTAATGCTACAAATCAGGGCTTGATTTATTGTTTTGCTGGTAGTTTAGAATTAAGAAAGTGATAGAGAAAATAGTAATGCAGATTAAACTTTAAAAAGTAAGTCATAAATACTTTTTTTGGATAGTAAGTTGTTAAACATTTACCAGCATACTCCTGCTTGAATTCCATTTGTCACTGTTGTTATTGTTTGTCCTGCATTCTCAGAGAGGACCAATGACATCCCCAGTATTCCTGACTCTATGGTATATGTCACACTGCTCCTTAGTACTATCATTCCTTCCCACCCCCTACACACCTCCAATGTCAGTGACTAGTGTAAAGCCTGGGAAATATTCTTCTTCTTCCAAACATGTATGCATGTACGCATACATGTATAAACATACATATATGTATACACACTACTTCTGACTCCTTCAGTTTGTCTAAATACTTTTTATAAAAATCATCTTTATCATTTACCACTTCCATCACATCAATATCCTCATCCCAACCTTTCACTAATTTTCCATCATCTTATATTTATATTTTGGGGCAGCTAAGTGGTGCAGTGGATAGAGTGCCAGGCCTGAATTCAAAAGGTCTCATCTTCCTGAGTTCAAATCCGGCCTCAGACACTTACTAGCCATGTGAAACTGGGCAAGTCACTTCACCCTGTTTGCCTCAGTTTCCTCATCTGCAAAATGAGCTGGAGAAGGACGTGGCAAACCACTCCAGTATCTCTGCCAAGAAAACCCCAAATGGGGTCAGGAAGAGTTGGACACAACTGAAACAACTGAACAACAAAAACCCTCGTGGTAAATGAACGTATATCAAAGTGTACAAGGGTCATCCACACCTCTTGATTCCTGCTCTGATTGCTTTCATCATGATTTACATTAACAATATTAATGCATTAACAACAATTTACATTTATAGGTTGCCTTAAGGTTTACGTATTGATTTTCCTCTGCAACAATCCTGGGAAGTAGGTATTGTTAAGTTCAGTTATCCCCATTTTACAGATAAGAAGACAAAGACTCAGAGAAAGTAAATGACTTGTCTGTTATCACATAGCAACTAAATGTCAGGACCAGGAATTAAACTAAAATCTCCAAATTTTCAAGTTGAACATTCCTTAATCTAAGTAGGCTGGCTAGATGGAGGGCTAGCCTTGGAGCTGGTGGAATCCCAATAAAGCTGCCCCCAGCCCCAATATTCTAACTTCCTTGGGCCCCACTGAAACAACAGGCATGTCCTGATTTAAGCACACAGTCTGGCTTTAACCACACCACAAGCCACAAGACTCAATGTAGCCACTTCCCCTAGCTAGCCATTGCCCCCGGATCCAGTTCACGTATTTGAACAGGTGCATTCTTGTACTCAATCACAATAAGAGCATCCATTTAGCCCAAGACGGGGCCTCAATACCTAACTATCCATCTTGATCAGACAGGACCACAATCTAGCGAGCCGATCAGAAAGCAGCACGACCAGGATGTTTGACCACCGTACCATAGAAGGAATCCTCCCCTCTTACCTAATCCCTTAACAAATCCTTTCTGTCCTTCTAATATTCAAAATTTCTGTTATGTAATTGTATCTTTACCGTATAAAAATCCATCTTGCTTTCTCTGAAGTTGCTGGTTCTTCTTGGAACTTAGCTTACTGCATAAAAGGCATCAATTTCAATAAATTCCTATACTTAGATTAGAGGTGGTCTGACTCTGAATTCTTTGAGATGATCCCCACAACACACATGAAACCACAACAGAGGTAGGAAGAAATGAGTTCAAAACCCACTTTAGATACTTTCTAGCTGTGTGACCCTGGACCTTTTCTCTGCTTCAGTTTTCTCATCTGCAAAATGGGGATGATAATTGCTCCTACTTCAGAGGTTTTTTTTTGTAAGGATCAAATAATACACGTAATGTGCTTTGCAAACCTTAAGCACTACACAAATGCTAGCTATTATTGTTGTTGTTGTTGACGTTAATAACAATAGACAATAACAATAACAACAATATTGTTAATAACAATAACAATAGACAATAGACACCTTGGTGGTGTAAATCTATCTCTCTGCTGATGGGAAAAAGGACCTATACTTTAATGCTTTTAAAACATTTTTCCTGTGGATGGCATCAGCACAAGCAGTAGCTCTGCATATAAAGCATAGCTCACTAATGAAAGCTTTTTGGTGCCCACGTGAATAATGACCTCAATACCGTGAGGGCATATTTCCATACTCTCATTGCCAGACCCATCATCAATGACACACCAGAAGTTCAGGCAGAGGTCATTTGGAGGGGCTTGTTAGCATTTACTATTTTGGGGACTCCAGGTGTTTAGACTACACATGTTTCCCAGGATTCAGACACATAGTTCAGAGAACTAAGTGGAATGTTTAACCAAACATCCCCCTTCCAAAGCCATAAGTGGTTGCTAAACAAGAACTGTCAAGGAACAGACGTCATCTCTGATAACTGTGTTGATGTTCAAGTATTCTGACATCCCCTAGATGGAACAAAATATAGCAGAAGCAGGTCTTGGCAGAGAACAAAAGAAAACTTACAAGGAAGCAAAGAAAAGATGGACAGCTCTGAACACAACACATAGTATTTATTATATAGGCTTTCTTGAAATGGAAATTTATTGCTGTATATTTTGAATCCTCTCATGTTCTGCTGTGCACATGACAATGCTTTTTTTCTTTTCTCCTTTTGTATTTGTTTCAATATTTATGCTTATAATATGTTTCTTTTTCTTTTCATATTGCGTATTTATGTTTTCCCACTTAAGTTTTTTAAAAAACAGGGAACAAGAAAATAGGCCTTTTGGACAGGACACCCTTGTAGTTAAAAAATAACCCCCACGCGACACTGCCATTCTTTTGCCCAAAATGAAATTATCCATCCCCTGCCCTCCCCCCTGGACTTTCAAGCAATGATGAAGCTATAAAATCCCAGGGTTTGCAGAGACCCTGAAAGCTCATCAATCTCAACCCCTTGCCTTTAGGCAGGGTCTCATTTTAATCCTGCAGGCGGATGATACTTCTCTGTGACTCTCTTTTCTAGGAAAAATAACTCCCTGGGGAAGAAATGTATTTCTTAGGTCTAAGAGTTTTCCCACTGCAGCCACAGGTCATTAACTCATTCTTTTCCCAGTGTTCTGTTTCCAATGTTCCATTCTCGTTGGAAATGGAGAACTATTGCTCATCACTGTGATCAGAGGAGATCTGATGGCTCTTCTGGCTCATCCTTTGGGGACTTTTCATCACAAACGATGGTGTGTTTGTCATCCTGAACAACAGTGACCGAATACAGGCGAGCCCCACTGATCTCTGCAGGCTTTGAGGACGTCTAGTATGACAGCAAATGGAGTGACTAACAACCATGAGTCACTGTGTTATATGCATCCCTCTAGTGGGACTGGAAAGTAACAAAGATGGCCTTCTTATCATCCAAAGGAGGAATGATGCTCCTAAGGACTATGATGGAGATGGATCGTGGAGTACAAAGATGCTTTAGCTGCTCGTGCTTCCAGAGAATCAAAGGAATGAAGCCACACGTCTTTCTGGTGGTGAAGATAACCCATGTATCTCTATTGTGAAGCTCAGGGCTGGTGGTAGAGCCAAACTCAATAATGCCAATAAAAGACCCTTTCATCTTAATTCAGAGTGTACTTCAAAGACTGGTTTTGATCATTTAAATTTAAATTTAAGTAACTTTATCCCAAGCAGAAACACAGTTCCACTTATTGAAATGTAGTTATTACACACTTAGAGGGTCGATACACTTTACCAATACTAGCGAAACTTATTAGTATCAGTCAGAAGTGTGTATCTGTCCATCTTTTTTAGGATTAGGAATCTTTTATCTTCCCCTTCCACTACTGTTTATCTTCTGTTTGAATACCCAAGAAACAGTGAGTATTGGCTTTGCTTCTCAGGGCTGGAATGATCATAGAATAAGAGCTGGATGGAGTCTTAGGGGATATCTACTGCAGCCACCTTAATTTATAGATAAAGAGACTGGAGAGGTTTGCCTGAGGTTACAGAGGTATTGTCAGAGGTAGGATCTGAACCCAAATTCTCAGCCTCCAAAACCAATGCTGGCTTTCAACTCTGATTCTAGAATCAGTCCTTTGTAAGGATCAAATAATATATGTGAAATACATTGCAAACTTTTAAAGCACCATACAAATAAATGCTAGCTAGTATTATTGTTATGATTGACAATAATAACAATAGACTATTCTTCCAGATGGGGTAAATCTTTCTCTCTCTCTCTCTCTGCCAATGGAAAAAGGCCTTAAAGCATTTGTCCTGCTGAAGCATCAGTGCCAGCAGCATCTCATCATAGCTTTCCATTGTGTTCTGCTGGGGACAAGAGAAGTCTAGCTGACATTCAAGGCCTTATCAGGCTCATGTAGTATGGTATGGTGTGGTGTAGTAGAAGGAATGAAGGTTTTAGAATTAGAAATTCTAATTTGGAATTCAGAATTTTGAGTCCTGCCTGGTCCTGATACTTGCTAGGTCTGTGGCCACAGATAAGTCACTTAACATCTTTATGCCTCAGTTTTTCCATCTGTAAAATGGATATAATACTTGTACTACTTCCCTCACAGGATTGTTATGAGGAGAACAATCTGTAAAGTGCTATGTAAGTGTGAGCAGTAATTGTCTTCCACTATTCCCTTACATAAAATATTCTGTTTAAGCTAAAAAGATTTCACTTCCTGGCTTACAAACATATGTTACATCTTCTTACCTCTGTGGCTTTGTTCTAATGTTTTCTCTTCTGCAATGTCCCTACATGGAAGTCTCTCTCCTACCAGCCCCCATTCCCCTCTACCTAATTGAATTCCCTCTTTCTATCAAGGTCTAGCCCAAGTCCCACTTGCTCAATGAAGCAGGAGTTCCCCCAACCTTAACTGCTACAGGTAAGATAATTTATCCCTTGTCTAAATTCATCTCATTCATTATTTAAATTATATTTATGTGACTCATGTAATGTTTCCTCTGAAGCGCTTAATATTAATAGCTATAATAGCTAACATTTATACGGCACTCTTAGGTGTGCAAAGTGCTCTACAAATGTTAACTTATTTGATTCTTACAACAACCATGTGAGGTAGGTACAATTATTATCCCCCCATTTTACAGATGTGAAAACTGAGGCACAGAGAAGTTAAATTACTTGTCCAGGGTTGCATAGCTAGTGTCTGAAACAGAATCCAAACTCAGTTCTCATCACTTCAAGTTCTGTGCTTTATCTATGGCATCACCTAACTGACCAACTTGTGCTGAAACTGAAAGTCAGATCCCCTGAGGAGTGACTACTACTTTTAAGTGCTCTAGGGGGTAATCCTGTAGGTAGCTATTCCTACTACACCAACTCACAGGCCCCTACCATTGTGCGTCCCATTGATAATCAGCCAGTAGAAATTATTAACTTTCAGCAAAGGTATTTGTTAAGATGGAATAGTAAGAAGAGCTGGTACAAAAAATAATTCCCCCAAATCTGAGGTGCTCTCTTCCACAAATACATACAATGTCCACTAAAGAATGGGATTAAATGGGGGCAGCTAGGTGGCACAGTGGATAGAGCACTGGCCCTGAAGTCAGGAGGACCTGAGTTCAAATTCGGCCTCAGACCAAACACTTGACACTTCCTAGCTGTGTGACCTTGGGCAAGTCACTTAACCCCAATTGCCTTAAAAAAAGAATGGCATTAAATGACAATGGTAGTGAGATATACATGTAAGATATATATGTGACAAAGGGTAATTCAACTCCTGTTACTAGAAGTACTTTCTCTTTTTGTAGGATCCTCACTTATTTCCCCTTGGTCATAGTTCTCTGCTGGGAAAACTGCTCAGCTAAGTTCCCAGGGTTTGTTCTTTCTTCAGTCTATAGCCAGCACTTCTCTCTGCCATGATGAGTTATACTCTCAGAAGTTTCCTTCCCCCACAAGTGACTGCTTCTCCAAAGAAGCTCTTGGCTGGATAATTTTTTTTTTTTTTACTGGTCTAATAACTCAGATGCTTTGGCTCAAGGCCAATGGAGGAAGAAGGAGAAGAAAGAAAATCCCTTTTCCTTGGCCTTGATGCTCTCTGGTATAGGTGAAGACGTTTGATTGTGGGGCTCCTAATCTTCATCTCCCAGACTTGCTTGCTATTTTTACTTATAGACCCAAAAGGAATGACATTGTCTTAACCAATCACACCATTCTCTTCTTTAGCCAATGAGAGAGGAAGTCACTTCTGATCGAAAGATTAGCTCTAGACTATCATTATGAGTGATTACCCTAGGGTTAGCCTTATGATCGAATTGCGGGCATTCTGTTACTGACATTAATTGAGGTGGGATAGGATTCCATACTACCATATGTACTCATTTAGTGATAATCAAGCGTTGCTTTCTGATATTTACTGTATTTTTATTATTGCGTTTTTGTGTTGTTTTATTGTATTTTAATGTATTTTTATATTGCGTTATTGTATTTTAATGTAATTCTTGCAGTGTTATTTATATTTTATATTTTGATACCCTATTTTTCAACTGAAATTAAATCTTTTTGAGGCAGGAAACATGTCTAATCTAACCTTTGTATCTTTTATAGGTTACTTAAACATTTGTTGAATTGAACTGAATTCCAAGATGATCCGCGTAACATTTCAGACTGAGCAACATTTCAGATATATATGGAGAGAAAATACATTCCATTTTATTTAGTAATTTATAATGTATGTAAAATGCTTTGTAAAACTAATAATGCTACATGTCAGCACCTAGCATAGTGACTTGAATTTAGGAGTCATTTAATACATGTTTGTTGTTGTGATCGAGTTGGTAAGTGAGTAGGCAATGATTCTAAATTCATTCATTCTGTGTTTGTTCTCAAAGAATAAAATGTTTTGAGGGACTCAGCAAACATTTTGTTACTAGAGCTTATGATGCTGCCTTCACCTAAGCAAAGATTATATTTTAGGCGCAGCTTTCTTTTCAGTAAAGTAAATGATCTCAAAAGAAAGGTGCCATAAATACAATACTACATTATTCAGGGTATTTGTACCCCCAGAATTTGTTCACATGGAAGAAGTAAGATTTTTCCAATAAGACCAGCATGGAATAAAAATGAAAGCCCTGAAGCAAGAGTCTAGAAGATCTGGATTCAAATCTTGTCTCAGACACTCATGAGTTTTGTGACCCTGGGTGAGTCACTCAGCCTTTCTAGGCTTCAGTTTCCTCACCTGTAAAATGGGGGTAATAACAGCACTTAACTCATAGGGTTGTTGTAAGGAATAAATGAGATAAAGTATCTAAGGCACTTTTCAAGTTTAAAACACTTCATAAATGTCAAGTATTACTATGAATGGAGGGAGGGGTAAATAGTCACTTAACCTTCTAGAGCTGGAGGGGGTATAGAAAGGTCTCTCTATTCCAAATATCTTTACCACCAGTTTGCCACAGAGTTTTCTTTCCTTCTATGTGGCCTGAAATTCTTAGCATTAATCATTATTTGGGGCTTAATAAAAGCTGGGATTTGTCTCCTGAAGGCCACTATTAAAGTACATGCACAATACCTAAGAGGTAAGTGAGATCAGGGCATTAGCCCTTTTCCATTAGCAAGTTGTCCTCAATGAACATGCTGGCATAGTTTAGTTTATCAAGTAATTAGCTACTATTGTGGAAAGCAAAGATAATGTTTAGAAAAGAACAGGCTATGGGAAAATTAAGTTTTGATAAAGGGCAAACAGGAATAGATTAAGACACTGTAATCTTTTTTTGGGGGGAGGAAGCTTTTTTCTGTAATTTAAGCAAATTGATGATACCATGCTAAATTTAGAGAAGAGTAGCTCTAATGAAAAATAAACAATTATTCTGTTATTTTATTTACAAGTTTTCTTAAGTATTTTAATATCAGAATATAAAAGTAAGCAATGCCATTAATGCTACTTTATTTTTTTAGAACACAAGACTTGTGAAGTTGTCAATGAAAAATTACATTATACTTAGATATGCAAATATGTAAATGAAAATGGAACAAAACTAGAGCAAAAAATGAAGTCAGAGAAAATGAGAACAGCTTACGACCATCAAATCAGACAAAATGTTGATAAAATAATGAACCAGAAGACAAAATTGACAGGATTTGGCAACAGATCGATTATAGAACGGTGAGAGAGAATGAAGGGTAGAAAATGCCATCAAGGTTATGAGCCTGTGTGACTGGGATTTGGTATTGCCCTCAACAATGTTATCACTGTCTCTTCCTTGAGCTCTGAGAGACCACCGGACTCCAGCATGACAGGTAGGCTAATTAGCAAATACTGGATATGGTAGAATGACTTTCAACTCTAGGCTTCTAAGTAAAGCCATCCCTGTTTCCTCTGACTCTTTTGACCACACTCCAGCATGCCATTCTCAGAAATACACTTAAGATCAAAGCTGTGCTGGAGCCAGTTCAAACAGGCTCCTAATTATTTCATTTTCAGTGTGATCATTTACCTCAGAAATTGGTCCTATAAATCAGGGTTTGATTTATTGTTTTGGGGATTGTCTAGATTTAAGAAAGTGATGGAGAAAATGTTAAAGCAGACAAAGCTTAAAAGTATGTCATGATATCATGCTACATCCTTCCCTCATCCAAAAAAAGGGATGCTTGTTAAACATTTGCCAGCTCACTTTTGGTGGGCTCTCAAGGACAATTGACTGAGAACAATTTGGCCAATAGCTGCTTTTCTTCCAGAGTCAGTAATGAGTCAATGGTGAGACCACGGCCAGGGGCTAGTGGAAACAACAATGACACCTGAAAGCTTTAGATCTTTGAAGTTAGGAAAGACACAAGGTACGAGAGGGATGGGGATTTTTAAACCCAGGATTAGGATGTATACTTGGGCATGGGACCAAACTCTTTTCTCCATTTGAAACAAAGACTATCTAGAGAGACTATACAAAGTCAGTTCATTTATACAGGATTTGGAATCAAAGGAGCTGAGTTTGAATTCTGGCACTCAAATTTATCAGCTATATGACCTTGAGTGAGTTACTTAAGCTCTCCAAAACTGAGTTTCTTCATCTATAAAATAAGAATAAGAATATTTGGATAATTTGCACCTCACAGTGTGCATTTTTGGGGGGTGGTAGTGCAGGGTGAAATGCTCTTTAAACCTGAAGACAGTAATAGGAATTCAAGTTGACATTATTATCTATCAAACTTATACCCAGCTCATATTTCTATAGTGTGCTGAAATTTAGAAAGTATTTTCATTATAACAAGTTTGTGACATATGTTAAGTATTAAAAATTATCCCAATTTAGGAAGCTGTGCCTCAGATGGAATGACTTACTCAAGGTCACATGACTAATAAATTTCTCAGCTGGTTCTTCAATTTAGAGCCTCCATTTCTAAGACCTCTTTCCACTCTACCTCAGGATCATAGCTAAACCAATATAGCCCAGCCTCTAAGGTCGCTTCCAGCTCTGTGTTTCTATCATAGGATCTTGTTCAATTTGTATGACCTCCAGGGAACAGTTTACCAGTTCAAAGTTAACCCAAACCCTCTTGATCCTCAATACACTACAGCTGTGCTTGCTTTCCTAGAGTTTTGCCAATCAGAGTGGATACTTTGGGCAAGCTCTGATCTCTGCTGAAACACACTAGCCATGGACCTGTTGTTGTCGCAACAGATGCTACAGCCCAGTCTTGGCCTTTTCTAGACTTACTAATAATTTTCAACATCTAAAGATGTTGGCATCTTTAGATAATAGTTCATACTTCAGTTGGTAAATTTAGAGCTGGATGGGAACTTAGAGGCCATGTAGTATATTCCCTCATTTTACAGGTGAGGAAACTGAGTCCCAAAGAGGTTAAGTGACTTTCCCAAGGTTAATGGGCAGTATTAAATAGCAGAGACAGTATTTGGGCCTGATTCCTCTGACTCTAGACCTAGTGGTCTTCCTAGTATATGAAGCTACTTATTTCTAGGGTCAAGTCCAATATTATACTTGAGAAAGTAAGGCCTCTCTCCTAATAGATTTACATGAGGAAGCTAATACACATATATTTGCTGTTCAGTCATTTTTTCAGTTGTGTCTGATTCTTCATGACCGCATTTGGGGTTTTCTTGACAAAGATACTGGAGTGGTTTGCCATTTCCTTCTCCAGCTCATGTTATAGATGAGGAATTGAAGCAAAAAGGGTTAAGTGACTTGCTCAGGGTCACACAGCTAGGAAGTATTTTTTTGTCTTCCTAACTTCAGGCTCTGTACTCTATCCACTGTGCCACCTAGCTGTCTATGTTTACACACACTTATGTATATATACATTGATACCCATACCCATGCATGCACATATATAGATATATAGATATATATGCCCACATGCGTATATCTATCTATATACATATATACCCACACATGTATGTATATACATATATATGCACACACATATGCACACACTATCCCCATTTTACAAATGAGGAAATTGAGGCTAACAGTTCTGTGAAATATGACACATCCTTGCTATCACTAATGCTAAGAGTTAATCAGCAAAAGCACTGAATTATATTGCATCTCTTTGTCATAGGCCTTATGAGAACCACTGTTACTAGGGCACCTTCTAGGAGAAACAATGGATGATATTGGGAATTTGGAGTTAAAGGACCTGGGTTTGTATTCTAGCTTTGCCACTTAGTACTAGCTTAACTTTGAGCAAGTTAGTTCATTTGGACCTCCATTTCCTCACCTGTAAAACGAGATAAGACTAGACGGATTCTAAGGTGTGTGGGGGGGGGCAGGGCGGGGGATGGGGATCAATTAGACTGTTCCTCTAAAGTCTTTCAGCCCTAAATTTAAGCGCTTCTAAACTTGAGTTCTCTCCCCATTGCCTTGAGTGGGAGGTCGTCCTGCCCATCCTGTGCTACACAGTAGACAGCTTGCAGGGCATGCTGCAGCTCAGGTCAGACAGGACTCTTCCAGGGCGTAGTGAGTCAGTTTTTCAGGAACCAGGCAGCCCAAGCTCCAAAAGCCCTTTCTCTTTAGGGGCTGAACTACCTTGCTTTAGGCAGCTGGCTAACTTCTCAGGCATTTTGGCCACCAGTTAGATAAAAGGCAGGACTCAGGCAGGAGGTGGGTGAAATGCACTCCATAGGTGAACTCAAACAGCTAATGCTTTCTGGTATATTTCAACCTGGTTTAAGCTAATTAGTCTCCTGGTCAACTCTTTTTTTTTTTTAAATATTATTATTCCCAGCTGTAGCCTTTTAATTTAGTCTCTATTGTCCCCTATCTTCTGCAGTCTTTCTGAGGCATCGCTGAAAGAAAGCTGCCCAGTTCTCTGTTATATACGGAATTCGAGCCTACCAGGGATAGTTTGAGATAGGAGAAATCAGACTGGTTGAGGAGAAAGGTGAGGATGTGAATAACGCTTTAGGGACCTCTTGGGGAAAAAGCATCAGAAGCGGAAGAGAAAGTACCCCTTTTTCTCCATACCTGCAGGGTTGCCCCCTGATCCTAGGTCCAAAGGCTCGCTCTTTTTCCTGTCCTTTCTTGCCCAGCAGAACCCTAACCTTTCCCCAACCCGCCTCCTCCTCCAGCCCTGGGTAACTTTTAGCCTCCCCTATTTGGTTTGGATCCGTCAGCTTCTCCAGAGCCTCTGGGCGGGACTGAAGGAGTTCGGGGGAGGGGAGCCCCAGGGAGAGATGCAGAGGCAAAGCTCTGGGCCATGCAAATGGTTGCGGGGCGGGGGAGCGGCGGGGTGGCCCTGGGCGTCTCCCTCTTGCTGTGACCCAACCCACGCCCCTAAGAAAGCAGACACTGTTGGCTTGATCACTCCCCTTTCAGGGAGGGAGTGGGGGAAGGCGGGGGGGGGGGCTGTAGAAAGGTAACTGGCCCCTCTCTGTGCAAAAAAAAAGACAGTCTTTGCAGCTCACACTAGCTTCTCGCCCACCCTAGGGCCATGTCCCTCAGACTCATTCTGCTCCAGACATATGCACGGACTTTATTCTTTAAGCTAAGTGCAAAACTTAGTAATACCGCTTTTCCTTTCTTTCTTTTCTCTTCTTTCTTTCTTCTTCTCCCCTCTTCCCAACAACTGAATCATGCCATGGGTTCTGAGGAACTGGGTCGGGAATATTTTTCTTGTGGTCCAGTTCCTCGACTTTCGGGCGCTGTGCAATGATAGACAGTCTCAGCCAGGCGCGTTTTCCTTTCCGGACAAGAGGCAAGGTTAGTGACTTTTCTTCTTCTCTGCAAACAATGGTGCTTAGAAATATGAAAGCTGGGCAGCTTGTACTCGCGCTCTCCACCCCCATCCCCGGCCAGGCAATTCCCGGCTCCCCCCCCCCCTCCATCCAGTCTAACTTTGTGCACAAAAAAAAAGTGGGGGAGGAAAAGGGGAATCGCTGTCCCTGGGTTGGAAGGCAGGCTGCAGCTATTTCGGGGTGGGGGTGGGTGAGGGGTAGCAATCTAAGCTGCCTCGAAGTTGTGCCTGTAAGGGATCATTAATGACCACCCGAGGCTGGAGGGGAAGCAGTTAACATCCTGACTCCAAGCACACCCGTGACAATGTAATCCTTGAGAAATCGACGGTATGGGAACCTGGCCTCTATTTTATTGCCGCTCCTTTGAATGCAGCACTATTTCAAAACCCAAATTCTTCAGACTCTGAATACGGAAAATCATCAGATTTCATGGAGAATCATCCCACCGGCAGCTCTCAGCTACTTCTTTTGCAAACTTCATATCAGGGTAGTCCAAATATAATCCCACCCCTGCTGAGCAAGCTTGGGCTGTGTTTTGCTTTCCTGGAAAGAACTGGTCTCGTATGTGTGTATAAAAGTACACACACACACACACACACACACACACACACACACCACACCCCTTACCTCCCCCACCCCTTTCCGGAGAAATTCCTTTCCCCACCGTCCCAGCTCTCCCACTTTTGCCCTCCTTATCACAGCTGATCCATTTCAGAAACTTTTTGTCCTCGATGTTTTCTGACACTTGGAGGAATTAGGTGTGGACAAAATGTATAAAGGATAAGGCATCAGCTGGTGCGGATCTTTTCCTTCTGCATTTCTCTAGGCTTGTAACTTGCCTCAGAAGTCCTTAGGGTGTTATTGTCTTGCTTAGTGATAAGTAAGAGATCATACAGAAGGAGATTGAGCTCTGCTGAAGTATTCTCTCCAGTTTCCAGATGTCCTCCGTTTCTAGAAGCACCCGGGGTAGGGCACTCTGATGAAGTGCTGGCTCATCTGTCTTCATTTAGAATTTCCGGAAAGATTGCCCTGGCCTAACGGAAAGTTCAAACTCAGCTGGAGGATCATCTGCTTTGGTTTTTAAGAGGGATTAGCCGAAAAACTCAATACTTCACTAGGAATCAGCACGCCCTGTTGCAGGGGCACAGATGTGGGTCAATAAGCCACTAATTTTAAAAATGGTCAAGATACCCATTTTCCACCCCACGTCTAAAATAGCAACATTAGCTGTTCTTTGAACAGTTTTTGTACCGCAGCAACACAAAGAAATTCAGAAAGTGTTTCCCATGACATTTGGATATGGTTTGGTTCAAACGCACATCCCTCTTGGGTTTAGATTCCAGCTCTGCCTCACACCCATTTTCCAAACCTTAAAGCAATGTGTCTAAGAGGTATAGCTGCTGCTAATAGTAGTACTACTTACTACTTTTGTGTAAGCTGGGTATGATACCTCTTCCTACTTCCTCTGTAAAATGGGACTAAGAATAATAAATAGCTCCCCAGTCTTCCTTATAGCAATGCAGAGTGAATTTGATTTTGGAAAATATTTATGAACTTTTTTGAGCCTCTTGGAGGAAGAAAAGGTGATTATTTTGTGCTCTTTTGTGCCATTAATTTCACACACACGTTTATTTCTTAATCAATTAGTGAATTAATCGCATTTTCTTCTCAGTGGAAAGGAGCAGAGTTGCCAAGACTTGGGCATATGCAGATGAGTTAAATCTAATACTATTAGCATAATCCTATCATTCCCTTATTAACTATGTAGCAGTTGTCTAGGGCTGACCTTAGTCAAGATTGTAAAGTAGAAGTTTGTTTTCCCTTTTAAAATCAAACATCTTTTTGACTCTGATCCCCCACCCCAGGGATATAGGTATAGTCATCTTTGGCTCTCTAGGCCTAGCTGTTTTGACTTGCCACTTGAGTTTGGTCTCTTTAGGAAAGGTCTGGATACATTCTGATAATGCGTCCTTTTATCCATTCCCAGAGCACAGCTCTCAGTTTTACATTATGAAAATCTAGCAAATCTAACGTACCAATCTAAGCTATTATTAGGAGATGAGACCCTCAGCATTTCTCCTTCCCCCACAACTAACATATGTTCATTTAAACAGTGGCCTTCTATGGACAGTATAGTCTCTTTTTGTGGCTTTTTGATTTTGGGATTTTTTTTCTGGTGGGGAGGAGAGTGGAATACAGCACAACTTTTACACCACACCACAGAAAATACAAAAATGACATAAAAGATTCATAATGGCTTCATTAACAATCGATTACACTTTTCTTCCTTCTCCAGCAAATACCCCCTTCTTCTAGGGCCCTACATGGTCCACTAGACTCATAGCCTCATGCTTGTGGTTTGGATTTCTATCATTAAAAAAAACCCCAACAACTTGGAGTTGATAAGAGTGATTATAATCTCTCCTTTGTTCTGGTGGGTCCTACTTTTGACCCAGAGACCTATCTAGGCATCGAGCTAGCCTTATAGCACTTACTGCTCTGAGGGCTTGGACTCCCCTAGGAAGGGAGTAGCTAGATTATCAATTTCCTTTCCATCAGACTTGCTCTGGCCAAATAAGATGCAGTAGTGAAGGGGCACATTGAATGATTTTCTGATGTTCAGAAAATCCCCATATTCTGTCTCTAGAAATCTGGATTTCAGGATTCTCTTCAGCCTCCATTACGTAGGTTCTACCCAGGTACTTCCTCCTCTCTCTCAAAGTCTGGATACTTGTATTCGAGGTTGCTAGAGAATGGGAATTCTTCCATTTCTCAATGGAAGGCTGGGCTGCAGAACTCTTAGACTCTGGGTCGTTAGAGGGGTAATTAAGATTCTGGTGCTGTTCAGGAACCCCCTTCTGTAGAATGGGGATCAAGAACTGACACTTCTTGGCCACATGGTCCCCCCATTATGTGATTGTATAGTTGAGAACATAGATGTCTCTCCAAGGTTGGGTCCTGGCATTAAGAATCCGTGAACTCTACTCATGCCTACTGCTCTGGCTGCTGCCATCTCTTGAATTTAGGCATTGTTATGTCTGGGGCTGAAGCAGAGGGTGAAGTGGTTGATCAGCTCTTGGGAAACTTTGCCAATATGCAGCTGACTCCCCAACCCGGAACCAAAATCTAGTCTTGTGTTTTTGGTCTCTGACCATTGCTGAGGCAATAAAAATTAAAGGCAAAAGGTATCTTTGATTTTTTTTTTTTGTCTCACGGAAATTATTTTAGTGGTGGGTGTTTTAGGCCAGGTAGGAGAGGAGGGCGATGTTGCAGCAGGCCATGTGGGAGAGATGTTTTTTTGTGTGTGTGTGCCTCTTCAAGGCACAGACTAGTGGTTACCTAGTCTACCTACTCACAGGATCAACTCTGATTGAGGATGGTCTTTGGTATGAGCTAAAGATATAACAAACCAATGTGCTGTGGGAAAGCTATTGGATGGAAAATCAGGAGACATGGGTTCTAAACCAGGTTCTGCCAATAAATAGTTGTGCAACCTTGGACAAGTCAGTCATAGTTGTTTTCATTTAGAAAAGACCTTTACTACAAAATATTTGACAAGTGGTAATCTATGCTCTGCTTGAAAACCTTTAACGAGGGGGAACCCACCATCTCTGTTCCAATTTTGGATAGACCTAAATGTAAGGAAGAGTTTTTTTCTTCCCTAGCAACGACCCTAAGTTTTCTTCTTTGTAATTTCCACCTGTTACTCCTAGTTCTGTTCTCTGGGGACAGATAGAATGAATCCAATTGCATTTCCAAATGACAGTTCTCAAAATACTTCTACACAGTTAAGGTGGACTCCTAAATCTTTTATTCACCAGGCTACACATCCTCACTTCTAGACAATTCTCAAATGCTGCAGACTTAAGCACCTTTACCATTCTGATTTCCTGCCTCTGAATATCCTCTTGCTTACCAATATAATAAGGTCATTAGAGCATAGATTTATAGATGTAAGGGACTTCAGAATTTATTTAGTTGGCACGCCTCATTTTATAGGCGAGGAAACTGAAGTCCCAAAGGATTAACAGACTTGTCCAATATCATAGAGGCAGTAGGTAGAAAAGCTGGGATTTGAACCCAGAGCCTCTGACTTCAAATACAGGAATCTTGTCATTGTACCATATTTCCTCTTAAAATGATCATTTAGACCTTGGATCTTTGTTTCCTTGTGTGTAAAGTACAAGATTTGGACTAGGTCATCCCTACCAGTTCTGGATTTTTATTCTACAAAATTGGTCAAAATTCAGTGTAAATAAATGAACATTCCATAAGTACTGGTGCTTGTAATTCTGAGGCAGCTTGCCACAGTGGAGAAAGAGCTGGCCTCAAGGAAGGAAGGGACACCTGGTTCAAATCTTACCTCTGAGACATCCTGGCTGTGTGCTCCAAAGCAAGTCACTTCATTTCTCCGTGCTCCCAGGCAACTCTTTATGACTCCCAGTTGTACAGCTGTTGCTAAACTGTGTTTGGTAGATGGCGTTTCTTCACTAGGTGCTCACCATACCTTTGAAATAAAAAAAGTGGGTCATTCCCCCCTAACTCCTCCTCCTCCTACCTTAAATGCCTCCAATACACTGCAAGGTGCTGAATGACATACGAAATTTATAACATAGAGTTCTTGCATTCACAGAACTTACAGTCAAGTAAGAAAACATAGCTTATGAATAGATAGCTATAATATACAATAACTTTCATTTCATTATTATTAATAGATAGCTGTAATATACAATAACTGGCTTCCATTCATTATTGTCTTATTATATTCTTCCTTTCAAGCAAAGCAGGAGAAAATTGTCTCAACTCAGACTGTTCAAATGCTCTACATTCCTTATGTTCTCACCCTTGTAAGATATATTATCACCTCCATTTTTGTAGGCGACAGAAGCTAAACTAACAAAATTAAGCAGCAGGTTTAAGGTCAGTTTAATCCAGGCTGTGGGCAGACAGAGTCTTTTCCTGGGTTGTCTCTTTTTCTGCATTCTCCTTCTTGGTGACCTTAAAGCTCCTGTGGGTTATAATCACTATACAAATGATTCCTAGATCTAGAGTACCAATCCTGGTCTCTCTCTTAAGCTGTGGTTCTGCATTACCAACTGCCAATTGGACATTTCAGACTGGTTGACCCAGGAATCTCAAACTAAACCCACCCAAAACAGAATACTTATTTTTCCCTTCCAAACTCACCCCACTTCCTATTTCTATTGAGAGCATCACTATCCTTCTAGTCACCCAAGCTCAATTCTTCATTCTTCCTTACCCCACGTATAATCACTTGCTAAGTCTTGTCAATTCTATCTCAGCAATGTTTCTGAAGTAATGCTTCCTCTTTTCTCCTTTTGCATGTTCACCTTCCTAGTTCAGTCTTACCTGGATTATTAAAAAGTCTAATAGACCTTCCTTCCAGTTTTTTCCTTCTCAAATCCATCTTCCACACAGCTACCAAAGTAATTTTGTTAAGGTATAGTTGTGATTATGTCACTTTCCTACTCAATAAACTACAATGGTTCCTCCCTATTACCTCTCATTCTGATATTCAAAGTCTTTTACAACCTGGCTCCCTTCTCTACCTTTCCAGACTCATCTTAGAGAAGATCACTCGCTCTCATGTACTACATGATGTAGCCAAGCCTTGCTGTTCCCTACGTAGGACATTTCATCTGTCACCTCTGTGCCTTGTCAGCCTCTGTGCTCTTCCTGAGCCTGAAATGTATACAACCTCTTAGAATCCCTAGATTCCTTCATAGGATGCAATCTGCATGAAGTTTTCCCTCATTTCACCAGACATTAATGCCTCCCTCTGTGGGAAGTTACTATTTATCTATAATATATGCATAGTATATATTAGTATATTAGTGCATACTTTACATACACAGCTATACATACACATTACTATACTATATATAACAGTTATATATACTGAGAATATATTACTTTATATATATAATATATGGTGTGTGTGTGTGTATGTATATATATATATATATATATGTATAGTAAAGACATACATTTTATGTACATGTCTAGCCTGATGGAATATAATATTATTGAGGACAGGGACTATATCTTTTTTTTTTTTAGGCAATTGGAATTAAGTGACTTGCCCAGGGTCACACAGCTAGGAAGTGTCAAGTGTTTGGTCTGAGGCCAGATTTGAACTCAGGTCCTCCTGACTTCAAGGCCAGTGCTCTATCCACTGCGCTGCCAAGCTGCCCCAAATGTATCCTTTTGTATTTGTATCTCAAATACCTAGCATAGTGTCTGATGCCTAAAATACTTGTTGACTGATTGTTTGATTAAACCAGATGTCTTATTCAAAGAGTTGCATAGTTAAAATAAGCCTCTAGCTAATAATTTGGTTTCTAGTTCACTTTTTAAGCAA
The DNA here is from genome assembly GCF_003287225.1 of Phascolarctos cinereus. NCBI lineage: Eukaryota > Metazoa > Chordata > Mammalia > Diprotodontia > Phascolarctidae > Phascolarctos > Phascolarctos cinereus. The sequence goes on from NW_027555847.1 coordinate 358,449,681, forward strand.
AGGTGAAACCAATGAAGGATGGAGAATAGCTTTTCATTAAACAAAAATCACTTTTTCATTCCATCTCAGGTCTCTTCTAAGGGAGCCCCAAGCTAAACACAATTTGATTTGGCAAAGACATGGAGTGTTGTCTTCTGAAGCACTAAGTAATGTAATACCTTCCTAATCTGTCTCCCACCTCTAATCTCTCTCCTCTGATCCACCCTATATCAGCAGATGAAAGTTCCATAAATGCTAATGGGTCTTCCTACCTTCCTCATGGCTAATCTGAGAGAATTTAATTTGGGGAAATAACTATGAACTGCTTTGACAGCTCTGCTATCAAATAGAGGGAGATAGAGGAAATTTTCATCACATCATTTCCTTGGTGTAATGCCTTCATGGGTTCCCCACGTGGGATCAAGTACAGGCTCTTTAACCTAGCATTCTATGACATTGACAATCTGTACACAATCTAAATTTTAGGTCACTTTAACAAACAATTATTAAATGCCTATCTGCATATCCGAGTGCTAGATGCCAGATAGGGAGGGTTTAGGGCAGTGATACGAGTTACAAAGGTAGGATTTAGTACTGGAAGGAACCTGAAAACAGCTTAGTCCAACTTTTTGTTCTTTTATTTTTACAAATAGAGGCAGTAGTGGTAAAGCGCTATTTCATCAGATTCTTCTGCTTTGAGCTAAACAGGTATTATATGCCATGGTAGGTAGAGGGATATACTTAGACTCAGAAAGCCTTAGGTTTGAATTCTGCCTCTTAGACTTACTTGCTCTGTGACCATGAGTAAGTTCACTTAGCTTCCCCAGGTCTCCATTTCCTCACTTCTGAAATGGGAATAATAATACTGTTACTAACTACAAGTTTGTAAGGCTCCAATGTGATAGTATATGCAAAGGGTTTGCAAACCTTCAATCACCATGTAAATAACTAGAAGTTGTTGTTATTATTATTGTTATTATAGAAAAGGCAACTGAATTTTTAAGTGATTTGCCCAAACTTGGAAATAGATAGTAAAGTCAGGATTTGGATGCTGATCACATGACTCCAAATCCTCTAGTGTTTCCCCTGTGCTGCTTTTTGGAGCAGGATCCTGTGGGGGCTAGAGCTGGTTCTCAGGCCACAGTCTTCTGACTTAAAACCAGAATTCTTTTCTTCTCTCTTACTCTATTTTGTTCAATATGGTGCTCTCGGACAAAGTCAAATAGAAAGACAGAATAATTATAATAGTAACAGCTAACATTTCTATAGTGCTTCCTATGTGCCAGACACTGGGCTAAGTGCTTTTACAATGCTTGTCTCATTTGATCCTCACAACAATCCTGGGAGGTAGGTGCTATTATTATCCCCATTTTTGCAGATGAGGAAACTGAAGCAGATTAAGTGACTTGTTGAGGGTCATACAGCTTGTAAGTGTCTGAGGTCACATTTGGTCACATGAGGTCTTCCTGACTCTGGGCAGTTAGATGTCACAGCAGATAGATAGAGTGCCAGTCCTGGATTTAGGAAGACCTGAGTTCAAATCTACCCCGAGACATTTACTAGCCATATGACTCTGGGCAAGTCAGTTAACTCTGTTTGTATCAGTTTCCTAATCTGTCAAATGAGCTGGAGAAGGAAATGGCAAATCACTCCAGTATCTTTGCCAAGAAAACCCCAAATGGAGTCACAAAGAGTCGGACACGACTGAAAAGCCACTGAATAACAACTACTTCCTGACTCCAATCCTAGTGTTCTTTCCACAGTGGCCACACATAAGGATCCCTGTGGGCCTCAGCATATTGACTCAGTTTTAAAATTTAGTGTTATCTATGTTTAATTGTATTTCTCTTCATTTTATTAAATATTTCCCAATTACACTTTAATTTAGTACGATCAGTATTTAAGAGTGTTGCGACCTCATGTTGGCTGTTTGATACCTCTTGTCTAGGGCAATGTGTTTGTGATAAGAGCCAGGAGAGTGTTCAGATGCAGGAGCCCAACCAGATCTGGGAAGAGACTGCTTGGTCTCTGTGGTTTTATCCAAATGATCGGCAAACTTTCTACCGATTACCACGTTTCTGTTCACTTCTTCTTTATGCTTCCCTCAGTTGAATGAGGTTTTTGCTATAGTTCAATTGAAAATGACTTCCATCGTGTTACTTAAGAGCCCCTTGCATCTCACCTGTACAGGAAACCACTCCAGCCCACACTGATTTCTCCTTTTTCCGAGGTTCTGTAGCATTGACTCTTGGTGTTTCCAGGAAGCCTCTTTAGCTTCCCCTGGTCTGCAATGGCATCTACCTCTCACCTCACTTAGCACTCTGCATTTCTCTAATACACAAAAACACCATATAAAATTACCAGAAATTCTGTATTATAGTTAGCTTGTGCTTATGTCAACTCCCCTCCCCTTCCTCCTCCCCCTTCCCCACTAGACTGTAAATTTTATATGTATATGTATATATACACACACACACACACATATATATACACATATACATTATATATATTATATTATTATTGTTATTGTTATTATTATTATTATTATATACAGGCTAGGTATCAGGTCTTAAACTTTTCATCTTCCCCATGCCTAACATCATGTTGTACATTCAGTATATACCTAGTATTTTTTGAGTGAATCACTGATTTTAATTCAACCCTATGCTATCTATTTTAAATATTCTTCATCATCTTAAGTACTAACTATGGGTATATGTCTTGTTGTCCTAGTTAGACTGAGCGGACAGATCTTACCATCTTTCTCTCTTCCATATAGCATAGCCAGCACATGGATGGATACCTAAAGGACTTCAAGAAATAGGAATACTAACAATACCTTACATTTATAATGCACTTTAAAGCCTACAAAGCATTTTACTTATGTTATTTCATTTGAACTATAACAATGTCAACAAACACAACTTCACGAAACTTATGCAATAACTAAGTTTATTACTAAGAGAAACGAACATGCGTGTGAACCCAAAGAGTTCACAATCCATACAGAAGTTTGCATTTTTATCATAGTAGGACAAAGGAAGGAAGAAGTACCGGAAATTTCTACATAAAGGAGCATGGTGTGGGAGGGTGAAAGGTGCAGTAAAGTTGGAAAAAGAATGAAACCCCTCCTGAAGGGGGGGGGCAAGGCAAAGACAAAAGCTGAATTTGTTTCCCTTGTGAACTGCTCAACTATGAAGATAGAGGGTCTACTTATCTACAAGGGTCCCAGCTGCACAAGCAGTTTCTCAGCCTAGTGCAGATTGACTGGCACTTATCTTGACTCCTAAGAATGCATAGGGGAGTCCAGCTTGAAATGCAAACAACAAATTATGTCAGCTGGGGCTAGGGTGGGGCTTTATCCTTGACACATTCAAGGCCTCCTGCATTCTCTGGATCCAGTGTTTCTGGAAAATATGGCAACTTTAAGACAAGTTTAGAGAACCTCATAGCAGTTCTTAACAATAAGTGAGGTAGGTACTGCAGGTATTATTATCCCCTTTAAAGATGCAGAAACCGGTCTTAGAGAGATGAAGCGATTTGCCCATAGTCGCAAAGGTAATCAATGTCAGAGGTGGGTTTGGAATCTGTCTTCTTTACTTTAGGTCCAGTAGTCCATTTGCCCTTATATATCTCCTGATAAAAAGTAAAGAAGAATGAGGAAGTTTATAGCTTAGTAGGGGAATATATTTGACACAAGAGAAATAACTACAGCTTTCAATATTACAATGATGAGAGCATTGGAAAGGTTCAAAAGGGCTGGGATTGGGGGAAAAGGTTTGGAGGAGGTGGCATTTGAGTTATGTGTTAAGTGCAATGGGTAAAGAGAGAGGAGGGGAGGACAGTCTCGTCACAAGGGTTATTGTGTGCAAAGGCACTGAGGCTAGAGAGCCCAGAATGTGTTAGGGGGAAAGAAAGCAGTCATGTTTGGATGGAGTTCTTGTCTGCAGAATGTCAGGTAAGTGAGTTAGAACTTCACATAGCAGGCAAAAATATTTGCACTAAAGCGTGACATGATCACATCTGGGCTAGAATATCCATACCTGGAAGATGGAGTAAGGGAAAGAGGCTGGAAACTGCCAAAAGGCTATTGAAATAGGCCAATCCAGGGATAAAGAGGGTCTCCTGGGGTACTAACAAGGGAAGAAAGAAGGGCATGATTTGAAAAATCTTGGACTTCTTCCTTTGGTATACACAGTTATTGCTTCATACCTTCCAGGGAGTATGGCACGGTACTCTTGTACTCTGGCCAAGTCTGTCTTAAGGGGAGACGCTCAAATGGCCTTGTGGTTTTTCTTAATGAAGCCCTCCAGATAAGAAACTGTTCTGTTCCTGAGGATGTTTGCCCGAGGAATGGCAGATCTTGATCCTTTCCCTCTAGCATTGCTTGTTAATTTTCCCTTTTAGAGCATGTTAGCTCTGCCCCCTGATTGCTGGTGTCAAGATCCTGCATTCTCACTCGGGACTGAAAGCCAGTTTCTTTTGACTTGGAAGATGATAGAAGTTGGTAGTGCTTACATGGCAAAAACAGCCAATAGGTCTGGGAAGGACTTTAATTTTCAAGTCACAAATACAGAGTAGGGGAGGTGTAAGACTCAAACTCTCATATGGAAGTAACTACAGCTACTCAAGACTTAGCAAAGAAGTTCTCATCACCAAAGTCTTTGGCATTGTCAAATGGTTCAATAGCAGGGATGGGTGTGGATCATCCAGGAAATGACGTTAAAGAAGAGGCATTACCATCTGCACCCTAAGGACCATGGGGGCATTCCATCTGACTTGTAGATAGAAACTCTGATATTGTTGTCTCCCTCATTACAATATGAGCTCCTGGAAAGAAGAGACTGCCTTGCTTTTCTGGTTGTATCTCTTGTGCTTAGCACAGAGCTTTGCTCCTAATAAATGCTTAATAAATATTTTTCTGTTAATTCACTCATTAGTTTTCCATACCATGAAAATGACACAATGGATAGCAAGACAGCCTTGAAACCAGGAAGATCTGGTTCAAATTCTCCTTTCACACATATAGTCTGTGTTACCCTGGGAAGTCACTTAACCACTCGATGCCCCCAAGCAACTCCCTGAGACTGGGAGTTGCAATTAATAGAGGAGTTGCCTATACCGATGAAATCATGGGTCCAGTTCCTATCCCATTTATCGAATCAGAATTAATTTCCATCTCTACCAATTCCAACCAATTTTATTTTGTGTTCTTCCTTTTTCTTCCAGAACACTTTATCAAGACTTTGCCAGAGTATCATGTGGTGGTTCCTATCAAGGTAAATGCGACTGGACATTTTTTATCGCATGCTTTGCACCATCATGCCCCCAGTGTGGGTAATGCTAGGAGGAAAAGAGATCTGGAGCACCAAGATGACCAAGTGTATTACAAAATTGCTCATGAGGACAAGGAGCTGTTTTTTAATTTGACAGTCAATCAAGGATTTCTTTTCAGTAACTACATCCTGGAGAGACGATATGGAAACCTCACAGGTGCCCAAATGGAATCCCATTCAGGCTCTTCCTGCCACTTCCATGGTACAGTGCTGCTATCAGGAGTTGGAGATGGCACTGCAGCCCTTAGTGCCTGCAAGGGACTGGTAAGGGGGCAGTTAATTCCATCTCTACATTTCCCTTGTGTCCTCAGCCTTTACCTCACATGGTTTGTTATGTTACTTGTGCCTATGACCATTCACTCAACAAATGTATTGAGTGCCCATTTTTATGGCCGCCAGGATGAGATGACCACCAACTCTGGGTCCTCTGGGCAGAAGAGATGGTGGCCGTCTGGAAGAGTTTTCCACAGAGAAAGCTGTAAGGCAAAGTCCAGAAGTGGAAAATATGGTGGCATGTGGGAAAACCAAATAATATGGAATGTGGAACCAGGATGAGCAAGAGTGATACCAACAAAGTGGATTGAGATGCCGGAGAAATTCAGTCACTGGGAAGAAATCAGAGTGGGTGGGGTCCAAAGAGCCAGGGTTAAATAATTCCAATTAGAGCCATTCATCTCTAGCAGCACCTAGTGTGGCTGCTTCTCTTTTAGTTATGAGTCCTGTGATTTATTAGTAGGTTTCACCTCTTTTGAAGGTGTATGCATATGTAGATGTAAAACACTGATGGACCCCTGCATGTACTGCATAGTACTAGATATAAGGGGATTCTGAAGAAATAGATATAAAAGTAATTGTGTCCTCAAGGATCTCACACTGTAGTTTGAGAAATAAGACCCATACGCATGTGAAAAGTTAGTGGCATCCCATGTTTTCAGACTTTGAAATGTATTTGATCAGTTTCTCTTCCTTTTTTTCCTTAATAAATATTATTTGTTGTGTGGGATGGTTCTCTGGAAGAGGGATACTGGGGAAAATTTTGCTGATTTAAGAACAAGATATCAATTTTTTTGAAAAAAGAAAGTTAGAAAATGCAAAAAATTTGCAAAGCAACATATAATTGGTGTTGTGCTATGCTATAGGGAGGCAGCATGGAATAGAATATACGATTGAGAGTTAAAAGACATGGGTTATAATTTCAGATCTTCACTGATTGCCTGTGTGACATTGGGCAAATAATGAAACCTCTCTGTCCATCTGTAAAATGGGTATAAAAATGTTAAGTGATTCTCTGAGATTCTTTTTAGCTCTAAATCTATGATCCTAGGAATTTCTTTCTCCCCTGACATTCATAGTCCTCATGACTCACAATGTCAACGAAAAGCAAGGATTATTAGGTTTCTTCCTATGCTTCATTGTACTGAAAATCTGGATGTTCACATACTGGGTTGACTACAGTATGTGCATTGTTGCATATATTTATCTTATCTCTGGTCCTGGCCAATTTTCTACTTTCTCTATAGCTCCTCAAGGGTCCTAATAAAATTCCTTACTCTATTGCCTGATAGGTTACCTCCTTGGAATATATCATTTTTGTCTTCTGGGCTGAATTCGTTGCTGATCTTATATCTTCCCTCTGGCCTCACTTTTGCATCCCAGTTCCTATTACAGAAAGTCAATCAATAAATTGTCTGACTCCTGGAGTCAGGGGTACCCCAGTTCAAATCTAGCCTGGAACACTTATTAACTATGTGACCCTGAGCAAGTCACTTAGCTCTGTTTGCCTTAGATTCCTCATTTGTAAAATCAGCTGGAGAGGGAAATGGCAAACCACTCCAGTGTCTTTGCCAAGAAAACCCCAAATGGGGTCACGCGGAGTTGGGCATGACTAATTTACTCCACAATAACAGAACTAAAAATTGAAACTTCAGATGAAATTTGGCAACTTGTGAATGTCCAAATGGAGTTTCTAGAAAGAACACAGAAAAGTATCTTTTGTACATTTTCTGGTTATGTTCAATAGTCTTGGTGTGATAAGTAATGGAGCAAATACCAACAAATATGCAAACACAAAGACTGATATCATGGCCTAGATGGAAGGAATTTTGAAAATCACAGTGCTGCCCAATTTTGCCTTTAGAAATAATCTACTGGAATCTCTTTTGGAGTTTTCAGATTCAAGTGGGCAATTAATTAAGGGTTATGAAGAGAGAACTGATTAGAATATAATTATTTTCCTTTGAGCTTGGAGATTGCCAGAACAGCCCTTTAATACTTATTTGCCCAAACTTCTTAAATTGCAAATGACACTTACATACTTATTGAGATAATATGTGTAAAGCACTTTGCAATTCCTAAAAGCACTGTATAAACATTAATATTGTTTATAGAGTTAGGGTTTAGTAATCTGCATCATCTCTCTTATCTCTTCCAGTAGAATGTAAATTCCTGGAAGACAGGCACTGCTTCAGTGTTTTGTCTTGACTAGTGTAAGTGCTTTACATTTAGTATGTGCTGAATGAATATTTGCTAAACTACTAATGAACTCTGATCAAGGTGCAGTGAAAATAGTACTGGGCTTAGGACCAGTATCCCAATTCTGTCACTTCCATGTCCAAGTCTTTGAACTTCACCCTTCTCATCTATAAGATGAACATAATGAATAATACTTCATTCAAACAGACAATAATACTTCAATGAATTTATGAATAATGTTAACATATGGATAATAATGAACAGCACTTGTATAAATTTATTTCATCCTCTTGCTTTGAGATCATAGGAAATAATGTATGTGATGGTGCTTTGTAGCTGGAAAACATTGTAAAAATGTGAGGTCCTGCTGTCAGAGCATTTCTAAGCTATGTTGTCTCTTCAATCAACATGCATTTATTTGTTGTTTACTATATGCCAGGCACTGGTGGTAACAGATACAAAAGTGAGGGTTCCCCCCTTCTCAAAGACCTTACATTGTAGTTTCTCCCTTTCCTCTGCTTAGGGAATCACAAAATTCCAGGGTTGGAAGAGACCTTGGAAGTTATTTAGTCCAACACATATCAATAATACTGCTGCCACGTACCTGACATGGAATTAACCAGACGTTATTCAAAGTCCATTACTGAGCAGAGGTCAGGAAGGGAAGAGAGAACCAATATCTTTTGAGGCACCACACTATGTTTTTTAATAAGTCTAATTTTTAGGACATTTTGCCTCAAAAATTCTGCCTCTTCCCAAGAGTTTCCTATGCTCTTGGTTGTGGCTTCTGGGGCCAGGCTGAATAAGTCTCATGCTCTTCTATCTAACAACCTGACAGGTAGTTGAAGATAGTGATTCTGCTCTCTCCACCCAAGTCTTGTCGTCTTCAGACAAACATCATAATTCTTTGGATTGATCCTGACATATAATGATTTGAGGTCTTTCATCATTACGGTTACCTTCCTCAGAATACTCTCCAAGTTATTGATGTCTTCTCTAAATATGTCACCTAGAATTGAGCACAATACTCTGAATGTGGTCTGACCAGGGAAGAGTACAGCAGAAGTTTTACTTCCCTATTCTCTAGACATTGTGCCTCTCATTTCCCCCCGCCCCAACACTATTGACTTGTATTAAAATTGTAGTTCTCTAAAAAAACACCAGATGTTTCTCAAATGTCTAGCTGTTTCTCCCTCATCTTGTATTTGCAAAGTTAATTTTTTGAACCTGATTAAGTTTACATTTGACTCAATTCAATTTCATCTTGATTTGGCCCAAGATTTTAACCTGTTGAGATCTTTTTGGATCCTGATTCTGTCATCCAGCATGTTAACTAGCTCTTATAGCTTTGTATCATCTATGAGATTGGTGAGCATGCTATGCTTTGAATGAGTAGATGTTGAAAAAATTCAAAACCTCAAAAAATCAACCACAGATTCCCTGGGCCACCCTAGGGATCTCCTAACAAGTTGGCATCAAACCATTAGTGACTAATCTTTGGGTACAGACAATCAATAATTCTGAATCCACCTAACTGTTGATATATAGTCCACATGTCTCGTTTCCACAAGAACAGTGTGAGCAACTTTGTCAGGTACTTTGCTGAAAGCTAGGTAATCTCTGTCTGTACCAGACTGGTAACTCTCTCAAAAAAAGGAAATGGAATTAGTCTGATATGACTTGTTCTTGACAAAGTTTCATTTTCTAGATGTTCACTAGACACATGGTATGCTTTAGAATTTTGCCAGCAGTTGAAATAAAGCTCATTGGCCTCTAGTTTGCCATGCTACTCTGTCTTTTTAAAAATTTTTAATGGGGCGATATCTGCTTTTTTGCAGGCCTGCCACATCTCTGTTAGACCTCGCAATCTTTCAGAGAGACAAGATGGGTCCAGTTGCTCCAGTACTCTAGGATATAGATTCTTTGACCCTGGTGACTGGAATTTATCAAGGGCAGTTTGGTACCCCTCTGCTCACATGAGGAAATGGAGATGTGAGGGCATCTGGGTTGGATACCATTTCCCTGTGTGAAAGAATATGATTTTAGGGAGTCTTGAACATGTCTCTCATAGTCCTTCCCAGGTCAGGAAATTGTACTTCATATAGCCCAAGCCCAAGAAAGCTTTGCTTTCAAAGGACCCTGAGAAATGGAGAGGTTTTGGAGGGCAGGTCTTAGGTCAAAACCTGTTTTTCAAGTCAATTTCAGGACCATACCAGGACTCTGGGTTTATTTTCCCTTCAGACCTAATCCTCTTCCAAGCATCTCTATTTATACTGAGGGTACCACTAGCCTTCTAGTCACTAAAGTTCATAAACTTGAAGTCATCCATAACTCTTCACTCTCCCTCATCCCAAATATCTAATCAGTTGTAGTGAGTTTTGTTTTTAACCTTTGCAACATCTCTTCACATCTTCCCTCTTCTCGCCACTCATATATACCAAACACCCTAGTGGGAAACCTGCGGCCTCGAGGCCACATGTGGCCCTCTAGGTCCTCAAGTGTGGCCCTTTGACTGAATCAGCTCATACTCTCACTACCTTTCCCTTGGACTATTTCAGTAGTCTTCTAATTGGTATCATTGCTGTAATTCTCTCCCCTTTCCAATCCATCTTCCACAAAGCTGGTAAAATAGTATTACTAAAACATAGGCTCAATAAATTCCAGAGACTCTATATTACTGTTTTGATCAAACACTCCCATGTTTGAAAGCCTTTTACAACCCAGTTACAGGCTCCCTTTCCTGACTTACTTTTTCCCCCATCTTGTACTTCTTGGTCCAACCAGACTGGCCTCCTTATTGTTATTCACATATAACATTCCACTTCATGTTTCTGTGACTTTGCACAGGTTCAAAGTGAATTCCCCCATGACTGAAGAATTCTTTTGTCTCCTCTGCCTCTTAGGATCCTTAGTTGCCTTCAAAACTTGGTTCAAATGTTCCCTGTTACGAGTGGATTTTCCTGATGTTCCTTCCCACCAGCTACTAGACTCTCTTCTCCTGTCAAATTACTTTGCAATTCTGTTGTGCATGTTTAAAATCCTATATGTATATATGTTGTCTCCCTTGATAGAAGATAAGTTCCTTGAGGGTAGGGACTACTTCATGAATTGTGGATCGGGAATTTACAACTGGAAGGCCATCCAGTCCAACCTTTTCCTTTTATATGTGTGGTAACTTGGGCCCACTGAGGTTAAATGACTTGCCCATGGCCGTATAGATAGTACACGGCAGAGGCAAAATTTGAACCTGTACCTTCCTGATTTTACATCTTCCACTCTATCCAATGCAGCTTGGCATGGTGGATAGGGGGGTGGACTTGATGTCAGGAAGATCTAAATTCAAATCCCAACCTAGACAATTACAAGCTAACTTGAACTCTCTTAGCCTCCATTTCTTCATCTGTAAAATGGGGATAAGGATAGCATCTACCTCACAGGGTTGTGAAGAACAAAGGTTCAATATCAGTATCTCTATCTCTACGTATGTGATCCTTAACTCTTCTATCACTGTAGGCAGATACTAGTTCCTTCACTCCATTTTCACCCACACTGGCAGATTGAGGTGGATCCACAAAGGGGCAGACATAATTCTACTACACATGGGGCAGGGATAACCCTAGTGTAGGGGTGAACATATATCTCTTACAACAGTAGTACCTAAGAGAGTGTGTTTTCGATTTAAAAAATTAGCCAAGATGACTAACTCTTAATTATGGAACATTTACTATCAGAAGACAAAGTGGTGATAATCACAATATAACATGGCAGTATACATACTCTCTCACTAATGCACACAATGTCTGTAGGAGAGAGTGAACACAGTTTGCAGAAACCTAGCAGCGGGAAGTTTCCAGTATGGAAACCCACAACTGGTGCAACTCACAACTCTGGACTGGAGGCCTTGATCACTTTGGTCTTCTTAGGAAAGCTTGTATTGTCTGCGGTAGCACTGGCTCCACTCTCCTGTTGGATGAAGCCTCTTCTCTGTTATTCTGAGGGCAGTGTTAAGCTCTTCTTAGCAAACAACAGCCTTAAGCTTGGGATTTACAGAGCTTCCTGGGTCTCTCCAATGGTTGGGACCCAAGATTGCCTTTACAGTTTTTCAGTGAAAAACAGTCCCTTTCAGCCCAGGTTTTATTTTATTTTATTTTACTTTTGTTTTTAGGCAATTGGAATTAAGTGACTTGCCCAGCATCACACAGCTAGTAAGTGTCAAGTATTTGGTCTGAAGCTGGATTTGAACTCGGGTCCTCCTGACTTCAGGGCCGATGCTCTATCCACTGTGCCACCTAGCTGCCCCTACCAGCCCAGGATTTGCCAAGCTCTTGAGGATTTTCTGACTATGAGCCATACAGGACAATAAAAGGCAATGTAGGCAAGTCTCCAAGGGGTTTCTCTTCTCTCAAGCTGTAGACAGTGCTACATAGCAATGCAGTCTTTCCCTAGTTAGCTCTTCAAACAGCAGAGGGGTCTGCTTTTTCCAGTCAGTCCTCAACATCAGAACTGTCCTTCAATTGGATCAATTCTTTGCATCAACGGCAGAAGCCATCTGTCTTTAATCAGCTGGTCTCAACTCAAAGTAGCGCCTTTATCTTCTGTCTCCTTGCTGCCTCTCTGCTTCTGTCAACTTAGCTCTGTCAGACCCTGCCTTCTAATGCTCTGCTTTTTGTAGCTGGTAATGTGGTCTCTAATCTGGCTTCTCATTGATTCTCCTGTCTCAAATCAAGGCCCCATATGGAGTGACCTACTTCTGTCTTAGGCTGAGGAATCTCTATTCCCATCAGATATGACACAGTTAATATAATTGTCCTAGCCTGGGGTGGGGAACCTGCATCCTTAAGGCCACATGTGGCCCTCTGGTCCTCAAGTGAGGCCCTTTGACTTAATCCAAACTGATTTGTTCTGTGAAGCTTAGATTCAGTCAAAGGGCTGTACTTGAGGATATAGAGGGCCACCTGCAGCCCTGTAGACCTAAGCTATTTAAAAAAAAAATTTAGATTTTCTCAACAATGAACTTCAAAACCTGAAAAATGCATGTATGTAGATTAGATTCTAGAAAAAATGCACAGTAGCAATCTTTACCGTCAGTTAGTACTTTTGCCACTGAGGGACTGTTTTCATTCAGATCATCCCAACACGGACAATTGTCAGTGTTTCTCTTCAGACTGTTTTTCTCTGTATTTCTCGTACAGATGTCCTTGTCCTGCCCACTTTCAGCAAATAAAATGTCTACATAAGAAATGGATAATATTTTACTTATGTGAAGTGCTTTGTAAACCTTAAAATGTTATATAACAAATTCTATTTATTATTGTTAGCCGCAATGACATACTGCTTCTCATTTTTGTTTTTAATATCCCTAGTACCTAGCACGGAGCTTGGCACAATGGTACCCAATAAATGATTCTTGATTGATTGACTAATTAATTAATCTGGTCTGCTGCAGAGCAGCGATGAGTAGTCCCACCCCAGGGTGAACCTTTTACCACAGAGCAGCTTTTGATGGTTTTTCACTAGTTAATTAATTGCTCTGCTCCTTCAGATCATAACTCAAGGCTTGCCTTCTCTAAGAAATTTCCCATATTAATCTTCCCATTCTTCGACGTACCATGTCCACTTCTGCCTTACCCTTTCTCTTTGATGTGTGTATATTTGTAATGCATTTCTCTCAATTATGTATTTTCATAATGCATATTATTCATATATATATGTATAATAATATGCAGCTAGGTGGCACATATATTTGTAATGCATTTCTCTCAATTATGTATTTTCATAATGCATATTATTCATATATATACATACTTATATACATGTATAATATGCAGCTAGAGTGTCAAGCCTGGAGTCAAGAAGACTCATCTTCCTGAGTTCAAATCTGGCCTCAGACACTTATTAGCTTTGTGACCCTTGGGCAAGTCCTTTAACCCTGGTTACCTCTGTTTCCTCATCTGTAAAATGAGCTGGAGAAGAAAATGGCAAATCACTCCAGTATCTTTGCCAAGAAAAACCTAAATGGGGTCACAAAGAGTCAGACACGACTGAAAGACTGAACAACAAAATACATATAGTAATATACTGATATGTTGAAGAATTTGCATTTTACTCAGAAAGGCCTTAGTGAAGATACTGGCCTCAGTCCCAGTTGGAAAATCCTGGTGGTCCCTTTTTCATACTATCAAAGACTGTAACAGCTTTTGCCCTTTTGTCATGAACTCTGGCTGAAGAATAGGGTGATGTAGCTGAGGAATGAAATTCATTGGCAGAGCTTTGTGGGAAAACTTTCCCTGGGCTACATTTTGCTGTTTTCCAGATCTGGAACTTCACTCCTCATTTGTAGAAAACATTTGTTTTAGTGTGATGATGCTTGTGTTTGAGAAGTCACTCTCCCTCGCTGGAGGCCTGGCCATGCTGATGTTGGGCATGAGGATTAATGGGTGAGGGAGAGAAGTATGGAAAGGAATAAAGGGGCTGTTTATTCCCTGATGTCTCCAGGCAAAGAAATGTGACTTATGACCTTTGGGTTTCCTGAGGAGGTAATCTTCATATGTCCCAGGCTAATGTGTCTGCTTGTTGTTTTCACAAATCTTCATTTCATTTCCCACCTCCACATATTTGCACAGGCTGTCCTGCTAGTGTAAAAGTCACCTCCACCTCAAAGAATCCTTTTCTTTTTTCAAGGCTCAGCTTGGGTGCTACTTCCTGTCCTTTTCCTGATACCCTTAGCTGGTTAAGACTTATTTCTCCTCTGCAAATTACTCTGTGCTTAGTTCATTATCTGTGTCAGTGTATCCCCCTAGTAGAAGGTAAACTCCTTGAGGGTAGGGTCTGATCTCTTCTTATGACCCCAGAATATCTTGTATGTTGTTGTTGTTCAGTCATTTCAGTCATGTCTGACTCTTCATGAACACTTTGGGGGTTTTCTTGGCAAAGATACTGGAGTAGTTTGCCATTTCCTTGGTTAGCTCATTTTACAGATGAGGAAACTGAGGCAAACAAAGTTAGGTGACTTGCCCAGGGTCACACAGCTAGTAAGTGTCTGAGGCCAGATTTGAACCCAGGAAGATGAGTCTTTCCTGACTTTAGGCCTGGTATTCTATCCACTGCACCACCTAGAAGCCCCCTTGTACATAGAAGGCACTTCATAGATGCTTGGAAACTTGAACTGTTTACTTTTCAGTTTGCCTTTAATCTTTTTTGGTTCATTAATATTCCTTTTTTGGGAACTGAAGAGCTTTTCTTGTTAATAGGCAGCGTTATTTTTCTCCCTTAAATAAGGAGTCATCTCCAAGGTTTGATTGTTAGAGATACCTTTTTTTGTAAACTGGAGAAAAGATAAATGAATGACCCTTGGACTATAAGTGTTAATGATTTAATGACAAATGCAGAATAGAGGGTCTGTGTAAGTATTTTCTCTTGAGGTTGTACTAAGAAATATATTACTATTTGCATTACAAATGCCACATTGAGAGCCAGTCTTCCCTTTGAACTTCTTTGACATCCTAATTCTGAGACTAGGAGCATTATTTAATGCACCTAGCATAAGACATTTTCTTTCTTTTTGTTATAGTCGAATTCATTAAGAGGCAGTGTGGCATAATGGATAGGAACTCAGCCTCAGAATCAGGAGGAGCTAGGTTCATATCCTTCCTCTGACATATGGTGGCTGTATGACCATGGGCACATTGCTTAACCACTTGGTGCCCAGGAAACTCTATAAGACTGTAATTTGCAGAGCAGAAGCACTTATGCATTTGTAGAGGGAATTTTTTCACTGGGAGTTCCCTATATCAACGTAATCACAGGTTTGACCAAAAACAAACAACAAATCTACTAATTGTGCAACTTTCGACAAGTCATTGCCTCTCCAAGTCCCAGTTTCCTCATTGGTAAAATGAGGGGATTGAACTATATGATCTTTGAACTCCCTTCTCAATCTAGAATCACTTCTTTGTCAGGTGGTGGATAGCATGCTTTATCATTAGTGATCTGGAACCATGGTTTGTCATTGATTTGATCTGAGTTCTGAAATCTTTCAAAAATGTTTGTCTTTATTGTTATTGTATAAATTATTCTCCTGGTTCTGCTCACTTTACTCTGCATCAGTTCATACAGTTTTCCTCAATTTTCTCTGAAACAGTTCCTCTTATCATTTTGGGAGGCACAATAGTATTTCATTACAATCATGTACCATAATTTGTTCAGTCATTCCCCAATTGATGGGTACCGTCTTAGTTTTCAGTTCTTTGCTACAGCAAGAAAGAGCTATGAAATTTTGTCAGTGTGGACACTTTTCCTTTTTCTTTGATCTTTTTTGGAGTTAGACCTCATAGTGAACGTCATAGATTTTTCACTAGCTTTTTCCATGCTTGGAATATTCTCCTGTCCTCTGCTTTCTGGCTTCACTGTCTTCTTTCAAGACTCAGCTGAAATCTTACCTTCAGCAGGCTTTTTCCCAGTCTCTCCCATGGCTAGTGCCTCGCTCTGACATTAATTTCCATTTGTACTGATTATATCTTGTTGTGAACATTGTTATTTACATATCTCCTCCATTAGAACCGTCCTTGAGGGCAGAGCCCTCAGCACTTAGTACAGCAAGTTCTTGTCCAGGGGATGACTGTTGTTCATGAGATCCTATCTGAGGTCCAACCCATAGCAGGGCACCTGGCACATAAGGTGCATAATAAATATTTATTGGCTAACTGGTGGGATCCATTCCGGTTTTAGATCAGTGGTCTTTTGATTCAATCAGCTACTGAGCTATTTGCCAACCATCTCTACTGCATATCCTCTGCAACTTTCTACCATAACCCTATCAATTAATTTATTTTTGACTTGGTTTCTCTTTTCTAGTTCCATTTAGGGATGGAAGTAACCTTAGAGACCAAATAGTCTAGCCCTTTCATTTAACAGCTGAGTAAACTGAAGACCCCAAAATTTAGTGGCTTGCCTAAGATTGCACTGATAGTGGCAGAGCTGGCATTTGAACTTGGTTCTTGTGACTTCAAGCTCAGCACTATTTCTACTGTGCCACCAGGATTTTAGGTTGGCTCCTTTCTGGAAGTTTGCTTTACCCCAAAGGCCTTTCAGCAGGTATGGGTGTTGAAAGTTTCCATAAAACTAAAATTAAAACAAATAACTCCCTTGCCAAACAACAATTGAAGACTCTATATAGTATTCCCCTCCCAGACCATTTCCCTCAGTGAGACACACAACAGATTTACATGCTATCTTCGTTCAGAAATTAAAGACCTCCAGTGTATAGAATCTAAGTTCTATGTGAGAGTACCAAACAGAAATGGAAATTCTGTAGTATGTGTACTCTCCTGCTGGAATCACTTATCCATAGTCCCACAGTGTGGCTGGATGTGAATTCAATGAAATATCAACACTTAAGAGACATAGCCCTTCTAGTCTCATAACACTTCACAGCCAATGGTCTCATCAGATGTCTGATTACTTCTCTCTCCCTTTCCCCCCACCAGCATTTACAGATGGAGAAATTTTGCCATCTGGGAATTCTTGTTTGCTCATTCATTTTCTGTTATAGCTTTCAGTAACGATTCAAACAATCTGCCTACTTATTCAGTTTCCAGAATCATGGTAGGCCTCCTTTTTTTAATGACAGTTCTTTCTCTAGTTTTCCTTCTTTAAAAATCAACCGCTATTATGTTAATCATTGTTATTCAATCGTTTCAGTCACGTTTGACTCTCTGTAACCTCATTTGGGGTCTTCTTGGCAAAGATAGTATAGTGGTTTGCCATTTTTTCTCCATCTCATTTTACAGATGAGGAAACAGAGGCAATCAGGCTTAAGTGACCTGCCCAGGGTCACACAGCTAGTAAGTATCTGAGACCAGATTTGAACTCAAGAAGATGAGTCTTCCTGACATCAGGCCTGGCAGTCTATCTACAGTGCCACCTAGCTTCCCCAGCCTAATCAATGCCTCAGTCCATCTCCAAGATCAGATTAAAGATAACTTATGACTGTTGATGGGCTCATTTTCAAGCCTGTGGATGATCTGGGGCCCTTTTCTTGCTTTCATTACTCTACTTGTTCTTTTAGGAGACTAATCATGATCACCCTTGCTTGGAGGCTGAGGCAGTAGGGCAAATATTAACACTGAGTTCATTTGACTGCTGAGAGTAATTGGAAAAAAGGTTAGTTGAGGAGGAAGTTGGGCTACTGGCCAGAATAGGTTTTCTAAGTGCATAGATAAAGCCTTCTTTACAGGGTAAGAATGGTCTCTATCTGCATAGACTTCTGGAATTGGAAGGGTTTGCCTATTTCCTGAGGCAAGGGGTTGGAATATTCTCCTGTCCTCTGCTTTCTGGCTTCACTGTCTTCTTTCAAGACTCGGCTGAAATCTTACCTTCAGCAGGCTTTTTCCCAGTCTCTCCCATGGCTAGTGCCTCGCTCTGACATTAATTTCCATTTGTACTGATTATATCTTGTTGTGAGCATTGTTATTTACATATCTCCTCCATTAGAACCCTCCTTGAGGGCAGAGCCCTCAGCACTTAGTACGGCAAGGAAAGCTCACAAAAAAGGAAAGAATACATTGAGAGGAGGCATTTCTTCTCCCCAGCAGCCCAGGGACCATGGGGAAGAGCGGGTTTGAGAGTGGTGACCTGCATGGATCCATAACCAGTGTTGGAAATTTGAACAGCAGCCAGAGAGATACTGATGTGTTCTCATAGGCCACAGGGAAAGGAAGGCAGGAGGACAGGGGATGCACTAGGACAAGGGGAGTGATGGCGCTTTTCCCAGCCATGAAGAATGGCAATGTGACCGTGGCTGTGGTGATGGTGACGTTGAGAATTCCTCCCTCAACTACGCCATACCTCTGAGAAGAATGGAGGGGAGATAGCTGAAGGGACAAACACTAAAGGAGATTTTTTTTGAATAGTGGGCACTCATTCAGGAGGGCTTGAGGACTAAGGAAGAAACCTCCACTTGTGAGGAATCTGGGAGAGCTGGTGGTCTTTCTGCCCTTCCTCTCCTTCAGTGTAGTGTGACCGGCACTCAGTGACTCACAGCAGAGGTGGTCAAGGCAGCATGCATGGTGCAGTGGAAGAAGGACTGGCTTTTGCTTCTGCATCTGCAGGGCTTTGCAACATGCCTAGGACATAGGAAGCCCTTAATCAAAGCTTGTTGACTGAAAAAGCACCAGCTTTCGAGGAAAGAAGACCTAGTTTCATCGAATTCTGCTGCTACCTAGTTATATGACTTTGGACATTACTTCACTCCTCTAGGCCTTACTGATAAAAAGAAGCAACCTTCTGAGGTTGTTTCCAAGTTCTAACATTGGTTCTAATCCCATCTCTTGTCATCTCTCGATTTGTTTCAAGTGGATCATCAGCTTTGTAGCTTGTCCATGAGGTCACCATGGTGCAGTGATATATAACAAATAGTATTTTTTAAAGACAAAAAAAAGAAAAAGGAAAAAATTAGTACAACTGATCAATACATTGAAAAAGTCTGAAAACATGTGCGAAGTGCAATACCTGTGGACCTGCCACCTCCATGAAGGGGTGGGTTGGGGGTGTCCTTGCACATAGTTGATCAATGTTGAGCTGTCTCTTAATTTGAGTCATACCTGAGCATTATTATTTTGTTACATTCACTTTTGATTTGTCGATGTGTGGTTTGAATTTACATTTACATTATTGCAGCCCTCATGTATACTGTTGTTTTGGCTCTGCTTACTTCACTCTGTATCCGTGCATATAGATCTTTCCATAATTTTCTGTATTCATCACATGCTTTACAGCACAGTCACATTCCATTAGATTCATGTACCACAATTGATGGGCAACCACTTTGTTCCCAATTCTTTGCTATCACAAGAAGTGCCGCTATAAATATTTCGGTGTGTATGGTGATTTTCTTCTCATCAGTATATACCATTTATTTTTGTGCAATTTGGAAATGACAATTTTTATCCTTTTCACCCTCAAGCTGATCATTTTTAAAATCTTACTCATTTTAATTCTTCTTCCCCTTTATGGTTGACCTAGGTTTCCAACTGACTCCACCTTCCCAAATAGAAATATACAAAGATGCCAGAAATCTCTGAGGAGAGAGGAAGGGTGATAGAAAAGAATAAAAATTATGAGAAATCTGTGCTTTGGAGAACAGTGCCTTGAAGTTTGATTCCTAGTCCAAGAGCCCTGCTGAAAGTACTTCTACTAAGTAATTAGTGCTGGAAATTCTAATTCAAACACTTGAGATTACATAGAGTCTTAGAGAAGAAAAGCACTTGTTACTTCTGCTCAGGCTGTGTTCGAGGTCTTGAATGGTACAGCTGGCCAGTTTACAAATCATTGAGGTTAGGGTGAGTTGGCTGTTCAGGGCTTTCTGTTTGTTGGTTAAAAGAAAAAAATCGTTTAGATCAATCAATCAACAAAACGATATTTATTAAGGTCCAACCGTGTGCTAGGCACTCTGTTAGGCACTGAGAATAGTTACAAAAATGAGATTGTTCTGATCTTCAAGGTACTTATATAATAATATTAATGACTAGCATTTGTATAGTGCTTTAAGTTTTGTAAACACTTTACTTATGTTATCCCCTGTGATCCTCACAGCATGATTTTACAGATGAGGAAATTGAGGCTGAAAATGGTCAAGTATCTGAGGCAGGATATGAACTCGGGATTTCCTGATTCCAAGTCCAGCTTTCTATCCACTATGCATCCTATCTGTCTGGACCCCAAATCAAGGATGATTATGATGGGGAAGGAAGAGCTCCTGGGTCTTGAAAACTGTATTGTTCCAAGGTAGTAAAGAAGGATCAGATCTTGATAGGGTGTTAGGCACTCCCAGCCATCACTTAAATTCAGAACTATAATGAGGACATTCTGTTCTCTGCATATGCTGTCAGAACTTTGCTCTCCCTGACCCCATCTCTTCAGTGTCCCCTGGAGCCTTTCCCACCCTCAAAGACAAAGGTCAGAGTTGTAGAGTTGGTTTTGGTCACGGAGAGCTATGGGGAGTGGCTTCCAATGTATAAAGATAATTTGATAACTTTTATATCTTTGGGGGCTCTACCTGAGGTCATCTTTCCCTCTAGCTTCTCTTAGAAATTGACTTTTGCAACTCCCAACTTAAGAGAACTACATTAGCTGATAGTGATGGGATGTAAAGAACTTCTGTAAGGAGTCTTGGGGAATGGCAGGTAAAGTTCATACCTTGAAGTCAAGAAGTCATGGGCTTGAATTCTACCTTGCCTTTGTCTCATCCTTGATGTGTGACTCCAGGTAGATGATGTCAATTTGCTCAGCCTTAGTTTCTTTATCTGTAAAATCAGGAGAGCATTGCCTGGAGTACCTATCTTGTATGCTTATTGTAAGGCTCAAAAGGGATAATGGATGAAAAAAATGCTAAAAGAATCCTTTCCTTCACTTCAGTAGAGGGTGGTAGTGGTGGTGGTGGATGTGCAATAGCAAAATGTCCACACAAACAGTCTATCAGTTAATTTTGCTTACATTTAAAAAGATATTTATCTGTTACATTTGATGTTACTGAGCACCCTCTCTTACTTAATATTAATGCTGTCTTCTTTCTGGGTTTTCCCAACATGATTCTTTCTTGGTTCTCTTCTGTGTTTGACTGTTTTTACTCCTCAATTACCTCTGCTGGATCATCTTTCGTATTAAGCACCCTAACTGTGAGTGTTCTCTGAGATTCTGTCCTAGGTGCTCTTCTCTACCTTCTCCTGGGGTCCATGACTTTGTTTTAAAAAATATTTTAATAACTATTTCAATATTTATTTTATTTTATTTATAAATATTTACTATGAAATATTATTCAACACTTTTTATTTCAAATATTTTTCTTTTGTAATCTTATGTATTTTATGCATTTAGAAAACATTATTCTGAGGAGTGATTCATTGGCATCACCACACTGCCAAAGAGACACACAGAGAAGTTAAGAAGCCCTGCTCTGCTTTCTCTCTTTGTTTCCCTATAACCTTATCAGCTTCAATGAATTTCACTATCATTTCTATATAGATGGTTCGTATATATAATATGTATGTGTACACACATGCACGCACGTGCGCGCACGCACACACACACACACTCCAGCCGTAGCCTCTTCCTGACCTTCAGTCCTGAATCATTAGTCTCCTATCTGACATTTCAAACAGGATATCCCAGAGACATCTCAAACTCAACATGTCCAAAACTGAACTCATTATCTTTCCCCTCAAACCCTTTTATCTTCAGAACTTTCCTATTCCTGTCAAAGATATCAACATCCTTCCAGTCTCCCAGGTTTATGATTTTGGCATCATTCTTCATTCCTCATTCTCTCTCATTGATCAGTTGGCAAATCTTGTCATTTCCAGGGCCCTGACATCTCCCGCATGTGACTCCTTCTCCCCACTCATACAGCTACCATCTGAGTTGAGGTGTGCTATAAGAAAAGAGTGAATAGGAGGAATGGGAAAATATATAAACTGATTCAAAGTAAAATTCCCTCTCGCCAAGATTATTGCAAAAGCCTCCTAATTAGTCTCCCCTTCTCAAATCTCTCACCACTTCAATACATTCTACATACTCCTGCCAAAGCAGCTCTCCTATGCACAGATCAGACCGTGGGCTATTTTCCTACTTAACCAACTCCATTGGTTTCCTGTTCCCTATAGGACAAGATATAAGCTCCTCTGTTTAAAAGTTCTTTGCAACCTGCCCCTAATGTCCCAGTGGACATTACTCCTTCTCTTGCACTCTGTGATCTGGCCAAAATTGCTTTCTCTCTGTTCTTCCTAGGGGATGCTCTGTTTCCTTTCTCTATGTATGCCTTTGCACTGGCCATTTTTCAAGTCTGGAATGCCCTTCCTTACCTCTGCCTCAGAAAGTCCCTCTTTTTCTTTAAGATAAAGCTCAAATATCACCTTCTACATGAAGCCTTTCCTGATTTTTTTTTTAACATCTAGTACCCTCTTGCCTTAACTACCTTGTACTTATTTTGGATTTACTCTCTCTATATTTATTCTGTATATACTAGTATATATTATCTCCTATGATCAAATGTAAGCTTCTTGTGAGTAAAAATTGTTTCACTTTTTTTGTGTATTTATATCCCCAGTGCCTGGCACTATGGTGTGCCTAGAACATAATAGGCACTAAATAAATCTTTGAGAAGAAGAAAAGCCAGTGAAGGAGACAGACAAGAGACAGAGATGGAGAGAAAAACCAGGATGGTTTGGTGTCATGGAGGTTGAAGTAGGAATGAATTTCAAGAATTAGTTCAACAATATCAAATACTCTGGTGGACAATTTAATCAAATCCAATTCAACAAGTATTCATTGAGTGCCTATTGGGTGCAACGCACTGTGCTAGGTACTGGGTATAGAAAGACAAAACCAAAAACAATCCCTGCCCTCAAGGAGCTTATGTTCTGTAAGGGAATGATGTTGTTGTTCAGGATAATTAAAAACATTTGTATTTTTTGTACGATCTCTTCCTTTCCCAAAGAATCCATCCCCAACCCCCAACCAGAAAGCCATCAGTTATAACAACAAATAAAAAAAAGAGAAATAAGATGTCTAGCCAACATTTGTGATCACCCCATCAGTGAAATCTGACAGTATGTGCAGTATTGACACCCGTGATTTCCTACCTGAGCAAAGCAGGGAGTAAGGTATAGTCTCATCTCACTTCTTTGTGATCAAGCTTGATCATTATAATTACATGGAGTTTACTTTTAATCTGTTGTTCCTTCCATTTACATTATTCTCATTATTGTGCACATTGTCTTCCTGCTTTTCCTTCACATATTTTCCCATTTCTCCTTGTGTCCTTTATATTCATTGTTTCTTATAGCACGGTAATATTTTCTCACATTTATATGGCACAATTTATTATCTGTTCCTTAGCTACTAGTCAGGGCACTACATTCAAGGAGATAAATCAGTTACAATATAATCTGTAATAATATAGAATATTATAACATAATGAATAATAATACAAATCATAAGCAACTAAGATTTCTATAGGGAGCGCTACAGGAATTGATCCTTAAAGGAAGAGGCAGAGGTGAGAAAGGAGTGATTTCTTGGCATGAAAGAACAAACAGCTTGTGCAAAACTATGGGAAGCAGGAGATGGAATTCAAAGTCTAAGTGTGGTGGAGAGTGTGAAGATGAGTGATGTGAAATAGTCTGGGAAGGTAGATTGGAGTCAGATTGTGAAGAACTACAAAGGATCAAACTGAAAAATATAGTACTTGGTACTAGGGAGCTGTTTGAATCAAGGGGGAAAGTGGATATCCATGGGTTGAGGTGAGTGGGTAGCTAGTGAAAGCAGCACTTAATAGACTATTCTTTTAAGGTTAGGGGTGGTGAGTGGAGATGACAGAGAAAATACTCACCAAAGGTAAACTTGCTGATGGCTGTGGCCATTCCGTTTCAAATTCCTTGTCCCTTTCATCCTAGTAGGGGAGACAGATGCCCACTGTGGCTCCTGACCTCTCTGACATAGTTCAACTTTTACTATAGGGAAAATGTACAATGAAACATGGAAAAACGCTGGGGATTGGTTAGTGGTTGTCCTTCATTCTCAAAGAGGATCAAAATGGTGGTATCAAAGTACAGTATGTCATTGATCAGCTGTGGTTGATCAGATCAGTCTGAGCTAGCCAGATGTTTGGAAAGCCCTGGGCAAAATGCCTCCAAGTAATTGAAGCTCCCAGAGACGGAGTTGCTCAAGTTTGGAATCAGTTTAACTTTTGAAAAGCTCTTTCCCCCTGAAAGTTTGTTGCAATGGCATAAAGGAATTATTACTGGGATTGCCCAGCAATAGTTCATTTTGTCAAAAATAAAAGGTGAGAAATGGTTTTGAATGCGTTAAACCCTGAAGTTACGCTCCTCTAAAATATCATTTTTCTTAACCGGTTATTTGATTGTTTTATTCCTCCACATTATGGTCCAGGAAAGCTTTCTTTTGTCCACTTCAGGAAATAGGGGAATGGAATGCTTAAGGAAGGCATTTATAGTGAGGGCATAGGGGCAGGGAGCAGCACGCTGTAATTTTCTTTGCATTGTGATTCCCACTGGGCTATGCTGTGATTATCTGCTTCCTCAATGCTTTTCGATAAGGGTAATGATAGGGAAGTGAAAAATTTTCTAGAGATCATTTCTTAGGTAGCCAGACAAAGGTAAGAAATAAGTTTAACTGAGCTAGTGACAAACGAATTTATTCAGTATATTGAGAGGTGAGGCATGTGGGGAGCGGAGGTGGGGTGAGGTATCCCGAAAGTCTTAGTGCAATTGTATACCTTAATAGTTTAAAACTGCACTAAGGCTTTTGGGACACCCTGTATTTGTATGAATTTTGCATATGCTTGTATATTTTCCCCTTCTTTGAGGACAGGGACTCTATCATTTATGCCTCCATATCTCTAGTGCCTAGTACAGTGCCTGATCCGTGGTAGTTGTTTAATAATATTCGTCAGTTGAGTTACAGATGAGTGATGACTCCCAGGCTTTTGCTGTTTCTAAGGACAAGTTCTCGGCCCCATTAATTTTTAGAGGATGTGGCCTTGAAATCAGTGGCAGCAGGGATTGCTCTGGGATAACCTCAGAAGAGCAATACTTTATATAGAGTACTTTATATAATTATAGTATGTTTCAACTGGAAAGGATATAGAGATGATCTAGCCTGGCTCTGATTTTACAGATGAAGAAACTATGGCACAGCTGCTTCTAGAATCTAGGGCTCTTGGCTTCCAGCCCAGTGTTTCTTCATTTGGTAAATAGCAGCTAGGTGACACAGGGGATATAGTACTGGACATGAAGTCAGGAAGACCTGAGTTCAAATCCAGTCTCTGAGACTTACAAACTGAGTGAACCTGGACAAGTCACTTAAGTGCAGTCTGCCTAATTTTCTTCACCTGTAAAATGGAGATCATAATAGTAACTACCTCCCAGGGTTATGGAGAGGAAAAATGAGATAATATTTACAAATATATGTAAATACTATTTGTAAATATTTGATAACATTTTCTTTGCAAACCTTAAAGCACTATATACTATATACATGGTTGTTATTGTTGTTGTTTTTATCATTATATTGAGAGATTTATATTATAATTACAAAATTATAAATCATATATAAATATATAAAATTATAAAAATTAATTTGTAAGTCTATTTGAAAGTCAGAACACATTTTTGCCATAGGAAAATAAATTATAAATAGTGATCAAGTTTCCATGCTAATCTACTCTTTAATCTACAATATAACCAAAATGCTATGTTTGCAATGAAAAAATAGTAAGAAACAACATTGTTGAAGTGCTAGTTATTAAACAAGATTTATAACTAATAACATTGAATAAAATTGTTTTTTTTTCCAATCTGAAATTTTGGTTCTTGAGGGAAAACAGGTTTAATTAGAGAATGTATGTTTAAATGGAATCTTCTATGGGGTTACTGAAGGTAACTTCTGGATACTTTAAAGGATTTTGGAGATTGATGATTCTTTAGTATGTTTGAGTTTTCCTCCAAACTTAAAGACTTTCTGATTTTGTGATGCAGGTGTATAACTGGTAATACACAGACTTTCAGAAATGATTAAGATTCTTGTTTAGTTCATGAATAGATGTAAAATGAAGAAAGACAGTTTCCTGAGGAAATGGCAAAATTTATAAGTGAGAAAGGAGGATGGAAGAAAGTTAAAGAAGATTGATGTACTTGTGAGAAAGGGATGGTCTGAAGTGAAATTAATTGGGCTGTGTGTTGTGAGAGACAAAATGAACAAGGGAATTATGAGGAAGAAAGATGTGGCTTTCGTATTTGACCAATAGCTATGCTGTCAGCCTGAATTAACTAAGTCACCATCTAGGCTGAGTAGGAGGTGGGGAGTATAGAGAAGGGAAAGTAGAAGGAAAGCAGGCAGTGTAAAAGTCAGCCATTTGAAATGTATAGGATATGCTAAAGTTAGATCTTCATGACTTTCAAATTGTCTTTATTTATTGAGTTCTCGGAATATAGCACAAGCCTTTAGGGGTTGATTAGTTAACAGTTAACAAGCTGACTACATGCTAAACACTGTACAAGGTGTTGTAGATACAAAGAAAGGCAAAAACATGTTCCCTGGACCTTAAGGAGTCCACATTCTAATGGAAATACATACCCCCTCCCCACAAGTACATGCAAGATGTTTAGATATTAATTAATTTATACATATACAAGCATACACATAAATATATATATATGTGTATGTTTATATAAGTATATGTCTATTATGCATGTGTGTATGTATACATGTTTATATACATATATCTATCTTCCTTCTACTTACTAGTTTAAATTTCACCTTCTACAGGGGGTCTTTCTTGATTCCCTCCACTGCTACCGAAATTCCACTAACTATATTTACTATACACATACAGTATAATTTGCTAGGATTACCTAAATTACTACATATAGTAGACCACATATATTTGATATATAACACATATACAAGCACACATATACATACAGATATATACATGATACACACATACATATATGTATATATACATACATATAGGCATACCTAGAGAGAGTATATAAATAATCTTATAAACGTAGATAATCTTCATGGAAAGGCATTAACAATGGAGGGGACCAGGAAGGATCTTCTGTAGAAGGTGAGATTTGAACTCAGAGGTGAGAGAAGGGAGAACATTCCATGCGTGGAGATAAGTCAGTGAAAAGGCACAGAGTTGGTGATGGAGTTTGCAAGGAAGAGCAAGCAGGCCAGTATCTCTGAACATAGAAAAGAATAAAATGTTAAGAAGACTGGAAAGGTAGGAAGGGAGCAGAGTTTGAAGACCTTTAAATGTCAAACAAGATTTTGTATTTGCTGTGGAGCCATTGGAATTTATTGCTTAGTAGGAAGGGGTGACATGGTTAGTCTATACTTTAGGAAGATCACTTTGGTAGCTGAGTAAAGAATGGTCTGCAGCAGGGAGAGGCTTAGGACAGAGAGCCTCCAGCAGGTGTTTGCAATAGTCGAGGCAATTAGAGTTGGATTGTAAGAAAAACTGAGCACTGCAGAAAAGATGCTTTTGAACTGTGGTGCTGGAGAAGACTTTTGAGAGTTCTCTGGACAGCAAGGACATCATATCAATTGATACTTAAAGAAATTAACTCTGACTGTTCATTGGAAGGACAAATACTGAAGCTGATGCTTAAATACGTGAGTGACATAATGAGAAGATAGGACTTGTTGGAAAAGACCCTGATGCTGGGAAAGATTAAAGGCAAGAGGAGAAGGAGATGGAGGAGGGATGAGATGGATAGGCAATGTCATAGAAGTAATGAATATGAGCTTGGAGAGACTTCAGGAGATGGTGGTGGTTATGGGGGGTTATGATCCATGGGATCACAAAGAGTCAGATGTGACTGAACAACTGAACAAGGAGGCTTATAGCAGGGTGGTGACTATGTGAGAGGGGATAAGGGGGCATATATAAGATATGTGGAGAACAGAGATATGATAAGACTTGGCAACAGATTTTATATACATACATACATATATATATATATATATATATGGGATGAGCAGGAGTGAAGAGTAGAGCCTGACACTGAGGTTGCGAGCCTGAACAACTGGAAGCATGGTAGGAGTGCCCTTGATAGCAAAGTTGTGAAAAGGGGAAGATATGGGGAAAAGATAGTAAGTTTTGTTTTTATTAAAGGTATTAAAAACCCTTTTAATTCAACTGAAAATATTAAGAAATAATTTTTTCCCTCCAGCCTAAGATCCTTTTTAGACTTTTTTTCTTTAGGAACTATTTAGAAGGTTAAGAACAAAAAGCCAAGGTCTCAGAAAAAATGTGGTAATGGTAGTATAATAATGCCACCATTAATACCATCTTCACCATCAATTATTATTATTAATAATAACTGATAACCAAACAAAAACATACTCTTGGCTAGTTAAGATTATTGCCTTCTCTATGCCCTGAAGGGATTGGCTTTAAGACTCACCTGAGGTCAGGCAGCACTTTTTTTCCCATTCAGAAGGAATTACAACAGTTTCTTAAACTTTTTTTGTGTGTATCGTGGACCCTTTGGTGGTCTAGGGAATCTTATGGACCCCTTCTCAGAACAATGTTTTTAAATTGGTGAAACAAAATAAATAGGGTTACAAAGGAAAGCCATTACATTGAAATATAATGATCAAAATATATTTTAAAAACCCCACAAGTTCACAGATCCCCTGGTTAAGAATCCCTGGATTAGTGTAATATTATAGAGAGGAAGTCCTTTTAAGTCCTTGCAGGGAATGGTCAGGGAAGGAACCGAGTATATCTAGATTATATGATAATTGTTTTCTTAGAATAGAATATTAACCTCACATTGTATTTTAACATATTGTGATCTTTTTCTAGTTCAAGATCCCTGTGAATGTTATTTCCTATTGTCTTTTGGGAAAGATGTCTGAGAGCGTGGAGAAAGGAACTGTCAATTTGGATGTTTCTCTCTCTAAGCTAGAGATGCTTGGATTTAAAATAATATTACATTATGAAAATTGTTTCTAGCAGATTTGTGCCTAACATGCAGAGTATAGTATTAGTGTGTTTTTACGTCAATAGTTTTGGATATGTTGAGTTTGAAATGTCTATGGGAAATCCATTTTGGGATGTCCAAAAGGCAGTTGGTAATAGGAAAGTGAAGCTCAGAAGAGAGGTTAGGCATGGATATATCAATCGTGCAATCATTTGCATAGAGAGGATAATGTTACCCATGAGAGCTGATGAAAAGGACGAGGGAGATAGTGTGGAAGGAGTAGATAAGAGCATTTGGGATAGAGCCTTGGGGGGGATACCTATGGTTATTGTTATCATTGTCATTGTTGTTATCGGAATCTTCTTCCTCCTCCTCTTCTTCCTCTTCCTCCTCTTCCTTCTCTTTCTCCTCTTTCTCTTCTTCCTCTTCTTCCTCCTCCTCCTCCTCATGTTCCCAGGTTTATGGGGAAATATTTTGTTGCTACTTTTCATACTACTATGTCATTTCATTTAATGCCTTTGTTTGGAAGTAATTGCACCCTCTGGCTGACTGTTAAACGCATTGATAGGGGCTCAGGGAGCTATGGTTTTTTGGGAATGTGAACTAACAGTGTGCTTTGAACCTGAGGTAGCTCTTTTTTAGCACCCACCAGCTGAGTGCTGCAGAGACATTTGTATCCAAGCATTTCTGAGGGATTTAGGGAAAAGCAAAATTGGAATATGATTTCTTCATACACAAATCTCAAGAGAGTTATTTTTTGAAGTGTTTGAGAGAAGTTATTGAACCCAACTATAACCTAATTTCAATGTAACACATTTTCAGATTAAATAGACTCTATTGTATTCTCTATTGTCTAGAAGTTTTAATTTAATTTATTGAAAATCTACTTTGGTGGTAGGGAGAGAGTACATGATGCTGTACAGAAAGTCTGTGTGTTTAGAAAGGAACAAGCAGTTAAAGGTTCTTTTCAGGGGTGGGGAAGCTGTGGCCCTCTAGGTCCTCAAATTCAGCCCTTTGACTGAATCCAAACTTCACAGAACAAATCCCCTTAATAAAAGGATTTGTTCTGTAAGACTTGGACTCAGTCAAAAGGCCATACCCGAGGATCTAGAAGGCCCCATGTGGCTTCAAGACCACATTTTCCCCACCTCTGTTCTAGATAAAGAATTCTGGGCATAGCACTTTGATTTGCAGGAGTAGTTTATCCAGTGTCTAAGTTATTGGACACTAGAAAATTCACATGCCTTGGCCTGTCTTCCTGGTCATGACATTAGGTATTTGTCTATTTGGTTAATTCTTTTAAATGCACTTTTCACAAAATAAGTGAACAGTCTTAACTACATCTTCTGGAAAGGCATTGCTGTTCAAGGGAAGCTAATGGAATGTGGGCTTACCTCTGCCTTGGAATCTCACCCAGCTGAGCTCAAAGGCATTCCCTGCAGAGCCCAGGGCAGATTCCTGAAAAAAATGGATGGGTTTCAAGAATTTTTCTGGTTTCACAAAATCTTAGCATTATTTAGAGCCAAGTGATTAATCATCAAAAAAAGGGGGTTTGTGTGAAGTTTGTTGTGGGTATTAAATTTAATACTCTTGTCTGGGGCTGGCCCTAAACAAAATGTTAGAATCTGCAAAGATTATGTTAGGTGCCCCTAGCCTCTACTTGATCTAGCTTCATACCCCTCTCTCAATACCTCTCCAGTTCTCAGAGTCCATTTCGTTATGGTGTCAAATCTTCTCCTAGAGAAGAGAGGTCTGATAAACGAATTAACACTAAGGTGAGATTTAACGAGTTTTCTGCTGACAAGTATTTGCCTTTTCTAAGTGGTTGCTTTGAAAGAGTGAGGGGGAAGGAATATAAATTCTTCGAGGGACCAGATCTTATTCCTTGTTTCTAAATTTGGAAGTAATTTTTTGTTGTTTTTCCACTCTATGCCGATGTAGATTGGCAATCTTTCTGCAACCTGTAATTTTAGAGTATTGCTTGGAACACCCAAAAGTTCAGTGACTTGCCTAGGGTCTTACTGTCTCAGAGTTGGGCCTTAAAGCCAGCTCAGTTCTTTACAATTCTTGACTGCCTCCCTTCCTTGCAAATACTAGGTTATGTAGATTTTATTAAATGAATGAATGCTGACTGAATGATTATTAGCACAATAAATAAATAAATCACCAATGATGGATTTTAGGGATCTAAGGGGATTTTGGGGGGGTGTAGTGAAACCCTCAAATTGCATTATGTGGGTGGCTACCTAGTTCTTAATCAGTCCACCCCTACTCTTTGCCTCAAGCAGCCAAATACTCACAGGTGCTAGTCATACTGTTCATAAATGGCCTCAGGTCTTAGCCTCCAGGTCAACTTTTTGTCTTGGGAAAAATAGCTATGATGTGTCAAGAGAGTAAAGAGACATATGGATTTTTATTAATTTATTTTGTTTTCTTGTTTCATAACATGTGGAAAACTCCTCCTGGAGGAATTGTTTGTCAGCATAGGAATGTGTAAAACCCTTTCTCTAAATTTTTCACCAAGCCCAGAACTGAGGAAAAATTGTTATTCATCGGGTGTAGCCTGAATCTTATTTACTTGGTTTTCAGGTAGTGAGAGGCAGTATGGAACAGTGGAAAGCACTTGTAACTGTGGTACCAGGGTTTGAATCTGGCCTCCGATTCTGTCTGTGGGATCATAAGCGTCACACTTCATCTCTCTGAAACTCAGTTTCCTCATTTGTCAAATGAGGAAAATAGTGCTTGCACTACTTACCTCACAGGACTGTTGAGAGGATGAAATGAGACAATACATGTTAGGCATTTTGTGGAACCCTATGGCACTATATTCATATAAACTGTGATTATTATTAATACATAGAATCATAAATTTAGTATGGAAAGGAAGAGTTAGAAGTCATCTAGTCCAGCTTCAATATTTTACAGTTTAAATCCTCAAAACTTAATTTACCTGATTGTCATAACTATTATGCGGTAGAGCTGGAATTTGAACCCAGATCTTCTGACATCCAATTCAGAGCTTTCTCTTTCCGTTAAAGCATGACTGCTTCACTGATGGCCAAATAAAGGCTATTTTTTCACTTTGGCATTCAAGGCCTTTTGTAATCTGGCCCCTACCCACCCTTCCGGTATTATCTCCCATTATTCCTCTATATAGATCCCTACTCACCTTAATATACCGTTACCTATGTCAGTGCTCAGATTTCAGTGGTTCTGTGGTCTCATCATTGTGGGTACTCTGTGCAGTGGTGCTAATCATACACAGCCTGCTCATCCTATGTAATTTTTGTTCCTCCAGCACCTTATATCCTTCTCAGAAGATCTGCCTCCAGTTCTGGAGGACCTTTCATACTTCAGAAGGGCAGTACTTAGGCTGTCATCCCTCGATCGCCCTGCATGATAAGCCAGCCTCTTTCTTTGATCACATGTTCATCTCTTTACACCATGCCTCATGAGCAAATCATCATTGCTAACACATTGCAGCCAACTTACACCCGTCATGGCTCTCTCCGTTTTCTTTGGGTTCAAGCAGAGTTGAAAAAGACCAAACAACTGAACAACTGGAAAATGATATCAAATTATGTACTTTTTGTCAAAGAAATAATCATTATTTCTAACTCTTTTCCACTGCTGTAGTCAATTTAGGGAATTCCATCTCTGAGCCAGGATCTTTAGAGGCTCTGGTTCCAACACTAATCCTGTTAGAACTTTGGAGTTGATTTACTTATTATTCTGCATGGTTTATGGTTAGCAACTTTTTTATCTTTTGCTCTTCAAATTCTAGTGATTCAGAATCATCCCACGTATTGATGAAAACCCCTTCCCTCAATAACCAGCCAACTCTCCCCCACTCTCTTATCCCTATCCAGGTTAGTCAGCCCCACCTCTCCCTTCCTGTTGGTAACAGAGTCCTTTTCATCCTAAATCTCCCTCCTCTTACATTCCTTCTATCTTCTGCTGTTCTTTGATACCTAGCTTCTTCCGGAAGACATTCTTTCTCCTAGAACTTCCCAGGGTTGAATGCTCCCTCTTTCTTATTCTGTAACATCCAGAACCAGAAGGAAGAATTGGCATACTCTTTGTTACTTGTGGCCACTCTCAGACTCTTTCTCTCTCTGTCCTTATCCCTTAGCAATCACCTGTTCCTTAAAGTTCATGCCATCCTGGCCAGATTCTTGTTGCCATCCTCTGTGGAATCCTTTTACTTTCCCTCTTCCCAAATAATTTTAGCATCTGACTAATTATTCTCCTCTACCCTAATTCCCATCCCTGTTGGACCCCCTGACTTCCCGATTCCTCATCTTCCTTAATTCCCAAGTACCTGTTTATAGTATCCTGAGTAGGAGAGCTCATATATCAATCTGCTTCCCCCCCCCACCTGATTTTTCTCTCTGTACTGGAATTCCTAGTCAAGCCTCTAGGAGCAAAAACTCCATTTAAATCAAGATCCACTATGTCTGGTCCTTCTGGGGACAAGAGAGCTCAATTGTTCAGACTCCTTAGTGCTCTCTAGGTTCAATCCTTCAAGTCCCAGCTAAAATGGTATCTTCCACAGGAAGCCTTTCTTGTTCCTTCTTAATTTTAGTGCCTTCTTTCTGTTGATTATTTCCAGTTTATTCTGTCTATGGCTTGTCAGTACATAATTGGTAGCATGTTGCGAGCTTCCACTATCAGGGTCTATCTTTTGCCTTTTTTTCTGGTATCCTTATCACCTAGCACAATGCCTGGCACATAATAGGTGATTAATAAGTATTTATTGACTGACTGACTTTTTTCTCTTATCAGTGAGAGCATGGAAAGGAGTGTCAGGACATCTAGATGCTACCATAGAATACCATAGTATCCAAAGTTGGAAGGAACCTTGGATGTTACCTAGGATGTTAGTTCAACACCTTCATTTTATAAATGAGGAAACTAAAGCTCACAGAGATGTGGTGACATGGATAGAATATCACAGAGTGGCCTTGAACCCCAATCTCCTGACTCCCAGTACAGTGCCTTTCCTGCTGTGCCAATAGGGAGGATGCTTGAAACAATGTGGCTCTCTGTAAAAGGGAAAGAGGACCTAAGTTAAAATCAAATATTTCTTCCATTAGTTATACTCTCTCTCTCTCTCTCTCTCTCTCTCTCTCTCTCTCTCTCTCTATATATATATATATATATATATATATATATATATATATATATATATATATATATATATGTATATATATATATGTATATCTCAATATCCATCCATTCATCCATCTATCCATCTATCCATTTATCTATCAATCTATAAAAAAAAACTTGGGCAAGTTACATAAGCACTCTGGACCTCAGTTTCTTCATTTCTAAAATAAGAGCAATGGACTAGATAGCCTTGGAGGTCCCTTCCCACTCTAGATCACACATATACTACAAAATGACTATGTATATCATGCAAGGCTCTTGATATTTTGCTGAAAGAACAAAATAAGACTCCTTTCTCTCATTCTACCTGAACATTTTCCCTTTTTCCATCTTAATGCTTCCTTTCTCCATACCCATTTCAATTGCCTGGCTCCTTTTTCTTGGCTGATTTCCTGATTGCTTTTCCCAGTATTTTTGGCTTTTACTTTGCCTTCTTCTCTGGTTAAGTCCTGAGGGGCAGTTACCTCCAGAATGTTGATTCCATCCTCTCTCTAAACCATTCCTGTTGGTATTACCTCTTCAGAATGCCACACTGGGCTTGATTATTCTTAATGGCATGAGACTAGGTTCATAAAAACAGTTCAGGCTTCTAAAATTATCAGCAATGTTTCAAAGAAAAAAAAATGTGTGACTTTTTCTTGTGGCAAAAGTATGTATGTATTTTTCAAATAGGCTTTTATAAACAACGTTTTTGGCACAGAGCAGTCCTTTGATGACTGACTCACAGAATCTGAATGCAGTGACCTAACTCCTTAGGGAATCAGCGACAACTCTCTCCAGTCCACATATGCATGAGATTCTTGTGTGAAGCCTTCTTGATGCGCTCTTCCTTCTGGCTTTGCCTTCTTAGGTCTGCCAGCAGAGGCCTAGGCTGATGGACAGGAGGGAAGGCATTCTGGAAGCATGTCAAAGGTTTACAAGAAGGCAATTTGGAAACTCAATCTTTCCAACCTGAGGAATTATTCAATCTCTGACACATACCTGGTGCTTAGCTCTATGCTCAGAACGTTGCTTTGAAGGAAATCCTTGCTATGTTTTGAAAAAATGTTCTTTGATTCAATTACATATAGCTATGGGGAAGCAGGAGGAATGATATCAGTGTAAAACGCTTAAAATCAACAAGTCCCTGTTATTTGGAAGGCACTGTGCCAGGGGCCGAGGAATCCAGGATGAAAGAAGAATGGCAGCTCTGATAGATCCTCAAAGTTAGAGTCTATTTCATTTTATCCACAGGGCCAAGTAAAGAGTAGGACTTTAGCAAATATTTGTTGAACTGAATGAAATTGATAATCTCTCTAATGGGGCTTAATCAGGGGAATCTGAGGAATTTGATACATTCTCTCTCATCAAACACATTTGATGAGATCACAGAGCTTGGTGAGGGCCTTTGTTAGTCCCTGATCCCATTGAACCAACCAAATTGATAAGATTTGGGGGCTTGGGTCATTGCTTGGAAGCAGCTGATCAGACAGAACTGCTGATTGAGGATCAACTGTTCTTCTCAGTCCATAAGAGTATAAAAGTGAGCTAGTCTCACTGTCTGGTGGTTTCTTTGTTTAAAAAAAAAATTCCATGCTGCCAGAAGGAGGAGGAGAAGGAAAAAGAGAAATAAAGAAAAAAATTATATGGTTCAGTCTGCACTCAGAGTTCATCAGTTCTCTTCCTGATGTTTTTTATTATGAGTCCTTTGTAATTGTCATGAATCATTGTATTGATCTGAGTAGCCAAGTCTTTCATTGATGATTATCATTACAACATTGCTGTTACTATGTACATTGCTTTTCTGGTTCTGCTTACTTTACTCTGTATTAGTTAATATAAGTCTTTCCAGCTTTTTCTGAAGCCATGCTTTTCATCATTTCTTATAGCACAATAGTATTCCATCACAACTATGTACCATAACTGGCCATTTTCCAATTGATGGACATTCCCCCAGTTTCCAATTCTTTTGCTACCACAAAAAGAGAAGCTATAAATATTTTTGTATACATGGGTCTTTTTCCTTTTTCATTTATCTCTTTGGAATAATGACCTAGTATTGCTGGGTCAAAAGGTATGCACAGTTTTACAGCCCTTTGGGGGCCCAACTCGTTCTCCATAATGGTAGGACTAGATCACAACTCCACCAGCAGAGCATTAGTGTACTTATTTTCCCACACCCCCCTCCAGCATTTGTCATTTTTTTTTCTTTCATGGTGTCCAATCTTATAAGTGTGAGATGATACCTCAGAGTTGTTTTCATATACATTTCTCCAATTATTAGTGATTTAGAACATTTTTTCTTATGATTATAGATAGCTTTTTCTTCTGAAAACTGCCCATTCATATTCTTCACCCATTTGTCAACTCAGGAATGGCTTTTATTTTTATAAATTTGACTCAATTCTCTACGTTTTGAGGAATAAGATATTTATGAAAAATTTGCTATACAATTTTTATTCCTAGTTTTCTGTTTTCCTTCTCATTTTGGTTGCATTGGTTTTGTTTGTGTGAAACCTTTTTTTAATTTAATGTAATGAAATTATCCATTTTACCTCCTATTATCTTTTTTTATGTCTGGTGGCTTCTTGAAGAGTTATTTGTTGCACTTTTCCTTGTACTTTCTTTGTTTCTTTTTTTTTTTTAAACAAAATCTTTAGAAATTTTTTGCATTACAAAAAATTTTTCCAGTATCTTGCCCTCTCTTTCCCAAAGATCCATCCCATATAACTATTTTTAAAGACAAAGAGAAAAAATATTATCAAAACTGATCCTTGCATATGTGCAATGTACCACACTTATGGATCTCCAACTCTGCAGAACAATGGGGAGAGAATGTTTTCTCATATTTCTTGTTTGGAACCATGCTTGTTCTTTGTAATGTATTCTTTTAATTGTATGTGTTCCTTTCCATTTGTAGCCTCATGTATTTTGTTCTCTTGGCTCTGTTTCCTTTTCTGTGTATCAATTTATGTAGCTTTTCCATACTTCTCTATATTCCTCATATTTGTTTTTTCTTACAGCACAGTAATATTTCATTACATTCATGTACCACAATTTATTTAGTCATTCCACGATCAACTTTGTTTCCAATTCCTTGATATCACAAAGATTGCTACTATAAATATTTTAGTGTATATAGGGACTTTCTTCTTGTGCGTAGCAATGGAATCTCTGGATGAAAAAGCATGGCATTTAGTCAAGTTCTGAATTGCTTTCCAAAATGATTACACTGATTCACATCCCCACTAACAATGTACCAGTGTGCTTATCTTTCCATATCCCCTGAAACATGGATTATTCTCATTGTTTGGCATCTTTAGCAATTTGCAGAGCATAAAGTAAAACCTCAGGGTTGTTTTGATTTGCATTTTCTTGTGATTTGGGGTCATTCTTTCATGTGATTTTTAATAATTTGAAATTTTTCTTTTGCTAACTTTTTGCTTATATCTTTTGACCACTTATTTGAGAATGGCTTTTGGTGTGTGTGATACACATACATATATTTGTATATGTATACATATGCATTATATATGTATATAGACATACACACTATATAGTTGGTGTATTGTATATATTCACACATACACATGTATATATACACATATGAATACACATGCATGTACACATCTATAAATATATATGTAAATATATACACTCACATATGTAACTGTGTATCTTGGATATCAAACCCTTAGAGAAATTTGAAACAAAGATTTTTTTCCCCTGTTCAACTTCCTTTCTTATCCTAGGTGCGTTAATTTTGTAATCGAATCTGTACAAATATTTTTGTGCTTTGGTAGATTGCTTCTCAAATATTTTATGTATTTTGTAATTATTTGGAATGGGTTTTCTCTTTCTTCTCATTATTACTTCTCAGATTTTCTTATTAGTAAACAATAGTCAATAAACATTTATTAAGTGCTACTATGTGCCAGGCACTATAGAAGTGCTTGAGATAAAATGAAAGGCAATAGACTTTCCCTACCCTTAAGGAGCTCATAATTGAATGTGAGAGGACAAGACATAAAAAGAAGCTAAAGTTGCAGGGGTAGGGGGGGAAGAGTTGGGGCCTGATAAAGACCAGAGGAGTATAGCTGGGTGGGAAATTATGAAGTGGCTTCCCTGGGCTCCTTTATTAAGACCTAGGAGTCTCTGATATTCACCATCTACAGTGTCTATTCACAGGGAGGAAGGGGCCTCAGGGGCAGGAGATAATAAGGAGATGTGATTTTTAGAATTGACATGATATTGCGCAAAGATGAGTTTCTATAGACTGTAATTAAGTCTGCAATTGGTGATGGCTGATAATTATATAGAATTGCTATTGATTTTTGAGGTTTTATTTTGTAGCTTGCAACTTTGATGAAGCTACTGTTCAGTTAGTATCGTTGTTAACTTTCTAGGATTTTCTAAGTAAATTATCATTTCAATAACAAAGAGGACAGTTTTTTCTTCTTTGCTTATCTTTACGATTTTAATTTCTCTTGTCTTATTGCTATTGTTATCATTTCCAAAACTATATCAAATGATAGAGGAGAGGGTGGACATCCTCTATTTATTGGGAAAATTTCTAGTGTATCCCCATTGCATAGGATGCTTGTTTTTGGTTTTAGATATATGCTTTTATGGTATTAAAAAAGGTCCCTCTGTATCTATTTTTGTAATGTTTTTAGCATAAATGATTGTTATACTTTGTCAAAGGCCTTTTCTTCATCTATTGAGGTAATTATTTGTTTTTGGATGTTATTGTTTGTAATATAATTATTTACATTGATTATTTCCATAATTTCGAATGATCCTTGAATTTCTGGTATAAATGCAACTTGATCATGATGAATGATTTTTTTAGATGAATTGCTTTAGTCTGTTTGATAGTATTTTTTTTACCATTTTGAAATAAATTTTCATTAATGATATTGTCCTAAGTTCCCCTTTTATGCTTTATCCTTCCCTGGTTTAGGCATTAGGACGGTATTTGTCACATAAAAGGAATTTAGAAGGGTGCTTTCTTTCTTCATTTTTGAGAATAATTTGCAATGTTAATACTGATTATCTTTAAAAGTTTGGTAGAGTTCTACTATGAATCCATCAGGACAAGGAGTCCTTTCCTTCCCTATACCCTTTTCTGAGATTTGGCTATTTAAAGTAACTGATCATTTCTGATCATTTAGGGATTTTATATTTTTGAACATGGCACTCTATTTTACATTTATAGTTTTAGTAGTATATAACTGTGCATAATAGACTCTGTTAATTCTTTTTAATTCTTCTGGTTTTGTTATCATTTTACTTCTTTGGTTCTCATCTGAATATATTCTGTGTTTTTCTCATAGAACTTGCCTCCTGCCTGACTTTTCTGTAGGTGACAGAGAAAATAGAGAAGTATTGCACCACTTAGGAATGTTCTTATGCCCCCAATTGTGTACTTCCTTCCTACTTTTTACCCTCTCCATGATCATTTTTCCACCATTGCCATGAAATCTCATTGGGTCCATGCCCTCCCACCCTTCTGGGTATCAGTTTTTTCCCAGGAGCTCTGATGTCTTTTCTGAGGCAGGATGAATGGTTTCTCTAAGCATTAGATGTCTGCATATTATAGTTATTGTAAGTTTCTCATCTCCTAGTAGAGAATATCTCTTTTCCTTCATGGGCACATTTTTCAGTGGGATGAATTCCCACCATTGAAACAATATTTCTCCTTTTCTTTTCCTCTTTTTCAATCTTTTCCTTTGCCTCCTCACTCATTCTCCTGCAGGCCATCTTTCTGAAAGACTACAGAATTTTTTTTTTCCCTTCATTGTTCATCTTTGATGTGATTAAGATATACCACATATTCACCTCTATCTTCTTCCTCTTCGGTCCTCTTTATGCATCATTCCATATAGTCCCCTACCCCAAACCCTCGCAAGTCATTGATTCACCTGTAGATGAGGTATTATGAGGTTTAGTCCACAATGTTTCAGGCCTATGTTACCATTATCATTTCTTCTAATTAACTTTTTGTGTACTTTTAGTAAGAAATTACTTGATGTTCTCTCAGTTGTTACTTATTTTTATTATTGCTTTTGTTAACCCCATAGCACCTTTTTCTTTCTCTTTTTCCTGGGATAATTTATTTTGTTATATGTGCCTTCCTTAGTTGCTATATTTCTTTACTTTTTTTTTTTAAAGTACGCTTCAATCTGTATTCAGTCACTATCAATTCTTTGTCTGGGGATGGATAATATTTTTCATAAGTCCTTCAGAGCTGTCTTGGATCATTGTATTGCTGAGAATAGCTAAGTCAATCACAGCTGATCATCTTACAATATTGCTGTTACTTTGTACACAGTACATTTAAATTTGCATCAGCCTATTTAAGTCTTTCCAGGTTTTTCTGAGAGCATCCTGCTCATCATTTCTTATAGGACAATAGTATTCCATCAAAATCACATACCACAACTTGTTCAGCCATTCCCCACTTGATGCGTATCCCCTCAATTTCTAATTCTTTACCTCCAGAAAAGAACTGCTATAAATATTTTGTACATATAAGTCCTTTTCCTTTTTTTAACCTCTTTTGGAATATAGACCTAGTAGTGGTATTGCTAGGTCAAAGGGTATACACAGTTTTATAGCCCTTTGGGCATAGTTTCAATTTGCTCAACAGAATGGTTGAATCAGTTCACAGCTCCACCAACAGTGCATTAATGTCTCATATTTCCCACATTCCCTCCAATATTTATCATTTACCTTTTCTGTCCCATTAGCCAATCTAATAGGTGTGAGGTAGTACCTCAGAATTATTTTAATTTGCATTTCTCCAATCAATAGTGAGTTAGAATATTTTTTCATATGGCTACAGGTAGGTTTGATTGCTTCATCTGAAAACTGGTTGTATCTTTTGATCAATTATCAGTTGGGGAATGGCTCTAATTTTTATAAATTTGACTCAGTTTCCTATGTGTTTGAGAAATGAAGCCTTTATCAGAGAAACTTGCTTCATGAATCTTTTCCACAATTCCTATTGCTAACTGTATTTCTATCCATCTTATTCCCCCCATCCCTGTTTATTCTATTGTCTTTCTTCTTTCACCCTGTCTCTCTTGAAAAGTAGTTTGCTTCTCACTACCTTCTTCCTCAATCTGCCCTCCCTTCTATCACCCCCCCACCTCCTTTTATCCACTGCCCCTCCTACTTTCCTGTAGGGGAAGATAGATTTTTATACCCAATTGAAGGTGCATGTTATTCCCTCTTGGAGCCAAATCTGATGACAGTAAGGTTCTCATTTCCCCCCTCTTCCCCTTCACTGTAAGTTTTTTCTTACCTTTTTTATGTGAGATAATTTACCCCATTCTACCTCTCCTTTTCTCTTTCTCCCATTACATTCCTGTTTCATACTTTAATTTCATTTTTCGGATTACCATCCCTTCATATTGAACTCATACCTGTACTCTCTGTCTATATATCCTCCTAACTACCCTAATAATAAGAAAGGTTTTATGAGTTACAAATATCATCTTCCCATGTAGGATTATAAACAGTTTAACCTTATTAAGTCCCTTATGAGTTCTTTTTCCTGTTTACCTTTTTATGCTTCTCTTTAGTCATGTATCTGAAGGTCAAATTTTCTGTTCAGCACTGGTCTTTTCATCAGGAATGCTTGAAAGTCCTCTATCTCATTGAATATACTTTTTTTTCCTCGGAAGGATTATACTTAGTTTTGCTGAGTAGGTGATCCTTGGTTGTAATTCCAGCTCATTTTCCCTCCAGAATATCATATTTCAAGCCCATTGATCCTTTAATGTAGAAGCTGCTAAATCTTGTGTTATCCTAACTTGTTCCACCATACTTGAATTGTTTCATTCTGGCTGCTTGCAATATTTTGTTCTTGACTTGGGAACTCTGGAATTTGACCATAATATTCCTAGGAGTTCTCTTTTTGAAATCTTTTTCAGGTGATCGGTGGATTCTTTCAATTTCTGTTTTACCTTCTGGTTCTAGAATGTCAGGACAGTTTTCCTTGATAATTTCTTGAAAGATGATGTCTAGGCTCTTTTTTTGATCATGGCTTTCAGGTAGTTCAATAATTTAAAAATTATTTCTCTTGGATCTATTTTCCAGGTCAATTGTTTTTCCAATGAGACATTTTACATTGTCTTCTATTTTTTCAATCTTTTGGTTTTGTTTTATTGTTTATTCATTTCTCATAAAGTCATTAGCTTCCATTTGCTCCATTCTAATTTTTAAGAAACTATTTTCTACAGTAAGCTTTTGGACCTCCTTTTCCATTTGACCAATTCTGTTTTTTAAGGCTTCTTCTCCTCATAGGCTTTTTGGACTGTTTTGCCATTTGGCCTAGTCTGTTTTTTAAGGTTTTTTTTCCTTCAGTATTTTTTGTGTCTCTTTT
The DNA here is from genome assembly GCF_003287225.1 of Phascolarctos cinereus. Lineage (NCBI taxonomy): Eukaryota > Metazoa > Chordata > Mammalia > Diprotodontia > Phascolarctidae > Phascolarctos > Phascolarctos cinereus. The sequence continues at coordinate 358,492,526 of NW_027555847.1, forward strand.
ACTAAGCAATTGACTCTTTTTTCATGATTTTCTTGCATTACTATCTTTTCTCTTACAAATTTTCCTCTGCCTCTCTTACTTGATTTTCAAAATTCTTTTTGAGCTCTTCCATGGCTTGACACCAATTCATATTTTTCTTGGAGCTCTGGATGTAATAGCTTTGACTTTGTTGTCCTCTTTTGAGTGGGTATTTTGATCTTCCTTGTCACCACAATAACTTTCTATAGTTAGTGTTTTTTCTTCATTGTTTGCTCATTTACCCAGCCTATTACTTGACTTTTTAACTCTTTGTTAAGGTAGGCTCTGCTTCCAGTATGGAGGACAAACTATCCCAAGCTTCAGGGATTTTGTGCAGCTGTTTTCAGAGATCCTTTTAGCTCCTTCAGAGACCTGTAAATTTTGAGTATTCCCAAGGTAGTTTGATCGAAGGAGAGGTGTTTACTCCTCTCCTGGACTGTGCTATTGTCTGTGAGTAACCACAAGCACCCTTTTCTTCCCTGGAACTATGAGGAGGGTGGTCTCTCCAGTGCTGCCACAAGCTCTGCTATGCTAGTGCTCCTCTTCACTTGAGCCTGCCACCCAGGACTGCAACCTGAATCCAAGTACGGGCAAAGCAACAGTGCTAACAAAAAGACCCTTGTTGTCTCCTTCTGATCAGTTGTTCAACCCCTCACCATCTGTGGGCTGAGGACTCAGGAAGCTGCTGCCACTGCTGATTCAGTCAGTCACTTCCAAGGCCTGGTCCTGGTTTACTGTGGCCACGGCTGTGTTAGCACAGCCCGCACTGGACTGTGCTCCACTCTCACCCAGCTACAACAGACCTTTTCTGCTGACCTTCTAAGTTGTCTTTGGTATCTGTGGGCTGAGAGGTCTGGAAACTGCCACTGACTCAAGTGATTCAATTGTCCTGAGGCCTGCTCCCGTTTTGCTGGTGTCTGGCCTGTACTGGACTGCACTCCTCTCTCACACTGATACAACAGACCTTTCCTGCCCACCTTCCAAGTTGTCTTGGCTGGAAACTTGCTTTACTCCATCTTTTTGGGGGGCTCTGTGCTCTGGAATTTGTTTAGAGTCATTTTTAAAGCTGTTTGGAGGGATTTGGGGGAGACCTCAGGACATTCCCTGCCTGTACTCCGCCATGTTGGCTCTGCTCACTTTTATTTCTGTTCTCTAAGGCTTTTGTAAAGCAACCATCTGCTTAGTTCTGGTTTTCTTTTTAAGAATGCTTCAAATGACTTTATTGAATAGCAATCTTCTACATTAATTATTAGGTTTAGGTTTGCAGAGTATGTTACTTTGGATTGCATCTTGAGTTCTTTTGCTCGTTGGAACACATTATTTCATTCTCTCCTGCCCTAGCTCTCTTCTGGGAGGACAAAAGTGGCTTAGTCAGATGCCAGCCCCCTTTGTTTTAAATCTGATGGGCGCGCACACACACACACACACACACACACACACACACACATAAGACTGTGTCTGATGGACTCATACAGTGCCCCATTTTCTTAAGTTCCTCATTTCTTTTTCTGAGCCCTATTGCAGCACAAAGTATTGCCAGACTGCTGCTTCAGCCAGAGAAAGCTTCTGGCTTTGGCTTTCCATGGCTTGGGCAAAAGAAAGGAGGCAGAAGTGGGTTCTATTATAAATACATGGGTGGACTTGTAATGCTCTGCCAGAGTGTGGTGGCTATGGGGTGGGGGTGTTAAGTGATGTTCTTAAGGATTAGGAATTAACTTTTTCTGCTGTTCATCCAGGTATTATCTCTTTAGGGTCTTTGGTATCTTAGACTGTAGGAAGAGCTGTAATTGCTTTATCTCTTGTGTATCATTCCTGTTTTGGAGAAGTTTTAGATGTCATGAAGTTCATAGAAAGTCTCTGGTCTAGCATCTTGTTGGTCACATGATCTGGAAGTCCTAATACTTTCTTTGAGTGTTTAGCAAGGTGGGGTAGGGAAAGATAATTCCCTTCATCTCTACCCCCCACCCCATAAAACTGATGGATGACTTAAAACAAAAATGGCAGCGGGACACTTTTTTTTCACATAACTTTAGAGGCTATGTATATAATTACTTATGTGTTCATCCCATTTGACTATGAACTTCCTGAAAGCAGGGACATTTTTTCCCCTTTCTTTGTATTCCCCATACTTAGCACAGTTCTTGGAACATAGTAGATAGTTAATAAATTCTTGTTGAATTGACTGAGAAGGGAATGCAAGGACATGGCTCCTGAGCTTGAAGCCTCCCATGCCGAGGAGGGGGATGGAATTTTGATTCCCAATGGAGCATGAGCTTAGAATGTAGCTACCTCACAAAGAGGGGAGATTTCTTAATGTGCTGGCCTTGGGATTAGCTGTCTAGATAATAGCGTGTTGAAGCATTCCTGAGTTCAAGCGTTTGGCACCTGGCCTTCTAGAAGGAGATTTCCTGATGGTGCTTGGAGACAGAGGACAAAATCATATGGTTCTCATGCAGTGTCCTATCTAAAGAGCAAACCTATTGAATTACTTAGGCACTAGAAGTCAGATGAGAAGGATTTTGCTTGTTTGAAAGTTCCAAAGCATGCTAACATTTGTGTAAGTCTAAACAACAGAGGGGAGCTAGGTGATGCAGTGGATAGAACAGAATGGATAGTCAGGAAGACCTGAGTTCAAATCCAGCCTCAGACACTTCCTATCTGTGTGACCCTGTGCAAGTGACTAAACCCTGCTTGCCTCAGTTTCTTCATCTGTAAAATGAGCTGGAGAAAAAAAAAGGCAAATCATCCCAGTTGCTTTGACAAGAAAATTCCAAATGGGGTCATTAAGAGTTGGACACAACTGAAATATCTGAACAACAACAAACAACAGGGTGGTACTATAAGTCTTGGAAAGACTGACATTTTGTTTTCCATAGAACTCAATAGAATGACCAGGATTGTTTCAATATCAACCTCAAATTCATTTCCTACTTGGGTGAACCTATAGGCTATTTCATTGCTTTATGTTTCTATATTGATTTTAATACAATACAGGAGATTTGGAGCTAAGAGTGTTCTTGCAGATCATCTAGTCAAAGCCTTTCATTTTATAGATGAGGAAACAGGTCCTGAAATAAAATAGTCAATCAAGAAACATTTATTAAATTTTGTGTACGTGCACTGTGCTAAGTACTGGGGATGTAAAGGGGAAAAGAATAGTCTCTGCTCTCAAGGATCTTATATTCTAATGGTGGAAGGTGTCCAAGGTTCTACAGACCGGTAGGAAGTAGCAGAGCTCAAATCTGAACCCAGGCCTTTTGAGTCCAAGTCTTTTATTTTTAACTTTTTAAAAAATATTTTATTTTCAATTCAGGGAGCAAAGCAAATGTTTCCATATAATACAATACAGTACAGTACAATAAAAAAGATGATTGTACATGAAATTGCAAATTTACCATGTACAACTTGCTATTCTCTCCAAATATATAATAGTTATCATGTAAGTTTCTTTTTTTCCCTTTTTTCCTTCTGCTCCCACCAGAGATGACTATCATTAGACATAAACAGGTGTGTGTCTGTGTATACATGTAAAATTACTCTATACATCTATTTATCAGTTCTTTCTCTGGATGTAGATAGCATCTCTCTTCCTATGTCCTTTATTTTTAATTTATGCAATTATAATATGTGAAATGACTGAGTCTCTCAAAGTTGTTCTTAAAACAATATTGCTGTTACTGTCTACAATGTTCTCTTGGTTCTCCTCACTTCATTCTTCATTATTTTGTGCAAGTCTTTCCATATTTTCCTAAGGTCATTGAGCTCATCATTTCTTATAGCATAGAAGTATTCCATCAAATCATGTACCACAACTTGTTCAGCCATTCCCCAATTGATGGGCATCCCTGCAATTTCCAGTTCTTTGACCCCACCAAGAGAGCTGCTATAAACATCCCATTCACATTCAAAGTTATAATTACTATTTGTCATTTTGCTTCCGTCTCATTTTTACTCACTATTTTCTTTCTCAGCCTGTTTTTACCCTATCCCTATTACCTTCTCTCTCCCCCATCTCTACTCACCCCCTACTTCACCTATCCCTCCAAGAGTCCCCCATCCTTTCCCTCCACCCTCCCAAATCTCCATCCACACACCCCTCAAATAGCCCTCCCCCCAGTGCTTCCTATTACACTACACTGACTTCCCATACACAGTGCTGCTTCCCTGCTTGAGCTGAGAGTTGAAGGATGGGAGGTAAATCCCCCATTGGTGGTTGATAAGCATTCGTGAGAGAGTTCGAGAGTTACTCTGAGCTCATCTGAAGAGAAGCTCTGCTATAGTGTCATTATTTTTTGGATCTAGTCTTTGCCCACATCCTCACCATACTGCTGCTGCCCAATAATAGATGTTGGTGTCATTTGTCTCTTCTTTCTTCAACCCTATGAAAATAAAACCAGTTCATACAAAGAAAAATAATGGCCTTGGAAAGACAGTGCTGCTCTGAGCAGCCTGAGAAATTGTTGAGACTAATTGGGAGAATCTTAGAGAAATGGTCACATCTTTGTCTCACTTCTCAGGGCTTCTTTTGTACTGTGCTTGCGACAGTAACTGTCTTTTCCAGTTTTCCTTCCTGAAATTGGGAAGCTGTGATCCCAGTCTCTGCCACTGTACTGTAGTGAGAATTCAGTCACTGGGTTCCAGAAATAGCTATTATTAGATAGAAATAAGACTGTTCCTGTCACTAGTACTAATGAGGGGGACCAAGTTGGCTGAATGGGGGGGAAAGGCAGAAGGTTAACCAAAGAAGGAGAACAATGAAGAAGCCTGTTTTCCCCACATTCTGACATGAGACTGGAAGTCCTCTAATCTGGTCACTGCGTCCTCCAGTTGTCTTTAGTGATTGTTGACATGGCCAAGAGAAAGGAAGGTGTTAAGATTTTCATAAATAGATAAGTGGCATGTTATATGTTACATTCAAATGTGTGTGAGAGGGGATGTATGTAATAAACCTAGTTTATTAATAGTTATTTCTAATCTATTTTCTCAAACCTGCAACAATTATATCTTTAAAAAAATCAAAATAATTGGATGGGGACCAGAAAAAAATCATAACCTGCCTTGCACTCCTGAATGGAAATGTTCTGTCAGATACAGCAGCAATTGAGGCTAAGAGCTGCAGATGGGTATATATTACAGAGGAGCCCCTAGTGCTGAACGAGCCCACGCCTTTGCAGCTGAAGACAATTTGAAGCTAAATTCAGAATAGAAAAGGAAATCACATTAAGCATTTGATAAAAGTCCAATAACATTGAGAATTTTCAGTTCTCACATTGTACATTTTTGAGTCATTATGCAGGGCCAGGGACCCAGTCATGTCATTGACCTATTTATCCTGACTTGCTAAGGGTGATGGCAGGGAATATCATTCCCATTGAGCAGATGGAGAAACTGAGGCTTAATGAGATTTTTATTCAATTTTATACGTGTGTCAGTGACATATTGAATCAGACTTCTGTTTCCCATTTAATAACTCTAACCACCAGCCAGTATTGTCTCCCACAGTCTAGAATTTTGCTTTTGGCACAGGAATACAAACATTTTCTCCCCCTTTTGAACCATTCCAGATGTTTTAGTCATGCTTTGGAGATGTCAAAAATCCAAATTCTTTATAAATAGTTCAGAAAACAATTGGAAAAATGAATTTTACTTGCTATTCAATATCTAAGGAAACAGTTTTACTATTTTGAGCAAAGTTCTTTTAGCTAATTCTTCCATGGAGGACAAACAGCCAATTTTATTTTATTTAGAATCAGAAGACCCCCAGGTTTAGTCACCAGACTTGATACCTATTAGCTGTGAGATACTTGGACCATCATTATTTAGACCTCAATTTCCTCATCTGTAAAATGAAAATGGTAGTAAAACTTACAATACTTACATCAAAGGGTTGTGAGCAAAAACATTTTGTAAACTTTAAATATGGACCATGATTATTTTGGTGCTTTGTAAGCAGGGATCTACTCAAACTAGCTTCAAGATGACTATTAAATTTTCATTTGGAGTACTTATACCTCAGAAATCAATAAATGCTACAAACCATGGCTTGATTTTTTTGTTTTGTTAATTTTCTAGATGCAAGAAAGTGATGGAGAAAATGTTAATTATCTAGATTAAACTTGAAAGTCTGCCCTAATTTTGGGATAGTTGGTTGTCCAACATTTACTTGCACACCCCGCTTGGAAATAATATCTAGAAGTATGCAAACTGCTCCAAAACTAAAATGAATTAAGTTACTGGGGGTGGTGGCAGCTTATTTAATTTATTTTCAAATGCATTAAGCACTTATTTGTCAAATGACAGGTCTGGTGTCCACCAAAGGTGTGATTGGAAACACCAAGGAAAATAGGTTTGTTTTTTTTTTGTAGAAAGGTGGACATTGTCCTCCGACCCCAGTGTCTTTAAGAAACATCTGGCAAAATCACTGTAGAAATCATGTCTCAAAACTGAATGGGGAGCCCCCATACAGAAACAAATCATTTACCATTCTATGCTCACCATTCTTCCCCGGGGCAAAACATTCTCTAAATCAGGGAAAACTAGAATGAGTGACCCAAGTCCCTATGCTCCAGGCTTCGCCATACTGTTGTGGGAACCAGGCGTCTGGAATGATCAAGTAACTGAAGGCTGGTAGAGGAAAGATTTAAATCGCCTTCCCAGCTGGACAAATGAGGAGGGGCTTCCACTTAGAAGACATATTGCTAGTGTAGTTAAATGAGTTTCACATTGGGTAGCAAAAGGCCAAGAGTAGAACCCAGGCATAAAAAACATGATTCCTCTGTCCCTACACCCCCCTTCATCCCACCATCCCAGCCACAGGCTATTCTGTCTGCAGAACCACAGGGCTTACTGCTAGACTCTGCAGAAAATCAGTAGGATGTGAGCTCCCTGAGAGTAGGGACTGTTTTGTCTGTGCATTTATATCTTCAGGATCCTGATGTAGGGGATAGATAGCTGACTTGGAAGTCAGGAAGATGTGGATTCAAGCCCAGCCCTCTGATACCTTCTAGCAGTGAGACAGACATTGGGCAAAAGACTTAACCTCTTAATGCACAGGCAACTTTTCTAAGATTTTTGAAGTTGCAGAATAGTTGTTAGTGGGAGTTTCCTGGTTAGCAACACCTTTATCCAGTGTTTTTGATTCGAGTATTCTTGCCACTGAATGGTGTTTTCATTTGCAAAGTTGAAGCAATTGTGGTGTTCAAGGAGGACTAGCGCCTCTGGAGTGAGAGCTTGCTGAGGCCTTTTCAGAGCTGCTCATCCACCTCTGATGCCTGCCTCCCACCCAATTCTCACCTGTAGCCCCAAGAAGCTGTAGCGTGTGGAGTGGCCACACCCTGGTAAACCATCTCTCTAGGTGGTCTACATCAAGTTGAGGGTAACCAATGGGCCTCACATCCATCAGTGAGTTAGGGGGGTATCTACCCTAAGTATGTGAAGACCCCCCCCCAGTGGAAGAGAACCATTTGTTTCAGTGGCCAACAACTTGTTCCAATGGTGCTGTGGAGCACTTAGAGCTCGGTCAGACATTGAAGATGCCGAGGTCATCTACTGCATCCCAGCTCATTGTTAGTCATCCTGACTTTTGTCTTGCCACTGGACTTCAATGACTCTGGAAGACAATGAGGCAGATGACTGTGTGACTGCCTCACTTAACTACGCTTCATGTGCAAGTCAAGACATCCATCACCTGTGAGGTTGTTTGTCCTTTTTGAAAGAAACAAAGGATGAACAACAGTTCATTCTGTAACACTTTATTCAAGTCTTCGGCTTTTTCAAATCCTTCATGTTTACAACCACTGAAATCGGGTTTGCCCCACTCCCCAAAGAAACAAGCAAACAAAACACTCTCAGACAGCCTTGTGCATTTTTTTTTGTTTGGGCACCAAGTAGACACCTAATGCTTGTTAGACTGGATTGGAATTAGGCTGGACAGTTGATTTTTTTCTCTTTAGTTTCATTTCTCATGTGCTGCAATCTAAGCCTCTTTCTCTTCTGAGAGGGAGGAATGGAAGTGGAGAGAGAAGAGGGGAAGAGGGAAGAAAGGGGAATGGAGGAGGGGAGGAGAAACAGTGACTGAGAGAAGCATTACTCATTGATTAGAGTTTGAAATTGGACTCTAGCATAATCGTGCTCATTTATATGTAGCCTGAAACCTGAAACCAAGGAGCCTGGTTTTCTGCTCAGCTCTCTCTCTGGTAGTAAATGAGGCGGCAGCTCTCTAGGTATGTGCTAGAATGCTCCCTTTGGAGGAAGGGGCATGTTGTCATGTGGGAAAGGTAGAGAAAGCTTTTGTCAACCAGACTTTGCCACTCAAGATTCTTTTTTTTTTTTAAGGCAATTGGGGTTAAGTGACTTGCCCAGGATCACACAGCTAGCAAGTGTCAAGTGTTTAGTCTGAGGCCGAATTTGAACTCAGGTCCTCCTGATTCTAGCCACTCAAGATTCTTAACATAGAAAAATGCTCAGATATCTTTTCTAAAATGATGAAGAATACCCTACATGGAGATAATTTTAAAAAACAGCTTAGGCTTCTTATATATCATTAAATGAGTAATTCTGAGGCATTGATAATGCCATTATGTAGGCAAGTTCCTAGATGGGGATTGACTGCTGTTACCCAGATGTGTGTGTTGGAGGTGGGAGGCTGTGCACCAGGCAGTAAAAAAAATCAGCCAAGTGGGGAGCAGCCAGGAGATAGAAATATGACCCTTTCATTGGAAACAGTGAAGCACTAACTGCACCGGTTTCTGTGAATGCAGTCTGCCAAGAAAGGCCTGCCGAGTTTAGGGAACCGTGAAATGCCTGTCACTATAAGGCTGGCTCAAAACCACCTTGTCGAGGCTGCTTCTGATTTTTTTTAACTAGAGTAGGTAAAGAAATGAAGATCATTTTGCTTAACATGGGCAGGGAGCAGTGCCTGAGTTTTAAATTTTTATCTTATTTATTATCTTAGTTCACCACATGGAACTCTTTAATAGGAGGTCTTGATGTGTTGTGCCTCCCACAGTCATAATAGGAAAAATTCTGACAACAGAATTGAACCAGCATCCCAGCTGTACCAAGCCAACAGCTGCCGGTCCCTTCCAGATGTTCAGGCTTCTCAGTGAAACTCTTTAACAAGCAACATTAAAGTCACTGATAAAAAGAAAGGCCCCATATACACCAAAATACTTATGGCAGCTCTTTTTGTGGTAACAAAGAATTGGAAACACAACAGATGCCCATTCATTAGAAAATGGTTAATATATTATGGTATACGAATGCAGTGTAATATTACTGTTTTGTAAGAAGCAATGATTTTGATAAATACGTAGAAGTGTGGAAAGACTTACATGAAGTGGGGCACAGTGAAGTAAGCAGAGCCAAGAAAATGATATGTGTATATACATACACACATACATGCATATATATGTATATACTACAACAATGTAGACAGGAAGAACAACTACCACCAAACAATTGGAAGTGAATATTACAAAAGACAAAGATGGTTGGCCTTTAAGAACACTAGGAGTAGACAGCTCCTCCTACTCCTTTGCCAGGGAGGTCCATGGGGACGGGATATTGCATTTATATTCAGATTTTTTCAGTGTATTGATTGGACTTACTCATTTTTTCCTTTTCATCTTTTTTTTTCTTTTAAAAAAATCTTTGTTAGGTGGGGTAGCTCTGTGGGAAAGGAAAAAATAAGGGACAGAGAAGGAAATTTAGGCTATGTAAAAACAAAAAAAGGACATCAAAATTTTATTTAAAAAGAAAAAAAATCATCTTAAGAAGGCCTCGTATCTCAGTGAGGTCCTTGCTCTAGAAATACAAGGTGGTATAGGGCAGTGAGAGAGAAAGAGAAGGGAAGAGAGAGGTAAGAAGAGAAAGAAAGAGAAGGAGAGAGAGGTGAAGAGAGAAGTAGAGAGAGAAAGAAGGAAAGAGAAAGGAGGAAGGAGAGAGAGAGAGAGAGAGAGAGAGAGAGAGAGAGAGAGAGAGAGAGAGAGAGAGAAAGAGAAGGAAAGGGAGTTAGAGAGAGGTAAGGAGATAAAGGAGAGAGAGGGGGAGGGAGAAAGAGAGAGGGAGAGGGTCTGACGTTTATGAACTACAAGATCCTGGACAAATCATGAGATCATAGATTTAGAATAGGAAGGAGCCTTAGAGGCCATTGGGGTTAATTAGCTTTTTTGAGGCTCAATTTCACCATCTGTGAAATGGGGATTTGACATTCACTTCTTGGGCAAGCATTTATTAAATGTTCACTATGTTTCAGGCATCCTGTGACAATCAATGTGGCATATCTTAGTGGAGAAAGTGCCAGATTAGAGTCAGGAAGACCTGGATTCAAGTGTTACCTCTGAAATATATTGACTATGTGGCCCTGGGCAAGTTCATTTAATTTCTCAATGCCTGAGGCAGTTCTTTAGGACCATGAGTTTCCAATGCACCCGGTAGAGTTCCCTGAACCATTGAAGTCACATTTTGACTCTCAGAGACAAAAATGAAATAATAGTTCTGCCCTCAAGGGGCCTAACATTCCATTGACAAAAGTATTTACACAAGAAATTAAATATAAACTACATGAAAAACAATTTCTGGGGTGAAAGCTCTAGCAACCAGTGGGATCAAGATAGGCTTCCTGTAGGAGGTCACACTCAAGCTGAGCTTTGAAGGAAGCAGAGGTGGGTGAGGGAAGGCAGTCTATGGGGGTGTTGGGGACCGCCTGTACAATGACACGGAGTGAAGAGATAGAATAGCACATACAGGGAATAGCAAGCAGGCCAGTTTGGATGCATGAAGGATAGTGATATGTGGCAAACTTGGAGAAGTTGGCAGGAGCCAGATTGTTAGGGCTCTAAAAGCTGTACTGAGAAGTTTGTGCCTTATCCTCAAAATCCCAGCTGAGCTTCTTAAACCAAGCAGAGACAGGACCAAGCCTGTGCTTTGGAAATGTCCATTTGGCAGCTGTACAGAGGATGGATTGGAGAGGGCATGAGGATCAGTGAAGAGGCCATGGCGACAGTACAGCAGGTGGTTGGTAGTGAGAGGCTGGCCTCAAGCAGTGGCTGTGGGAGAAGAGAAGAAAAGGGGCCAGAGTGCAATCCCGATCATGGAACTGACAAGATATAACAATTGAATGTGGAGCATGGGAGAGAGTGGGAAGAGACAGAGATGACAGTGAGGTTCTGCACTTGGATAACTGTAAGGATTCTAGTGCCCTCAAAAGATAGAGAAGTTAAGGAGAGAAAAGAGTTTAGGAGTAAAGAAAAAATTCTGTTTTGTATGTTACGTTTGAGACACCTGTGGGACATTGTTAGCGATGTCTAGTAGGCCATTCTTTAGAGCTAGAGCTGGAAGAGGCTTCAAAGGGCATCTTGTTCAACCTGTTATTTTGCAGTTGAGGAAACTGAGGCCCACTCAGGTTAAGTCACTTACGGTCACACCAGGAGGAAGCATGAGAGTAAGGATTTGAGGCTTCCCCCCTGATTCAAGAGCCAGTGCTCTCTCCACTATACTGCTACTGGCGGCAGACTAGAGTTTAGAAGAGAGACTGGAAGAAGCATAGTTTATAAGGTGAGATCTAATACAACCCCTATTACATTTGTAAACAATAGGAAAGGAGACAATAGGAGAGATTAAAAATCTCTTTGATAAAGAAGGAGGGGCAGACTTTAGGAGGGAAATAGGATGGAATAGGATCAAGTGAAAAAAATGGAGGTGTTGGCATTGGCAAAGAAAAGGACCACTTTATCCTCCAAGACTGGAGAAAATGAGAAGAAAATTGTAGATGATGGGCTGATTTGAGATGTAGAGTTGGATAAGAAATGATGAGCAGGATGCTCTCAAAAACCTGGAAATACTTGCATGGACTGATGCAAAGTGAGAGGTACTGTGTACAAAGGAGCAGTAATATTGTAAGATGATCAGCTGTGACTGACTTAGCTATTCTCAGCAATACAACAATTCAAGACAACTCTGAAAGATTTATGATGAAAAATGCTCTGCATCCCCAGAGAAAGAACTGATGGTGTCTGAATACAGATTAAAGCATACCTTTTTTATTACACTATTTTTCTTGAGTTTTTTTTTGTTTCTTTCATAACATGACTATTATGGATATGTTTTGCATCATTATACATGTATAACCTATATTGAATTGTTTGCTTTCTCAATGAGGGTGGGGTGGGGAGGGAGGAAGGGAGAGAATTTGGAACTCAACATTTTTTTTTTAGGCAATTGGGGTTAATGACTTGCCCAGGGCCACACAACTAGTAAGTGTCAAGTGTTTGGTCTGAGGCCAGATTTGAACTCAGGTCCTCCTGACTTCAGGGCCGATGCTCTATCCACTGTGCCACCTATCTTCCCCAGAACTCAACATTTTAAAAAAGAATGTTAAAAAATGGTTTTTACATGTAACTGGGGAAAAATAAAATACTAAATAAATTTTTAAAAAAGCTTTTTCTGCAAAAAAAATGTGGAATTGGGAAAAAATAAGGGCAAGATAGGCTCATTTTTTGTGAAGTATTTTGCAAGGTTTTTTGCTAGTAGAGAGAAGTAAGGGAGTACTACATGCTACTTGTGGAAAGAAGAGGTTTGGAAAATGTGCTGAAAGGAGTGGGACAGAAGTCAAAGAAAAGTAAGAGAACAGGTATATAGCACTGAGGGCCCAGTTGAGATTTTATAACATAAATTGATCATCGGCCCAGTCAATGTAGATTTGTGAAGGAGCAGATGTTGAATTAAGGTCATGGGAGGCAAGTACAGAGGAGACATCAAAGAGCAAGAAGCATGCCAACTCTTCTCCATGGCTCATTGTGGCAGAGGCTATGAATAAAACATCTAATGTTTGAGAAGATAACTAGAAATTCAGTATTTTCTTGGGGGAACTAGGCTTCCATTACTGTAAGGAGATGGAAGGAGCATAACAAGAACGGCTCTAGGGTTAACCTGTTACCTGTAGAACTCAGATTCTCTAGGGCACATGGAAGGTTGAGACTAGGTTGGGACAGGAACATAGGAGAATTGAAGTTGACATGGATGGGAATGAAAAAGAGGAGCAGCCAGTAACTCTGAATTACAGGCACTCTAAATGGAGACATAGGACAATAGAGTGTCACAGCCTGTGAACTAGTTATGTTTGGTTATTGTTCTATGAGGAAGAGGTGGGAGACGGAGAGAGCGAGCTGAAGGGAGGATAATAATACTTATTCAGAGGGTTATTGTAAGGTGAGCACTCTGGTTAATGAAGGTTGATTGAGTCGAATTCAACTGTAACACTTAAAGTACTTTATAAATATGATATTAATAGTCTATCCCATTATGTATTGTCCTGGTCAGCTTGGTAGTTCCTGATGCCCCCCTTTTTTGAATGGAAAATGTCCTTCTGTACTTTCATGGATCTATGCGTGGGTATTCCCTCCAACAGTGTGGCTTTCAAACAATATTCCTCTTCTCACCCTGTACTAGTCTTGGCTGTGACCTTCTGTAAGGTTTCCAGGTAGTGTAGACCTTCTTCTAGGTATGTAAACATTGTATTGCCATTACATCTGTTATCCCTCATCCTTGCTACATGAATGACCCACTTCCTTTTCCAGGGACACGTCTGTATGCTACTTCTTGTGCACAAGGCATCCTTGGCAACAGCCAATTAGTACACGATATGTGTCTCTAGTGTTCTTTGGGTGTCTTCCAATTTTGATCCTTTGGAGACTGTGGTGTTATAAAATTCAGCCACATACCATCATTAAAGGATACTGGTGTTAAAAAAGATGTGTCAAGAAACAGCCTGGAATCATTGAAAGCATTGTGCAGTTTCTCCTTTGTAATCTAGCCCTTTCTCTTCTTTCTGTTTAATATTGAGGTCAGTTCATTATCCATCTTCAGTGACTGTCCATGATCTGAGCATTTCAATGGCTTGCCTATCCGACTGCATGTCACATAGCTTGGACAGGTAAGATGAGTATCAAATAGATGCAGAATTCATAGGAATTTCAGATACAATCTAGTTCAACTGAGGAAACCAAGAGCAAAAGAATTTAAATGGCTTGCCCAAGGTCACATTTCTGAAGTAGGAGAGATAGGATTGTAAACCACATTCACTGACTCCATATCCAGTCTTCTTTCTGCTGTTCCAAATTATCTCTGTAAATCAATCTGTAACTCCTTGAAAGCAAGGACTATTCTATTTTTCCTCATTTGTATCTCCAGATCTAACACAGTTATCTTTTACATAGTAGGTCTCTAATAAGTTTGGTAAATGCATAAATGAATACATAAGTAAGCAAAGTTGACTTTCGGCATTATGTTGTAGATCCATATAACTTTTATCTTCTCCCATCTTTCTTTGTGTGTCCACTTACCTTTCAAAAACCTTCCTTTCATTCTTCCCTCTGGTCATGCCAAATATTTTACTGGAGCATTCCACTCAAGTTTTCTCTTTGTGGCAGTACCCCATGTTCCAAAATTACCCTTTTCTCTTCCCACCTACCCCCATCAAAACATCTATTCCTTAAGTGCTCAAGTGATTTTAGTTAGGTACTGGAAAAAGACAACAGATTTACTTAGTGTAACAACTTTTGCACCAATTAGAGTTATTTGACAACGGAGCAATCCACTATGCTAAGTAGTGATCTCTGCATTGCTGGAGGTATAAGTATTATCTGTCAGATATGTCAAAGGAGCAATTCTTCCACTGAGAAGAGGAGTGTGGATGCGTTAGATAACCTCTAAGATCTCTTCCAATTCTAGCTTGCATCAAGTTAAATGACTGATACAGCTGTTTAACATTTACTCTCAGGAGGGTTAATATTTTAAAAACTTGAATTAATTAATATCTAATGGCATAATGTCAGGCAATATGACCAAGTGAAGAAAAGAATTTCAGGAGGACAGACTTCTTATCATGGTGTTGGTGTTTAAGTTATACCTCCTCCAACAGCCTCAGTATATTAATTAGCTGTCAGCATTTAGCCCCCAGATGAACTTGAAAATTAAGATTCAGACTTAATTGTGTTCTCAACTCTCAGGACCATTTTTCTTAAGTGATTCATAGAAACTGCTGCCAAGCCCCAATATTGCTTCAAGTCTTAACAGCACAATCTAACAATGCCATCTCCCGAGGAATTATTGGGAGAGGAAGTATTGACACATACATCAGTCAAGGGCTATGCGAGACCTGCTTGTTCTCTCAAGTGTCTTATAGCCCTATGAACCCCATCACTGAAGCCAGATGGTTCTTCAGGAAAGAGAGTCCTTAGAGAATGGAGGGAAGTTGGTTGACATTAAACCAAAAATAGGATGGGAAGAACTGAGAGGGAAGTGTCATGCTTGTCAATTGCTCTTCAGTTGAGTTCAAGGGCGTAAGGTCATAGGAACACAGCTGTACTAGGGAACTGTTTCCAGAAAGTGAGTTGAGGGGAACTGATAGACCTAAGGAGTGGGATACCTCAGGAGGAATTATCAAGACTCATGAGGATTGAAGAATGCAGGAGAAGCCCAAAGGCCATGGAGTCAGATTTTCCTTATGTGCAAATCCTGGGAAATCATCTAAGAGTCCCAGGCTGAATAAGGGTGGGGTGGGGTGGTGGTGGTAGAAAAGCTGTGGGGAGAGTGCCTGGTTTGTAACTTGATAAAAAAATCTTTTCAGAGATGGAAGGAGAAAGCAGTTGTGTGAGAAATGAAGGAAGGTAAAGGAAAACCTACCTTAGAAACTTTACAAAGAAGCAGAAGCATTCTCGTTTTCAGGGAAAGATTGTCTAAGAGTTTATTGATGTTTGCTGGAGCAGAAGGGACACTATGCTTTGTCAAGTCAACAAGCATTTATTCTATTTTTTCTAGTCTTTTGACTGTGTTTTATTGTTTCTTGATGTCTCGTGGAATCATAGCTTCCACTTGACCAATTCTAATTTTTAAGGAGTTATTTTCTTGGTGAGGTTTTGTACTTATGTTTTCATTTGACTGATTCTGATTTTAAGGCATTATTCAGTATTTTTGTGCTTCTCTGATCAAGTTATTAATTTTTCATAATTTTCTTGTATCACTCTCATTTTTCACAGTTTTTCTCTACTACTTTGATTTTTAAAATTATTTTTTGTTCTTTTTAAAAATTGGTTTCTAAGCTCTTCTACGAAATCTTGTTGGACTTGGGTTCGATTTCATTTTTTCCTTTGAGGCTTTGTTTGTAGCTGTTTTCACGTAATTATTGTTTTCTTCTGAGTTTATGTCTTGAGCTTCCCTGTCACCATAATACCGTTTTTATGATTAGTTTTTTTTCTTATTTGCTCATTTTCCCCAGCTAATTTCTTAACTTTGGACTTTATATTAGATTTGGGCCCTGTTGACCACTGGGGTGGGGGATGACTGGGCTTCACTTCAATTTTTAAAGTTTTTTTTTCCTGCTTTTGCAGCTCACTCTGGGGGCATTTAAGTTTTCCCAATATTGCTTCAAGTCTTAGCAGCATAATGCAATGGTGCCATCTCCCCTAGGAATTATTGGGAGAGGAAGTATTGGCATGCATCAGTCAAGGGCCATGTGAGACCCATTTGCTCTCTCCCAAAGGTCCTATAGCCTCACAAGCCCCCAAGTTCCACTACAGAAGCCTCAGGAAAAGGAGTCCTTGTAGAATAGAGAGAAGTTCGTTGACTTTAAAGCCAATAACAGAATGGGAAGAACTGAGAGGGAAGTATCATGCTTGTAGACTGCTCTTTAGTTGAGTTTAAGGGCATAAAGTCATGGGAACACAACTGCACTAAGGAAAGTGAGTGTGATCGGGGGAGAGATCTGGTCACTGCCCACCTGTTCTTCACTCTGGTCCTTACCCAGGTAGGACCCCTGTTCGCTTACAACCACAACCATTCCTCTCCACCCAGGAACCGTGACCCGGAACTGGGTAATGGTTGAGAAGGCTGCCAAATGGTTCCCAATCTTGCACCCCATGCTAGCAGAGGTCCCCTGGAATCTCTTTTTGATCAGATGTTCAGTCTCCTTACAGTCCCTGTTGTTTGATGACACCTACTCCAAGGCTTACAGCCACACCATGCTTTAAGCTAGCTACCACTCCAGTGTCCACAGCCCTCTCTTTTTGTCCTCCTAAGCTACCTTGGGTTGGAAAATGACTCATGGTGCCTTTTTGTTGGTTATGCTGCTCAGAATTTAGTTTGACACCCTTTTTAAAGTTATTTGGAGGGCTGTGTTGGGAGAGCTTAGAAAAAAGGCTCACTTTGCTCTACCATCTTGGCTCTGCTCCTCAACTAGCATTTATTAAGCATTTTCTATGAGCCAGGCCCTGTGCTAAGCACTGGGGATACAAAGAAAGGTAAAAGACAATCCCTGCTCTCAGGGAGCTCACAGCATAATGGGGGAGACAACATGCAGACAACTTTGTATAAACAAGCTATGTACAAGGCAAATTGGAGATAACCTCAGAGAGAAGACTTCTTGAAGAAGATGAGGCTTTTGCTGAGACTTAAGGAAGCCAGGAGGCAGAGGCGAGAAGGGAGAATCTTCCAGGGCTGGAGAGAGCCAGTGAAAATGCCCACCGTCAGAGGATGGGGAGGCAGTCACATGGACCATAGAGTATGTGGAGGAGAGTAAAGTGGAAGAAGACTAGAAAGGTGGGAAAGGATCAGGTTATGAAGGATTTTAAAAGTTAGAGGGTGCTGAAGGGCTCAGAGTTTGCTTAGGATATGTCCTATGGTCGTTCTCTTCATTTCGTAGGTTTTAGAGCAAAAAAATAGGTGTCCTGAAGATCTGGTCCAACTGCCCCATTTTCTAGAGAAAACTGAGACTGAAAGAGATTAAGTAACTTGCTCAAGGTTATAAAGATAGGAAGCAGCAGAGTCGGATTTGATTTGGACTCAAGGCCTCTGATTACAGGGGGTAGCTAGGTAGTGCAGTGGCCTCAGATACTTAATAGCTGTGTGGCCCTGGGCAAGTCACTTAACTGTTTGCCTCAGTTTCTTCATCTGTAAAATGGGCTGGAGAAGGAATGGCAAACCACTCCAATACCTTTGCCAAGAAAACTCCAGATAGGGTAATGAAGAGGTGGGCACAACTGAAATGACTAAACAACACCATCTGATTACAAATCCAGCACTCTCTTTCTTTTATCATGTTTCTCTCCCCATCCCTTGTCAGAAGGAGATTCCAGGACATTCTAGACTTGACCAGAGGAAGCGTTAGCAGCTTGTAGCACAGGAGCCAGAGATAGACTAATTTTTTTTTCAAATATTTTCCCCAACCCCTGCGCTTGCTCTCTTGCTCTCTCTCTCTCTCTCTCTCTCTCTCTCTCTCTCTCTCTCTCTCTCTCTCTCTCTCTCTCTCTCTCTCTCTCTCTCTCTCTCTGTGAGCATGGGTGTAGAGGGAGAATATGTGTGTCTATGTGTGTCTGACCCATGATTTAATTGGGATAGGGAGATTTAGGGGAAGAAACTGCCTGTACTACCACTAAGAGTCTTAGAAAGTTGTCTGGGATTACTGAGACCATAAGTAATTTGCCCTAGGCTAATTTTCAATAATATATTGATTGATGGAACTCACAGAATCCCTGCTGTGCTCTTAGGCTCTACTGGGGACACACCTATCACAGAAGTTGTCTCATACATGACTTTAACACATTGCACCTACTGAGCCAGAAAGCACAGAAATCATCAAAGATTCTTCCCAAATTTTGGAGTGGCATCATGCCAACCTGGGTATAGGCAGACAGAATATCCAGGTGGAAGGTGGGAAACATTATTGTTGTCACTGTCGTCATCATCATCATCATCACTAACATTTACATAATACTTTAAGGTTTGCAAAACATGTTTCATACATTATCCCATAGGTGCTATTATTCTTCCCATTTTATGCATGAAGAAACTGAGGCTGAGAGAGGTTGAATGTTTTGAACAGAGTTACAGAGCTAGTAAATAGTTGTCAGAATTCACACCTGCATCTCTCTGACCCATCTTCTCTTCTTCCCATTTCTTTTCCTCTCTTCTTATAAGAATCATCATGTTTACAATTCCTCTGTTTTATAGCTATGTTGGGTATATCTTTACTCACTCCAATATCCCCAGTAAGTCAGAAGAATATGAGTCAAAGTATTGTCACTCCCCGACACCCACACACTTTGGAAAGGTTGCTGACTCCTGGGTTAAAAGAAGAAAACTGTTTTAGAAATCAGTGTTGTCTTGGAGCACTAATTCAGTCATTTACTATCTCTTTCATTCAATCTACCAAAGTTCCTCCTGGGAAAGTCACTTGTCCTAGGAAGAAATCCAACTCCCTTCTGAATATGCACAGATATGTGCGTGTGCATGCACGCACACACACACACACACACACACTCACACTCTTAAGAGTTGGCATGAGTACAGTTGCAAGCAGTGCTCTCAGTTCTGGAAGCTGCCTGAAGCCCAGTTGGCCGAAATCACTGTACTAAAACAGTATGTTCTTGTGGGTGATTTGACTTTGTCAAGCTGCCCAGGCTATTCCAAATAGATGACCAAGTAGAGCAGGTGTATTTCCCCAAGGTAGGGCCAATGCTGTCCACCACTTGATCTTAAGAATCTTTTCATTTATACTTTCCAAGTCAGCATATATTGGTACTCTGTAGATGATCTCTGAGCTCCCTTCTGAAAGCTCTGAATCCCAGGGTACAACAGCATGTTGGCTCAGTGAAGAAAAACATTGAATTTAAAGACAAAGTACCTGTTTCCTACCTGGGCTAAGCACTGGGGATACAAAGAAAGGCAGAAGACAGTCCACATTCTCAAGGAGCTCACAGCATAATGGGAGAGATAGCATACAAATATTAGGGAAGTTAAATGATGGCTCAAGGTAGTTTTAATTTGTATTTCTCTAATGATTGGCTAAAACGATTGAAGGGGAAAGCAGCAAATGTTGGAGGGGATGTAGAAAAATTGGAACACATATATTGTTGGTGGAATTGTGAACTGATCCAACCATTTTGGAGAGCAATCTGGAGTTATGCCCAAACAGTTATGAAACTATCTATACCCTTTGACCCAGCAATACCACTACTTGGTCTATTTCTAAAGATGATTAGGGGGAAAGGAAAAGAACCTATATATTCTAAAATGTTTATAGCAACTCCCTTTGTGGTGACAAAGAACTGGACAATGAATAACGTTGAGCGAATAAGTCATTTTTACTATTGTAAATACCCAAATTAACTACAAAAGATATATGAAGGAAAATGCTGTCTGCATCCAGAGAAAGAAATGATAAAAAGAAATATGTATAGAATGATTTTACATACATACATACATACATACATGCACACGTACACACATACCTACATGTATTTGTGTCTCATGGTAGCCATCTGTTTGGGGGAGGGAGAGAAAAAAAGGAAAAAAAAGAAATTTACAGGATAACTTTATTATAGACTTAAAAGGAATAGCAAGTTATACATAATGAATTTGCAGTTTCATGTGCGATCATCTTTTTTTTTAAAATTGTACTGTGCTATGGAAATGTTTGTTTTATTCCATAAATTAAAAATAAAATAAATAAAAATAAAACATTAGGGATGGGATGTCAAAGGGAAACCAGGAATCAGAAGGGCTAGACAAAACTGATGGTACTTGGCGTTTATAGACAGCGGTCACTGATTACCCCAGGAGTTGAAAGCGATCTCTGGAGCTAGAATCATCAAGCTTCAGAGACTGAGCTATAATGTAAGCATATCCATAAAGGTAGTCTGTATTACATATGCTGAGTGTAAAGGGTGGTCAGCATTTGTTGGGGTTTAATGAGCATGGAGCAAATTAAATTTAAAAAATCAACATCAAGAATTCTCAGATTACAATAATACCTTTAAAATTCACAAAGCACTTAATACTCTATTCTTATTTGAGACTCAATAACTCTGTGAGGTAGGTTCTCCAGCTGCTATTGTGTCCACTTTATAGATTCCAAAACAACTGTAGATTCAGAGAGGGTAACAGTCTCTAACCTTGTCTACCCAGCCATTAAGTGTCGGAGGAGAGATTTGAACCTGAGGCTTGCTGACTGGTGCTCTAACCACTCTATCACTATAGCACATAAGCGAGTTTGTGCTCATTGTGGCCTCCCAACTGTTTTCTGGGTTCTGAGCTAAAGGAGCACTAGATATCATCTTATCCAGTCTCCTCTTTCATTTTGCAGATGAGGAAATTGAGAGTTGGGGTACTTGACCTCGTAACTGGAGGTCGCACAGAACCCCAAACCAAAGCCTTTTGAATTCTAGTCCTGTGCTCCTGTCAACACGTTCTGTAGGAGGACGCTTAGAAAGAAAGGCATAGCTTATAGTAATCAAGGCCTGGTTTCCTTACTAGCTTTCTCAAAACTGAGAAGTGGAATGAAAACTTGTCAATGTCAAAATGTATATTTGCATGATGGTTTTTATTTCCTACTTTCCATCCTTGGGGCCGCAAGCTCAGAGCAGATTTTGTGACTCTTGTTTGGGAAAATGGCTCCATGGGGTCCCTCCTTTGGTTCACCAGGTAGCATTTTATTTTTTTCAGTACAAATGCTAATAGCATTTTGATGTCTGTGTTTGATTTGAATCCCATGGATACCTGCCATGACAAATGGTGATTTTAATGACTATTTGTTCTTCATCCCTGTGCCTAAAGCATCAGGAAGGGTACACTGAAAACCACACATAGAGTTACCCAGGGCATTAACTGAAGCAAGTCTCTGTTAGGCCTAGCTTTGTTTAGCAATTTAATTTGCAATCTAAAAGAAAAAAGACATTGGTGAATTCTGTGTGTGAGGTTTTCCACACCATCAAGGAGTAAGAAAAATATTTTTTTAAAAAAAGAGTTGCATGAAAGTATTTGGGGAATAAGATTTATGAACAAGAGCTCAAAATAAAACCCAATTTAAACATGTCTACCTGTCCATTTTGGTAAAAAGTAACTCAACTCTTCCCAACTCAGATTGAGTTCCCTAGGCATTCATCTCTGCATATATGACATTGGTGGAAATAGTCTTGATTTTCAGAGATTAGAAAAATAAAATTTTGGAGCTGGAAGTGACCTTTGAGGTCATGTAGTGCAAGCTTCTCATTTTTACCAATGAGGAAAATGAAGCCTAGAGTCATGGTCTGATTTACCCAAAGACACATTAGTAATGATGGAACCTGGACAGCATTCTCAGTATTCTGATGCCCATTCTGGAGTTATTTCCATGACAACATCCTTCCTCTCTGTTAAAGGTTAGCAAATTGGTTATTAGTTTGCAAATCGGTATAGGAGAGAGCTAAGGAAGGGCAAGCATGGCTTTTAGAAATAGAGGTCTTACGCTTCTGCTGTTAGTGATTTTCTTTTCTACTTCCTAGGCCTGGGAGAATGGAGCAGTAATGGCCCCATACCTCTCTGACCACTGAGAGGTAAAACAATGGGAAAGGAGGACATAAGTGGCAGCAGAAGAGTCTTGCAACAATCCCCCTTTGAGGAGCCAGATGGGTTCGATATTGGTAGAATTTCTAGAGACTGGGAGTTCTAAGCTTTTTTTTTTTTATATTATGGACCCTTTTGGCAGTCTAATAAAACCCATGGACCCCTTCTCATAAAAATATTTTAAAATGCATAACATAAAATACATAATATGACAGAGAAAATCAATTCAATTATCAAAATACTTTAAAAACTATTCATGGGTCCCAGGGTAAGAACCTCTGATTTAGCACCAGAGCTGATAAAAGGGGGACCTGAATGTGGTTCATGTTAAAGGCTCTCAGAGGAATTTTTCAGTGCTATCCTCCTCTCTTTTGCTAGCTCTTAGCTACGCAGAAGCCTTTATAAAAATGCTTCACTTATGCACGGACCCATTGTTGAAACGTACCTGTCCTGTGTCCCATCACCTAGGTCCCTGTTTTCTGATAGCTGAAGTTGATGGTAATATAATAAATTGAGATGCATATAATGACTAGTCTTGGCTTACTTACATTTCCCCTGCCAGATAAAATATTTAACAGAGGTTTTCCACACCTTACCCCAAAGGCATGTGTGTAATGTGGAAGTTTCAGATGCCATGGGGGATATATTACTAGCTAAAGGGGCCTTTTGGTTGTCTTTATGTCCCACCGTTTTGCAGCTGTGTACCCTGACCCTGCATCAGGCTGACCTTGTTTGGAGAGGTTGTGTGTTCTCTCTTATGTTTTTAGAGTGAGCTAAAGACCACCTGGAAACCACTGACATATTCATTTAAAGGTTCTTTCCACCCATGGCAGGGAGTTGCAACAGCTTTATTGTTTGGCCTGCAATTCTGTCATGCAGAGGGAATTTTGCATTCCTCTCAGGGAAGCAGCTGTACCAGAAAACTGTGAAGTAGCTATTGGAAAGAGAAGAACTGAACAAATGAATAAGGGAGGGACAGGAGTTTATGAAGAAAGAACAGAGGACATCATACAAAATGAGGAGCTTGGCTGGAAAATGATGGACCCATCTTCCCTCTGGGAGCAGAAAGATAAGGTTGTTGTGAAGGCATATGAGGACATTCTCAGTTGCTTTCTGTGTCCTAAAGCCAAAGAAGGACTGAGATAGTGATAGAGTCACTTCTCTTGAATTCAGTAAAGATTTATTAAGCACATACTATGTGTAGGTATCATTAATGGGTAGAGAGCTGGGAGTTAGGAAAACCTGGGTTCAAAATGATTTGCACCTCTATAACTATAAGGTAGTTATAATAATTGCTTGAGCTCACTGAGAGGTTAGGAAGATTATTTTTAGTAGTTTGTTTGAAGGATGAATTGGAGAAGGAAGGATCTGAAGACAGAGAGGCAAGTGCTGATAGTGCCTGTGGTGGCTGGTGGTGGGTGAGTGAACAATTCACAAATAGTCCATGCCTTAGTTTTCTAATCTGTAAAATAGATATAATACTCCTCACGGTATATGGCTCCTAAGGTTGTTGTGTGAAAAGTATTTCCTTTAACTCTTTTAGTGTTGAATTTTCTGTAATGCAATTGAGCAATTAATTATTGTCTAATTATTCCACGTGGTAACTTGGTCTTTCTCTGCTGACTATCACTGAGAAGGCTGGACTTGAAAAGGAGTGTTAATGGTGGGGAATAAATAGCATGGATAAGGACAATAACAGATTACAGGGTAGGGAAATCTGGGTAAGACTCATGTGGGACCGCAATGGCTAGGGGGAGACTAAGATTATCTTTGCAGAGAGAAGCTACTAAGGAAGCTCTGGGTTCTAGACTGTACTTGGCTACTGCTCTTCTTGAAACTGGTCCAGCTTACCTTTCAGTGCCAAGCCCAGACAATACAGAAGTTAAATGTTCAGAAATGTTTTGTATCATTCAAACAGACTCCTCAGGGTTGATTTTCTTTTGCTTGGGGTCATGAGATTTAGAACTGCAAAGGACCTTAAAGATCTTCTAGTGTAAAACCTCATTTTACAGAGAAGTACGTGCTACCCACTCTCCTCCCTGGGACCCTCTTCTACCCGCCTATTTCTCCAATCAGAGGCACAAGAAAGTGACTGCTACATGCCAGGAGAACTAGAGAAAGCGATAGCATTGACCTGGCAATGGCTATGTCTAAGGTCTGACAGCTGGAGGGAGGTGAAGTTAATGACCTCTATGCTACCTTAGACTCTTTTTGAAATATCACATAATTTTCTCCTCAACTAAATTGTGATTTCCCTGAAGGCAAGAACTGTAATTTATATTTCTCCTCTGCAGTATGTGTCACAGTGTCCTACAGATTCAGTGAGTCCATGAATAAAACCAACATTTTTTGTTTTGTTTTGTTTTAGGCAATTGGGGTTAAGTGACTTGCCCAGGGTCACACAGCTAGTAAGTGTCAAGTGTTTCGTCTGAGGCCAGATTTGAACTCAGTTACTCCTGACTTCAGGGCCGGTGCGCTATCCACTTGCCACCTAGCTGCCTCCTTTTTTTTTTTTTTTAAACTACAACTTATAAAACCATCTAAAACAGAACAGATATTTGTTTTCTAAAGCTATCAAACTAGAAAAAAAAACAACATGTGAAAACATCCAGGGTGCAAACCCAAACCAACTGAATGCTATGTTCAATTTATGTCTCTGGCTAATAACAGAGAACCTTCTCTTCTCCTTTCAGGCTGCCCAGACCAGCCCTTTTCATTCCCTCTTAGCATAGGACCATCTATCATGCTAAAGTGAAAAAAATGAGGGCTCTGTGTCCCATCCTCCCTCTTTTTTTGAGTTTTGCACGTTAGACCAACTCAGCATCATCTTCCATTTTCCCCTCCATCACCCCAGTCTTGGAGTAGGAGATGACTCTTTTTCTTGCCAGTACCAACACCTCTAATCGTGCCACTGATCCCATTTCCTCTCTGATTTTTGATCTTTTATCATCCCTTTTCCTCCCTCTAGTTTTTCCTCTCACACACATACCCACATCTCCTTCATCCTTAAAAACAAAAACAAACAAGTATACACTTGATCCTATCATCCCCTCAAAGATCCCTCTTTCCTGTCATAACAAAATTCTAGAAAAAGCTCTTGGCACTTTTTGACTCCTCTTTTTCATCTCCTAATTTCTTAATGAATTACTAAATGGCTTCTATCCCTATCACTCAACTGAAATCACTTTTTTCTACATTTATCAATGATTTATTTATTAGTAAACCCTATGACCTTTTCTTAGTCCTCATATTTTTTCTTTGTACCTTGGCACACTCTTGCGTGCGCACACACACACAAACACACACGCACACACTCACACATGTGTATGCACAGACACACACATGTACCCCATGCTCTGTCGTAGAACTTCTTTTACCTGTTTTATGGATCTTTCCCAGTCTTCTTAGTAGTATCCTAATGATATGGTCCTAAAGCAAGGGTGTACCCTCAGGTTCTGTCATAGATCATCATTCCTACATTCTTTCTCAGTGATCTCATCATCCCCTTGGATTCAGCTACCATGTCTATGCAGATGACTCCAAAATCTACATATCTAGCCCTCATCTCTCTCTTAAGCTAAGGCATCTCTGACACCTGGACATTACCACCTGGATTTCCCTTAGGCATCTCATACAAACAGGTCCAAACTGAACTAATGATCTTTCCCCCTAAACCTATTCTTCTTCATTGTTCCTTTCTTTTCTGAGGCACCATCCTTCTTCCATTTACCCACCTTCCTGACTGCATTCTTTCTCAGTCCTCATATGTAAGCCATTGCCAAGTCACGTCTCAAATCTGTCCTCTTCTCCGCACTTACATCACAACTGCCCTACTCCCAGGTCCTTATCACTTATTGCCTAGACTATTGCAATAGTCTCCTAATTTATCTCCTTGTATCTGGACCCTGTACTCTCTCATCCATTTTCTGCATGACTTCCAAATAGATGTCCTAGATCTTACCATACCACTTTCTTACTTTGAAAAAAGTTCAATGACTCCCCATTACTGTTAGAATAAAATACAAACTCTTCTGTTTGAAATTTATAGCCCTTCTCTTCTCCTCCTGGACCCTCCCCTCCCCAATCATTCCCTTTCCTTCCCAGTACCTTCTTTGCAATTTGCAGTCTGAGAGTTAGTTGAGACACTGAGATTAAGTGATTTGCTTATGGTCACACATTCAATATATTCACTTCTCTGTATCATGCCAGGTTGCCTGTTACTGGGACATTTTTCCAAGACCCTTGCCAGCCCCAAGGTTTTGGAATCCCCGGACCTAGATTCAGATGCCTACTCTGCCACTTATTACCTATATGACCTTGGGCAAATTACTTTTCTTCTCTAGACCTAGTTTCCTCATGTACAAAATGAGGAGAATGGACCCGATGGCCTCTCGAGCTCTTTCCAGTTGTCAGTCTTTGGCAATCTGATATGCTCTATCACTGTCCTTTCAGATCTGTTCTCCCACTACCCCTGCCCTTGCTCCATTTGAGAGAGGACTGAGGAGTAGCTTCTGGTTGAGGAAGCAGGTTGGTGAAGTACCGAGCAATTGTCAGAAGGAGGGTGCAGTCAGTGAATGGAGGCAGATCAGATACAGAGACTGCTGCATGCCTTCCTTTCTCCCTCCCACTCTGGCTGAAACTAGCCACATTTCACCTCCTAAAAACAACTGTCATTTGCAAATGCACATGTGCCTCTTCTTTTCTCTTCCCTCTCTTCCCCACCTCTGCCTCTTCTGAGGGAGAATTGAACTTGTGTCAGAGGACCAAAGGCTGTGACTTAATCAACATTAACGTAGAAGGAATGGAAAGATGAGGCTGCCTGGAGATTAGGAGAGGAGAGGCAGGCTTTAGACGGTTGCTTGCAACCTAAGCAATGGACAGGCTTTTCCTCAGTCCTCTTTCCCCTCACTAGGGAGGCAGAACATGCCAGCATTGCCAGAGCAAGGCAGCCTGTGTGGGTGTGAGCAATAATTGGCCATTTTTTGGCTGAACCAAGAGGGAATTTTTTGAAATGGATTTGAAGTTGTCCTGGAGACCATACTGGATACCTGAAAGTAGAAATATATGATGCCTGCTTCCTGGAAGGAAAAAATGAGTCTTCCTCCCTCTTCTAAGAAGTCTCCCCCAAGGGGTAGGTATTATTTCATTTTTGTTACTGCATCTCTGGAGTCTATCACAATGCTCTCCAAATGGCTGGCACTGAAAAAAATCCATGTTTGTTCAGTTGGATTGAATTCTCTGACCTTTCAGCCCATAGTGGCTGTCAGCCTCTCTCCTCTGATCTCGTAGCCTTTATTTTCTATGATATCCATTTAACTTTTTGGCATCTCACAGAATTAAAGAATTAGATTTTGAGGCCCAGAGTGGTTAAGTAACTTGCCTCTGCTTACACAGCTAGCGAACGTCAGAGCTTAGAGTCAAATCCAGGTCTTCTAAAACCATGGTCCATCACTTTGTCCACTTGCAACACAATACTGTTTTTTAACTTTATATGTTCATGTCTCGAATTCACAAGATTGTAAATTTCTTGCAGGTGGGGGCCATACATGCCACGTCATCATATTGTTTACAAACAAAGGTGTCAAATGTGAGGTTACCAACACTCCCAAGTGTGGAACCAAATTAAAATGTATTTGGGAAACATTTAACAAAATAAATAAATAAAAATAAAATAGAACATACATAGCACTACATTTTACAGTTCAATCAATATTCAGCTCATAGGGATGGTTATATATGAATTACTGGCCCCTGTTTCTATTTTTGAGTTTGACACCCTGGTCTACAACACCCAGCAGAACTCCTCGTAGCTAATGTTCAACAAGTATTAGTTATTCTTTGTGCTTTTCACTTGGGGGGCGTTGTAGGAGTCTCTGGAGATGAGACAACAGAAATGAAACACTCCGTTTCCTTTTTGGAAGACTTCTTGGAAGAGGTGGAAAATTAATTGTCTCTTTCAGGAAGTGTATGGGGGAATATGGAATGGGCTTAGAAGTTCCTATCAAAAAAGACTCAAATGTTGGAAAAGAAATACTGAGAGTATTTTGCCTGGAAGGGAGAAGACTGGGAATCTAAGCGTTGCAGGATCTGAAGGGTAATTATGCAGAAATAATCACTAATTCTCCTCCATCTCCTTGGAGGAAAGAATGAAAAAAATAAAAGACACCTAGTAGACACTTAATAAAAGCACATTGAATGAATGAATGATTCCTAACTATGTGGAAACACTTCCTTCTATTCAGAAGATAAATGGATGGTTAGTCTGGAATGAGTTATTAAGGAAGATGATAGGATCTTTTCCCCCTGGAGGTCTTTACAAAGAGGATGGATTCTTAAATGTCTGGGATGGTTTATTCAGGGGGCTCAACTAAATGACTTCTCCTGGCTGCTGTAGCCCTAATCTTATGTGTTCAACTTACGGGGTGGGGAACCTGTGGCCTCGGAGCCACATATGGTTCTAGGTCCTCAGTTGCTCCTTTTGACTGAATCCAAACTTCACAGAACAAATCCCCTTAATAAAAGGATTTGTTCTGCAAAACTTGGACTCAGTCGAGGACCTAGAAGGCCCCATGTGGCCTTGAGGCCACAGATTTCCCCACCCCTGGTAGGACATATAGCTGAAAGTTAAAGAATAGAGATTTAGGGTTGATAGTCAAGGTGAAGCATCTGTGGAGGTGAGCTGAATGATCTATCCTGTTTCCCTCTTTATGTTCCTAAATTGTCTTAGACACATGAGGATCTCTCCTCACTGGCATTTACCTTCTCTGTCTTGTGTTAAAAAGTGGAGAGCAGGCCATTTTGCTTGGCATTCTATGCCTCTGACCCAGTCATTGACACCCCAGGGTCAATGTTACCACTTTTGTAACTTCTCAATCCTACCAGCTTTCTCTTGTTCATCTTGTAGAACAAGAAGTGTTTGGGGGTATTGTTACAGAAGCAGTGGCAATTCCCCATCTACATAGCCTGGGCTTATCCTTACCTTCATCCCATTCCAAAGAATTGGATAGGTTTCATTTCATGTCCTTGAGCTGGTGATTATAATGCTGAAAGCTCAGGTTGTATGTAAACATTTAGAAGTGAAGTTCTTTCTGTCCAACACTAAGCACACAGGGTTATTTACAGTTCTCTAATAAATTATGGGGGGGTGATGCTATAGAAGGGGAAAGACTAATTTGTTCATAGTCCTTTAGATACATCTTAACATGTCTTTTATCTCAATATCATAGTCACTTGTGGGTGGAAAAATGCCCTTTTCCCTTCCTTCCATCTTTCAATCTTACCCCATGGTTCACTGCTTTTTTATCTTAGGCTTAGAAGATCTGTGTTTGTGGCCCCAAATGGCATGGCTTTATCAAGAACTAGGGAATCCCTCCAGAATTCTTTTTGGTTGTACCTTATAAACACCCTCTAGTGTCCCAGACGGTGGTCATGATTTTTTGCCTTGTACCCAGTAGGTACTTAATAAACAGACACACAGTGGTTCAGTGGAATGAGCCCTGGCTTTGGAATCAGACAACATTAGTTCAAATTCTGGTTCCCTGGGAGATTCTGGGAAAGTGACCTATGAAGTCACTAACCTATGCAAAGTGCTTCTCTGTGACTCAGAGACCTCATCTGTAAAATTAAGGAGTTGGACCAAGTATACTTCCAGCTCTAGGTTTGTGACCCAATAGGAAATGTTTTTTGAACTAAATTGAAGCAATTTTGCTGTTCCAAATTATAATCAACACTTACATGTATTTTAAAGCTTGGAAAATGTTTTACATATGTTAACCTCATTTGAGCCTCAAAACAGCTTATGTGAGATAGGTACAATAGGTATTATCATCATTGTCCCTATTTTACAGATGAGGAAACTGAGTCTCAGAAAGATTCTTCCTTTATCCTTCATCCTTTTCCTTCCTTCCTTCCTACCTTTCTTCCATCCATCCATGCTTTGCCTCTTTTTTTTGCTTCCTCCCATCTTTCACCTATGAAGAATGCCTGCTGTGTTATTGGCACTATACTAGGTGCTGGGGGATTTTGAAAGTTTATTTAAGCCACAGTTACTTTCCTTGTGAAGCTCATAGGTGAATTAGGGGATGTCACCTACAGAGCTAACTCTACTATCCAGTATTACAGGAGGGGTTCATTAGAGAGTGCTATGTCAAGTCTAAGGGCGAAAAGCCATGACTGAGCAGAGGGATCAGGAAGGCTGTGTGAAGGATGTTAGATTGGAATTCTACTTTAAAAGATGAAAGACACTCAGCAGGAGAGGAGAGAAAGATGATGATTACCTTTCTATTCCAGGCATAGGGAACAAACAGCATGAGCAAAGCTGTGGAGGTGGGAGAACACCTGGTATTCTGAAGAGACAGAGAGCAGTCTAGTTAGGCTGGAGCACAGAGTGCATGAAGGGAAGGAAGTGAGATAATGTGAGAAAAGTAGGGCTTGCATGCCAAACAGAGGAGTTTGAACTTTACTGGGAATTAACAGGGAGTCAGTGAGGAATTTTGAGAGAAAGAGTCACTTGACTAGCCTGATGCCAAAGACAGATAGATCATTCTGGGAGCTGTTTGAAGGCTGGATGGGA
The DNA here is from genome assembly GCF_003287225.1 of Phascolarctos cinereus. Lineage (NCBI taxonomy): Eukaryota > Metazoa > Chordata > Mammalia > Diprotodontia > Phascolarctidae > Phascolarctos > Phascolarctos cinereus. Next base: position 358,523,493 of record NW_027555847.1, read on the forward strand.
TCAAGAGAAGGAACATGGAGTTCTGTTAGGAAGAATGGTCAGGAAGAAGGCTAATGTAATAGTACAGATAGGTCATAACAGAGGACTGTTCTAGGCGAGTAAGGGGTAGCAGTGAGAGATGGTATAGAGGTGGCTTCCTAGGCCTTGGTAACTATGAGAGGTAAGGGGTAGGGATGAGACAAAGGTAGCAAATGGTTATAAATACTTGAGACTTGTACTGCCACAGAAAGAAATGAAGTCATGTAAGAGAATTTTGAAAAAACACAGTTTTGCCCCTTAGCAGAAAATGCTGATGACTTTGAGGTTTAAACTATTCTCTTCTCTTTTCCTTCCCTAGTTTTAAGAAGGAAACTGTGACCCTTGGTGAGGTTCCTAGTAGAGTTTGAAGTATTGCTGCTTATTGATGAAACATGTAAGGAAGTTTCTTTGCTACTATCCTTGCGTGACATGGCTTCAGAATAAAATTTCAGCTTGAAATCACTTGTGATTTGTACATTGGGCAGGCAAGGCCTCACATCCAGGCAGGTGTCATGAAAAGATCGATATTTCCATTGATGTGAATCTTCAGGGTCCACATTTCTTTCCTTTGCTGCCAAGTAGGCTGTCAAGGGGGGAAGGGCAGAATTAGCCTTGTATGTGGGGAAGTGGGCAACTACCTACCTACCTGATGTGATTTCAGGGTCCTTGGGGTAGGAGTGGAGTAAGGCAGGCCCATGTCTTAGAAAAACATTGGGGAATCAGTTGAATCTTCATTGCATACATTGAGCTTAAGGATTTAATGTATTACTAATTAGATTAAAAGGAAATTCCTCAGGAGTAAGGAAAGAAGGAAACAAGCATTTTATTTTTTTTAAGTTCCTTGTTCTTTTTAAATTAATTAATTAATTTTTAGTTTTTAACATTCTCTTCCATAAGATTTTGAATTCTAAATTTCCTCTCCCTCCCTTCTGTCTCCCCAAGACAGTGTGCCATCTGATATAGGCTCTACATATACTTTCATGTTACGCATATTTTCACATTAGTCATGTTGTAAAGAAGAATTAGAACCAATGGGAGGAACCATAAGAAAGAAGAAACACAAAAAGAGAGGAAATAGTATGCTTTGATCTGTATTCAGACTCCATAGTTCTATCTTTGGATGTGGATAGCATTTTCCATCATGAGTCTTTTGGAGTTGTCTTAGATTCTTTCATTGCTGAGAAGAGCTAAGTCTATCAAAGTTAATCATTGCACAATGTGGCTGTTATTGTGTACAATGTTCTCCTGGTTCTGTTCACTTCACTCTGCATCAGTTCATGTAAGTCTTTCCAGGTTTTTCTGAAGTCTGCTGCTTATTATTTCTTATAGCACAATAGTATTCCATTACATTCATATATTACAACTTGTTCAGCCGTTCTCCAATTGATGGGTATCCCCTTAATTCCCAATTCTTGGCCACCACAAAAAGAGCTGCTATAAATACTTTTGTACACGTGGATCCTTTTCCCATTTTTATGATCTCTTTGGAAACAGACTGGAAAGTGGTATTGCTGGGTCAGAGGGTATGCACAGTTTTATAGTTCCAAATTGCTCTCCAAGGGGGCAGCTAGGTGGCACAGTGGATAGGGCACCAGCCCTGGAGTCTGGAGGACCTGAGTTCAAATCCAGTCTCAGACACATGATACTCACTAGCTGTGTGATCCTGGCCAAGTTGCTTAACCCTGATGGCCTCGCGCAAAAACAAACAAACCAGAAAAAAAAAAACCAAAACAACCAAAAACCAAAAACCAAATTGCTCTCCAGAATTGTTGGATCAGTTCACAACTCCACAAACAATGTATTAGTGTTCCAATTTTCCTACATCTTCTCCTACATTTATCATTGTCCTGTTTTGTCATGTTGGCCAATCTGATAGGTGTGATGTGGTACCTCAGAGTAGTTTTGATTTGTGTTTCTCTAATCAATAGTGATTTAGAACATTTTTTCATATGACTATAGATAGCTTTAATTTGTTTAGCTGAAAACCATTCATATCCTTTGACCATTTATCAATTAGGGAATGGTTTGTATTCTTATAAATTTGACCCAGTTTTCTATATATTTTAGAAAGGAGGTCTTTATCAGAGACACTGACTGTAAAAATTGTTTCCCAGCTTTCTGCTTCCTTCTCATCTTGGTTGCAATGACTGTGCAAAAACTTTTCAATTTAATGTAATCAAAATTATCCATTTTGTATTTCACAAGGTTTTCTATCTCTTGTTTGATCATAAATTGTTCTGTTCTCTATAAATCTGACAGGTAAACTATTCCTTGTTCTCCTAATTTGCTTATAGTATCAGCCTTTATATCTAAATTGTGTACCCATTTTGACTTTATCTGGAAACAAGCATTTTAAAAGTGTCTACCATGTGGCAGGTACTGTGCTTTATAAATATTATCTCATCTGGTGTTCACAACAATCTTAGGAGGTAGTTGCTATCATGATCTCTATTTTACAGTTGAGGAAACTGAGGCAGATAGAATTTAAATAACATGTGCAGGATCATACACAGTTTCTTAGTGTCTGAGGCTGGATTTCAGCTTCTTAAGTCTTCTTGACTCTAGGCCCAGTACTCTATCCACCATACCACCTAACTACCTCTAAGTAAGACTTTCTAAATTTGGAATAGAAGAGAGGATAAATCACTCTCAGTTGAGAAGATAATAAATGGCAGAACCAGAGCAAGAACCTATGTCTCTTGGCCACTAGTCCAGGGCTACATATGATTCCTCTGTACTACTCTTTGTGCCCATATTGGTGAATTTAGTTTTCCAGAGAATGTTAGATATCTCTGGAGACCACATTTCATTCCATTCTCTGATTGGTGAGTTGGGATTAAGCTGTGGCAGCTGCCCACAAGGCAGCCTTGTATAGAAGGCATAAGAGTATAGAAATGTATAGGGGTTGGACATAGAAGGTTTTTTGGTCATGCCTGAATTGAGGGACATGCAAAGTCAGTCTGATAATGAAGTCTTTTTGGCCCTTAGAGTACCATTTAATGAATTCTTGCTTTTATTCACTCTTTTAGCAGCCTAAAGGTGAATGCACTTTCCTTTTTCGTCATTTGATGGGTACTGTTGATTCTGTCTCCACAATTTCTCTTGGATTGGACCTCACCTCCATGCTTATATGATTACCTCCTTATTCTGCTCCTTATCACCTCTAATCTCAACCACTTCAAGAGCTTTTTAGTTGGTCTCCATGTCTCCACACAGCTACGAGATCAATACTTTTAAATCACATGTTACTTCCCAGTATGGGAAGCATCTATGCCTTCCTCTTGTCTCTGAAATTCATTTATTCAATAAACATTTATTGAACGCATTCTGTGTGCCAAGCGCTGTGCTAAGTGCGGGGATACAAAAAGAGGCAAAAGGCAATCTCTGCCCTCAAGGAGCTTACAGTCTAATGAAGGGAGCAGCATGCACACAAATATATACAAAGCAAACTATGTACAGGATAAATAGGAAATAATTAAAAGAAGGGAAGTGCTGGAATTAAACGAGGTTGGGGAAGATTTCCTGTAGAAGATTGAGTACAAATTACTTTGACATTTAAAGCCTTTTACAATCTGGCTTCAATATGTATTGATAGACCAACTTCCCTTTCCTTCCCCCCGTGGATTCTCTGTTCTAGTCAATCTGCTCTGCCTGCTGCTTCTCATTTGTGATGTTGCGTCTCTCACCTCTGAGCTTTTGCCCACACTGTCCCTGATGCCAGGAATGCCTTCTATCTTCACCTCCACCTTGTAGAATCCATAACTTCCTTCAAAGTATGGCACAGATGCCACCTTCTGCAGGAAGCCTTTCTTTCTTTTCCTAATCCCAGTTATTAGTGAGTTCATCATCCTGAATTATTCTGCAATTTTATTGTAAATTATAATTTATCATAAATTGCAAATTGTAATTTACTGTCATTGTAATTTTATTGTGTATTATTTTTATTCAAAGAGGCGGCAGGGTATAGAGGATAGCAAGTCAAACTTTGAGTCTGGAATGTCTGGGTTCGAGTCTTGCCCCTGACACATACCAGCTGTGACTCTGGACAAGATACTTAAGCTCTCGGTGTTCTCGGCATCTCTTTATGCCTATAAATTTCAGAGATGATTCTGATCTGCACTGGTAGAGAAGCTCTGTATCCCAAGGAAATAACAAATCTCATCCCTATGTCTTTATTTTGCGTGCACATGCTATTTTCTCCCACAGAAAGCAAATTCTTTGAGGTCAGAGACTTTCATTTTTTTTTTTTGTCTTTGTAGCCTCAGTGCTCGGAACGCAGAAGATACTCAATAATTCATTGTTGAATTGAATAGTTCATAAGTTCATAGATTTAAAGCAGGAAGAGACCTTAGAAGAGGTCAAGGTGAAGCCCATAGTTGTACAGCTGAAGAAACTGAGGCCCAGAGAGATCAAATAACTTTCCAAAAGTGAGAGAGGCAGTAAGTAGCAGAGTTGGGATTTAAACCCAGGATTTGAACTCAGATCCTCTGATTTAGGTCCTCATGTCCTTTCTGCTGTACATTGCAGGTGCTCCAGAAAGCAGCTGGGTAGAGCAGAAAATGAGCTGGCTTAGGAGTCAGGAGATCAAAATTCAAGCGCTAGTTCTGAATTTAGTTACCCAGGTGATGTTGGGAAAATTCTCTGTGAAGTGGCCTGTCCTCAGCCATAAACCTGGAATAATATTATCTGCCCCAGTACCTCACATTATTGTTGAGAATAGCAAATAAGATACTGTATTTGCAGATGTGTTTTTAAACAAGTTTTACTATACAAATGAAAGATGTTATTAGCGTAACACTAAGGATGCAGTTATCCGTCAGTTCTCCTTGTTTGGGATTTAGGATTTCTAGGAGGCAGCTGGGTGGCTCAGTGAATGGAGCAGTGGGCCTGGAGTCAGGAAGACCTGAGTTCAAATCCAGCTTCAGACACTTACTAGTTGTATGACCCTGGGCAAGTCACTTAACCCTGTTGACTCCAGTTGTTCCTCTGTAAAATGAGCTGGAGAAGGAAATGGCAAATCACCCTAGTGTCTTTGCCAAGAAAACCCCAAATGGGGTCACAAATAATAGTATATGACTGAAAAACAACAGAACTTCAGGTCTCAGAATTCCTGTGTGAAATATGGGTGATGAGGATTACAGTTGCATACATTTTCACACAGTGAAAACACAGGAAGGCAGCAGGATGCAGTGCAAAACATCTTGGCTTTGGAGTCAGAAGATATGGATTCAAATCCTGGCTTTTCTATACACTCTCCACTCTTTGGGCCTTGGTTCCCTCATCTGTAAAATAGAGGTTAGACTGGGCGATCTCTAAGGCCCCTTCTAAATCTTAATCCAGAATCCCATGGAGTTGACTGTATTATTTCTTGAAATGAAAATCCTAGCCTGGCTTTGGGCAAAAGTGACTTTTTTTTTCTAATGGGAAATTCTGTTTGAATCTATGCATTATAACATACGGAGATACTTCTTTCAATGTGCTAGCTAGAGTTAATGATTTTCTTTAGCTTCCTGTTAGGGAAAAGCCATTTATAAATGTTCTTGGGTTGCTCAGGCAGATGCTTGGTAATTAAGTTTATTGGATTTTTCAGCCCATGGGCAATGTGGTGTTTGAGCTGACAAATAAGACAAATTTGCCCCAGTCTTCTTTTTGTTAATGTGTTTAGACTCTGCAGTCTAAGCCCGGGTCTGTGAGTAGCCAGTAAAAGGTTGGTTTGATCTGCTGCCTCAGAATTCACATTCTTTTGCTCTTCTCTTCAGATTATTTTGGCTCCTGCAGTTAATGAAAGAGGGTGGAAATATACTATCCTTTGAATCAGCAACTTCTGCTACTGGGGAAATTCTTATCCAAATTGGATTTCTTGCTGTCAGCTCATGTAATAGAGAGGCTGATCCTGGGGATGGAGGTAAGGTCGCTTTCTTTCTGGTGTCTCACAGAGAGACCTGGGTAGCAAGACTTCATCCCGCGGTCCTCCTGGTGAAGCCTCAGGGACAGCAGCCAGTCCCAGAAAACACTTGTTATCCTTTCAAGCAAGAGATGTTCACATCTGCTGGAACAGCTGATGCCACCTCAGCAAGCCATGCTCCAGCTCAAACAGCAGCTGCTGCATCCCAGCAAGATGTGAGCGGGTGGGAAAGAACTAATCAATAGGAGAACATACCCTTGCTTTAAGAACCTTTGTCTCCTGCCCCAGGGAGTGCTAAACATTGTGTTGAATGTATGACCTGTGAGAGAGAAGCTAACAGTGAGGACAAGGAGGCTCTGGGGAGTGCTGGAGCTGGTTTCTATAGGCTGGCTAATTGGCCAATTCTCAGTTTTTCAGTGTGAATATTTGTACTTTGGAAACTAGCAAATCCTGCAGATCACGGCTTGCTTTATTGTTTTGGTGATTGTATAGACTTAGAAAATAATGGAGAAAATTCTAATTAAAAGGGTGTCCTGGGTACAATTTTTTGAGAGCCAATTGTTAAATATTTGCCAGCACATGGTTGGCACTTCACTGTGCCCAAAGGAACACAAAACCTCTTTACATGTTGTGAACAGTTCTTCTTTCATGTACACACCATTCATGATTTGCTGTGACATGCTGCAAAGAGAAAATATACTGAGCCATCTGCTTCAGCAGAGAAGAGACCTGAGTCAAATCCCTGTGAATGAGCTCCATGAGTCACAGAATCGTAGAGAGAAAAGAGAGCTAAGGATGGACAGACCCTCAGGGAATATCTGTGTTAAAGGGTATGGAATAGGACAAGGGAGTCAGTGAAGATGGACAGGCTGTGTAGGCAGGTGGAGAAGAGAACAAAACAAGTGTTATGCCTCAGAAGTGGAGAGAAGAGAGAGTATATTATAGGAGGGAATGGTTGACCATGGCTAGAGGTGCGGAGAGGTCAAGGAGCATTGAGTTTAACTATTTGCTTACTGTAGTAAAAACAACTTTGTTGGAATGGTGGGGTCAGAAGTTAGGTTGTAAGAAGCTGAGGAAAAAATGAGTAGTAGATAAATGGATGTATCATGTGAAGACAACCTTTTGAAGAAGTTTAATGATAAAGGAGAGGAAAGAGATGTAACAGTAGCTGGAGGGGGGGAAGAAAAAAAGAAATTTACATGATAACTTAATTATATATTTAAAAGAAATAGCAAATTGTACATAACAGATTTGTAGTTTCATGTGCAGTCTTTTTTGTTATACTATGTTATGGAAATGCTTATTTTATTCCATAAATTAAAAAAAAACTCAATGGATGGCTTTTTTTGGATTAGAGGGACCTCACAACATATATAAGCAGATAGATATGAGCCACTTCCAAGTAAGAGTCTGATACACCTTGAAAGATAAAGAATTACTATTGAAGTAAGATCCTGGGAGAAACTTATAGATTATACCACTGTGGGGAAAACAAGGATGTTCATTGTCATCAGTATTATTGAATGTAGTTCTAGAAATTCTAGCTATAGCAATAAGAGAAAAGGAGCTCAAGGAAAGGAACATACACAAAGAGAAAAAAAAACTATTACTATTTGCAGATGATATAATGAGAGAACCCTAGAGATTCAACAAAAATAATTTTTAAAATTTATTAACTCAAATAAACTAGAAGGATATAAAATAAACCCACAAAATCATTAACATTTCTTTATGTTATTAAGAAAATCCATTAGGATGAAACTGAAAAAGAAAGTCCACTAAAACTATAGAATATATAGAATATTTGGGAATCCACTTGTCAAGATACATTCAGGACTTATATGGTTACCACTACAAAACCAGTCTTTACAGAAATAAAGGAATAGTAAAACAATTTGAGAAATTCCAGAGTTCTTCATGGTTAGGTCTTGAAAATGTAATTATAATGATACTATTGCCCAAATTAACTTATAAATTTAATTCCGACCAAGCAAACTGCCAATGAGTTACTTTATGGAAGTAGGCAAAATAATGGGCAAATTCATCTTGAAGAACTAAATGTCAAGAATCTCAAGAGAAATAATGCTAAAAGATAAAAGATTGGGAAGGTAGAGGTTATTAATATCTGGGGAGAATCAAGGGCAGCTTCCCATAGGAGGTGGTAATTGAACAGAACTGAGTGAAAGCAGGGATTCACAGAGGCCGAGGTGATAAGGCAGAGAGTGCATTCCAGGCCTGTCCAAAAGCATGGCAATGAGATGACATGTTGTGTGTGGAGAACAGCAAGTAGATGAGTCTGGCTGGCACAGAGAGGCCATGAAGGGGAATCCTGTGAAATCAGTCAGAAAGATCAATTGGAGCTATTTGTGAAGGGCTTTAAATGTCAAAGAGGCATTTATAACTTATCCTAGAAGCACTGGAGCTTTGTCAGCAGAGAAGTAATATGATTAGGCCTGTGCTTTAGGAATATCACTGGCAACTGTGAAAAAGATGGATAGAAGTGGGGAGAAATTTGAGCCCCCCCTTAGGGGGTTTTTGCAATAGTCTGGGCATGAGAGGGTAAGGGCCTGAACTAGATATTGACCATGTTAGTAGAGAGAAGGGAACAAATGTGAAGGAGGTTGAAGGAGATTGTATAGATTGCACAAAGCCCCAGAAGATTGAAAATTCTCCAAAAAATGATACTCAATATCATTTTTAAAAATTGGTCTACCTATCTGAGAAAAACTAAGTGTATGAAAAGTACCTATTGTCCGTGCATAGTTGGATGGACGATCCATGAACTGGTCCATCAGTATATACATCTTGAGTAGATACAGATGGATAGTGAAGATTATTTTTAGTGGGTTAATGAAATTAATAGATTTCCACATGGCAGAGGTCTGCGGAATGAAACTAATAGTGTCTGAAGTTAAAGGGTGAAGACCCACAAGGAGGCTATTTTTATAGTCTACAAAGAAGGTAATGAGGGCTATGCTGGGATGGTTTATGTGGCAATAGAGGTGAGGCAGAGGGCTTGAGAAATAAGAAACCATGAAATGTGGTACAAAGTGGAAAAACTGAAAAATGTTATATAAATGCAAGGTATGACTAGTCACTAGAGATCTATATGTGGGAGCTAGGTGATGATTATTTGTGGGAAATATTGTAGAAGGCATTCCTACCATAGACCCAAGGTCAAGGTTTCTTTGTCACTGGGACCGAGCAATGCCTTCCCATTCCTATGCCACTCAGTGTCTGAAAAAATTCCTATATATCAAGCAAGTAGCCAGGCCAAGATCTTTCCAAGCTGACTTATGTCATAATCACTCATGCCTGCCTTGGTCTATACCCTGTTGTTTGCCCAGAGTCTCCCTCACACATTGTCTCCCCTATAAATTTTCAAGTTATTCCTATTTTTCTATGACTTTGTTGACATTCAGTCTTTTCTGTGGTGCTTACATCAACTATTGTGATTCTCTTGAATATATTCTTCATAACTTGAAAGAAATGACTATTGAGTAACAAATTATTGGGGAGATCTCTGACCGTTCCCAAAAATGTACTCCAGTTAGACTATCTTATCTAGGTGAAGTTGTTGTCCCAACTGGAAAATCTTATATTTAATCTAATTGCATTTAATCTAAGGTGAACTCTGCCCCATTGTGTTCCACTTAGGCAAGTTGGGGCAGTTGGGGTGATATGGAAGTAAATGATATAATCAAAGTCACATTCCCCAGATCCAATTAGAATAGTTCTACCTCTCATCATAATATTCATTCTTCTCATTATTTGCTAACCAATCAGAGTCAATTGCCACCCTCAGGGACACCCACTCTTCCAAGGGCATATAAGTGTTGAGTGGGTTCCATGAGGGGTCTTTGACATAGGAGAGTGTCACTGAATCTTTTTATTAATTATATGCTAGCATGATTAATAAAATGATTAATTACCCAGAAACCATGTCTCTCAAACTTTTTATATATCCCAAACCCTTTTTTTTATTCTTTCCAAATCTTTTTGAGTAATGTAGCACTAAATCATATTGTGTCTTGGATCTTTGGTTAATTTATCTGAGTGCTCCCCAAATGGTATTGTAAACTCAGAGGCCAGACCCTGCCATATATTTTTCTTGTTCCACTTATAATACCAAATATGATGCTTGGCACCATATGTAAGGATGCCTTTCTTGGTGGTTTTACTAACAACATTATTTTCTGAGACTTTTAAGCAAAGGGGACAATTTAGCAAGTGTAATTTACCCTTGTTCCCCCATCCATGATTGTCACAAGGCAATTATGAGGATATCTTCTTCCATGGATGTAAATACTTTGAGGTTCCTAGTGGAATGAATGATATAGTTGATGAGCAGTGTGGTGAATGGAAAGAGAAAAGGATTTGGGTTTATCATATCATGTTTTCAGTTGCATATCTGTTACCAGCTCTATGACCTTTGGCAAGCCACTTCTCTGAGGCTCAGTTTCTTCATTCATAAACTAGAGGTAATACCGAACTTATAGGGCTTTTGTAGTAGTTGTTGTTTGTCCTTCATTTTTGAAGAGGACCAATGACAGCAGCAGTGGTGTCTCGACTTGCATGTGAATTGGATTTAAGTGAGGCAGAGCTGCACAAAGTCCTCAGCCTCACCCTCTCTTCTGAATCATTGAAGTTCGGTCTCAGGATGAAAGTCAGAATAACTGGCATTGTCCCAGGAGGCAGCGATGACCTTGGCGTCTTCAATGTCTGACCAAGCTCTAAGCTCTCCCTGGTACCTGCTTCAGCTGCCTTCATGGCCATTGAAACAAACTGTTCACATATGTCCATTTCACTGGGGAAGTTGTCACATGTTTGTGGTGGACACCCCCCTAATTCACCAATGGGTGAGATGGTGTACTGGGGTTTGGCCATTGTGCATGTACAGCTTCTTAGAGCCACAGATGAGAGTTGGGGGAATCAGGTAGACACCAAAGGTAGATGAGGAGCCCTGAAAAGGGCTCAGCAAGTCCTCACACCTGAGGTGCTAGCCCTCCTGAACCCTTTACACACCTGGACTATTGTAAGGATAAATCAAGTGGTGTTTATTCCATTGCTATACAAAGATGAAGTAGTGTTATTACAAAAGAAGATAAGTTACATAGTTATATTTTTAAACTCCAAACTAGTTTCTTATTTTGGAAGAAATACACATTCAAATATTTTAAAAGACCAGATAGTTTTGTATTCATATCAATGCAAAATCTATCCAGATTTTAACTCCCTAAAACATCTGTTCTTGGACTTTCATCAAATTCCTCTGGTTTATAAATTATACCCGAGAAGTGGAAGGAAGCTATGGTTTGTGCTATACAACTTTTATTAATAATTGGACTAAAATGGAAACTTTTGAGATTTTGCTTAAATTTTGATAAATTTTTTTCAAGAGCTCTGACCTTATCCCATACAATGTTATGCTGAATTTCAAGAATCACAAAGCCACCAGTCCCAAAGTTGCTAAAGTAATATTCATGCTTCCAAATCGGGGGACAGGTCTGTACAATGAAGCAGGAAGGGCAGGGGTTTTGGAAAAATGACATTCATTTTTTTTGTTAAAATCAGAGATATGCAAAGTGCTTTTGTTGTTGGAGAGAGACAGCTTAGAGTGTTGCTGAGGCACTAGAGACTCACCAAAATTCCTAGGGTCTCAACTTTAATGGAATCACCATTGTGGCATTCAGTTCTGGGCATCACATTTTGGAAAGGGCTTTGGTGAGCTAAAGTGAGTCTAGGAAAGGACAATCAGTATGGGGAAGGGTCTTTTGTGGATTGATTTAAAGAACTATATGTATTTGGAGAACTGTATGCATCTGGAAAAAATAAGAAGCAGGGGGAATATGAACAATCTGCAGTTATTTTTTAAAATTTATTTTTAGTTTAAAACAAGCATTTCTATAACATAGCGTAATAAAAATAATTGCAGATGTAACTACAAATCTATTATGTACAACTTGCTATTCCTTTTAAATATGTAATAAAATTATGTAAATTTCTTTTTTTCCCTTTTTTCTCTTCCCTCTCCACCACCCTAGAGATGGCTACCATTAGATACAAATAGGCATTTCTATGTAAAATTATTCTATACATACTTCTATTTATCAGTTCTTTCTCTGGATGCAGATAGTATCTTCCTTCATAGGTCCTTCTTAGTTAATTTGGGTATTTATAATATTCAAAATGACTTAGTTGCTCAAAGTCATTCTTAAAACTATGTTGTGTTACTGTATAAATGTTTTCTTGGTTCTTCTCATTTCGCCCTTCATCATTTTGTATGTCTTCCTGTGTTTTTCTAAGATAATTGAGCTAATCATTTCTTATAGCACAGTAGTATTCCATCACAATCATATACCACAACTTGTTTAGCTACACTTCAGTTATCTGAAGGAAAGTCAAATGAAAGATTGAACTTGTTATATTTTGCCCAAGTGGAGAAAATTAGTAGCAATGGGTAGAAGTTGTAGAGAAGCATGTTTAGTTTTGAAGTCAGTAAAAAACAAAACAAAACAAAACAAAACAAAACCTTTCAAGAAACAGAGCTATCTAGAAATGGAACCAATTTCCACTTTGGAGGTCTTCAGAAAAAGGATGAATGACTTGTCAGGTATGTATTAAAGGCAATTCATGTTTAAGAGTGGGTTGGCCAAGGTGATCTCTTCTAGAAAGTCCCCTCTGAAGTCCCCTCCTGTTTTGAGAATATGTGATTGTGATGTCAGCATGAAGATATAATGTCAAGGTATTGCTGTCTGCCCATAGACATCCCCTGATAGTAAATATTTCTAGTGCTTTAAAGTTTATGAGACATTCTATTCATATTGCTTCATTTGAGGCTCATGGAAATCCTGTGAGATGAGACTTAGAGATATGAAGCTCCCCATGTTATAGATAAGGAAACTGAAACTGTTTAATTGGCTTTACCAGGTGACAAAGCTAGTGAGTGTTAGAACTGGAATAAAAAATGCTCTTTTCCAGCATTCTATCTCCTGACTTCAAGTGAGTGACACTTAGACACGTTAATAAGTGGAAGAACACTAATATAGTGAAAAGAAAATTGGGGGTAGATGCGTGGCACAGTGAATAAAGAACCAGTGCTGAAATCAGGAGGATCTGAGTTCAAACCTGGCCTTAGACACTAGCTGTGTGACCCTGGTCACTTAAACCCTGCTTGCCTCAAAAAAAAAAAAGAATATTAAGCTCATAACCAGAAGACCCAAGTTCAATTCCTGGCTCTGTCATATTTACATGACATGTGACCTTGGATAAGTTCTTCACCTCTCTGGGTATCAGTTTCCTTATTTGTCAAATGAGGGGATTGAAGTAGGTGATCCCTCAGGTCTATTCAACCCTAACATTATGTGGTTTTGTGACTCTGTGGTCCCTGACTTATATCTCTAAGCACAGTGTAACTCCCCTCACCTCCAAATAACTGCCAGGGCTGTGTCTGAGGAAGGTATGACCACCTATTATCCCTTATTAATAACCTTGGTTATAGCAATGATTATTTCAAAGATTCTGGTAGAGAGGAGAATTAACAAATTGTTTAAGCACTCAGCTCACTTTTTTCCTCTCTCTCCACTCTGGCTTCCATATCTCATTTGAGCTTCTAAAGAGTTTCATATAGAGGCCATGAGATAATGGCATCTAACAAGGGCCTGCTATGTGCAAAGTGCTTAGGAACCAATATTAAAGAAATTTAAAAAAAACAACCAACAACTAGATTGCTGCCCTCAGGAGCTTGGTTAAGCCTAGTTTAGTCAAAGATAAATCCCTTCTAGGGCCCCTCTTTCATTTTCCTTTCCTCCTATTGTATCACTTTCTAACCAGTGCCTGAGCAGAGCTCCTTTGAAGACCCAATGGATTTCTCACTCATTAGGCTAGGGTTTCTGGGATCAGGAAGATGAAGATGGACCTCAGTTTCCTCAGGCATAAAATCAGAAGGGAATGAATTAAATAGCTTCCAAGGTCACTTCTAGCTCAACCATTCTTTGGTTCTATGTTAACATAGCTTGCCTTCTGGAAAGAAGGCTGCTTTTCTGACCTCATCTGGCTTCCAGCCTTGCTAATCCCCTTCATCCCTCCAGGTTCTCTGGTTTCTACACAGCTCTGTTGGCTAAACTTCTGCCTGGTTTTCCTGTCATCTGGCCTTGGTTCATGCCTGTGAACTTCTCTCTACATGTTTGGTTTGTGGAGTATTAAGTGAGGATTCTTGGCCCCTGTCCTATGCTGTCCTGAACCCGGGTGCACTCTCTCCATGCCTTCAGTACTTCTCCCCTGGCACCAGCTTCAGCTCACCTGTCCGAGAATCTGCCCAAGCACTAAAAAAAACCCAAAAAACAAACAAAAAAAACCAACAAAAACCACTTTGGCTCTTCTGCTAAATCTCAATTCCTCTCATATATACTTAGTAATATCTTATCCCACCTTATGCCCAGATCTCTGCCCCTGCAGCCAAGACCCAGACTTTGCCTTCATCACATCCTTCCAAATTCAATCCAACAGATACAAATTTCACAGCTGAGCAAAATGCAGTATCTACCAAGCATGGTAAGGAGTAACACACACAGTGTGTCTGTGTGTAGGGGGTGGTGGTGGGGTGGTACTGAGCCAAGTCAGGTTAGCAGAGCCAGAGAAAGAAAATATACACAATTACAGCAATGTAAATGGAAAGAACAACTGCCCACCAAAAAATCAAAAGTGAATGTAACAAAATTATAAAGATCAATGAAGAGATATAATAAGACACCCCTAACCCACCCTTTCGTGGAGATGGGAAGTACAGAAGTGTTGCATACTGCACATTTTTCAGACTTTTTAAATGTATCAATCCATTGTGCTGATTTTTTTCCTTTTTAAAAATTATATAGATTGGCTCGCTGTGAGGGGAAGGGATACTTGGGATAACTATGATGATATAAGAAACAAAAGACATCAGTAAAACTTTTTTTTTTAAAAGAACCTCACTGGAGGGAGCAGTTTCAAGCCAGGAAAGGTGTGCTAAGACCAAACTTGTATCAGTTTATTGGCTCTATCCCTAGTCTTCCTAATTTACTCTTTCTCTATATTCAACCATCTCCCTTTTCTCATATACAGACATTCATGATTTGGGAAATATGTGAATAGACCAGCCAAGACCCACTAAGCTTCTTGGTGGGTATTTGTATAGGGAAGGTATCTTTGTTCCATTCAGGTCCAAAGACTTCATGGTAGATTCACCAGATCTACCATTTCACAGACATTTCATCTAGTTTGTTGAGCTGTCCTAATCCCTTCTGACCCTGATTAGCATCTGTAGTGGTGTTGTTCTGTTGTAGGCTGTTGGGTGGTCATGACAGCACCATTTACCTTTGTCTCAGAGCAGTGAAAGAATTTGAAATAGTAAAGAGGTTTGAACAAATGGGTGGACTCAGTTGCCTTCTGCTTTCTGAAGCTTCTTGACGGGGACATTCTCCTTTCCCCAAAAGGCATGTGAACTCCAGAGATCTTCACTTTGGACACTAAGAGAAGCTAGAGGATGGTGATTTCCTTTGTTGTTATTATCTATGAGAATAATATCGCCTATGATTTATTTTGCACTGGTTGGCAATCTAGGTGGAGATGGTACAGTATTCACTTTCTGTGTTCACTACTTTTAAAATAAAATCTACAAGCATTTATTTAGGGCCTACTGTGTGCCAAACACTGTGTTAGGTACTGCAGAAAGTACAAAGTTTAGCCAAGACATGGTCTCTGCACTGATAAATGTATAGTAGAGGAATAAGAAGCAAAGACTAAAATACATGTATGATAATATTAAAAAAAGATTATATAATAAGAAAATTGCAACCGTACCAAAAAAAGTCCTTTGTGTGGTGGGTGAAGGTTATTGCTGATGACAGAGGTCAGGGCAAGCTTCTAAGAGGAAGACCTAAGTTCAAGTCCTGGCTCTGTCATATTTACATGACATGTGACTTAAACAGAAGGATAGGAGTTCTACTGGAAGATTCCTCCTTGTCAAATCCACCTTCTGGCTGATGATTTCTTGCTGACACCACAATCTTCCGCTACAAAAGGGAAGCTCAAGTTACCCCTTTAATTTGTTCTCATTCTATTGAAAAACTTGAAGCTCATCTTATTAAGTAGGACCCATAGTGCTGGCATTTATTGCATTTCTCATTTTAGGGGGGGATTATGATATGATTTAGGGTCTTAGTGAGAAAGGACAATTTTTTCCCTAGAAGTACCAGCTAGAATTGCCTTTGTTTCTCTATACCCACATTATGGAGCACAGCTGGGCACATGACTCTCTTTCATTCTTTGGCATTTCATTGCATTGCCAGGTTTGGACAAAGCAACTAACTACAGGGCTATTCCAGAGCTGGGGACAGACAATCTCCTCTTATAACCAACCACTCATAAAACAGTCTAATGGGCCTCATCTAGAAAATTCCCAAAGTTCCCAAAGTTCCCATCCTTATTGACCAATACTGGCACACATTATTTGGTCACAGATTATTTTTGTGAAATCAGGTATGAATCAATTTATTGAAACTGACTCATATTTCAAACATGCTAAGGAATCCCACTGCGTAACAGTGTCATTGCAAAACTTCAGTGAAGCATCGCTTTCTGACTTATTTTTGTATTTCTGTAAGAGAAGGGATTATATCTTACTATTCTTTGTGTACCACAGTATTTAACACACTGCCTTATTCATATGATTTAGAGATTAAAAAACCACCTTTGAAACTGTCTGATCCAGAGCCTTCTGTGCAGTCTATGAACTTTAAAAAATATATTTTGATAACTATTTCAATATAATCAGTTTCCTTTATAATCTCATGTATTTTATTATTATTCCATTTTATTATTACTTATGAATTCATTTTGTTATTATAATTATAATAATTACTCTTTGTTTTATTTATTATATATTTGGTTATTTTAAAGCATTATTCTGAGAAAGGATCCTTAGGCTTCTCCAAATTGTGAAAAGGGTCTATAACCCGAAAAAAAGTTGAGAAATTCTGTTGTAGTCCAACCCCTCATTTTACAGATGGAAAATCTGAACTTCAGATTGAAGCTGAACTTCAGGTTGAGTGATTTGCCTGAGCTCACATAGCTAGAAAGTAGCAAAGTCAGCTCTTCAAATCAAGCCTAGTTTCAGCTCTGTCATCCCACATCTCCTAGGCATTAAATACATTTTTATTGAATTGATGAGTAGATATCTATCAAATTTGAATTGAAAAGTAGGTTTTTAACGTAATAGGCCAAAAATGAGGTAAATGTGCCTTAACTTTGCTTCAGGCTGACCAGAGCCCCTCCTCCTATCAACAAATGATGTCTGTTCACTGAATTGCTAAGTTAATAGAGCCAAAGCATATATTCATGCCAAACACATTTTACCCCCACTCAGATGCCTAAAGAAAGTACATCATAAGAGAACAGCACAAGAAAGAATTGGTTTCTCAGAGGCCTCATCTATGTGATATTAGTCTAGCTGCCTAGTTTAATTAATGAATTCAGTCAGCAATTCATTCTACTAGTATTTTTTTTTCATGAGCTAGATCCATATGTCTTTCTGACCTAGGAGGGACTCAAACATTCCCTTTTTCCTGAGTTGCTTTTTCACTTAGAAAAGTGTAATTTATTCCAGGGTCTGTTAAAATTATAAACTAGTGCTTAATGTTTAGGAGGTGTGTGGTTCCTAGTACTTGGGACCCTATGAATGATCTGTGACTCTTAGCAGATGATGAGGGCCATCTGATGAAAATGGCTGTGTGTCCTGAATGTAGATGGCATCATTATTAGGTGGTCTTAATGCACAAAACTGGATGTAAGAGGATCCTGCCTAGTGAATGGATGAAGGCACGACAACTTTGACTGGAGAGAAATTTCAGCACCAAGAGATTAAATTTGATTTCCTGCCAAGTCTTCTGAGCTTTGTGACTTCCCCACAAATTATTTTAATTCTCTGTGCCTCAGCTATCCTGTCTTTAAATGGAGGTGAAATGGGGAGTGGGAAATCCATTCCTTTTCTCATTTCCTTTGGTGGATACTATTATGGGATGCTCTCTAAAAGAAAGGTAGGAGAGCTGTCCAATAAAAGAGGTTCTTAGAGACTTCTGATTAAGATGGCACTATGACAAAGAACCTTGTTGTCCCACATATCTACCAGAAATTACAGAAAAAGGGCATTGGATTGAATAGGATCAAGAAATCTAAGAAGAAGTATCAATGAATTAATTTATCTAGCCCAGCAATGCACAAAAAAAGACATCAGAAGCTGAGAGCACTGGAAAAATGAGCTCCTTTGTGGCAGAGACTCTTTTGCCTCTTTTTTTTGCATTCCCAGCACTTATCAAAAAGCTGAAACATAGTTGGTGTTTAATAAGTGTTTATTGATGGATTGGAAAAGAGGTATTGCCAGGAATGCCAGAAGGAGCTCTGGGATTGAGAGTAGGGTTGGGAAGAATTTCATAGCAGTTGCCTTGACTGGGGAGGCTTTTAGATAAGTGGTTAAAATATGAATAGGTAATTTTCACAATAAGAAATGTCAGATATTAACAATAATAACAACGCTCCAAATAACTAATTAGAAGACAAATGAAAATTTAAATAATTGTGACAGTCTACTTCATAGCCCTCAGATTGGCAAAGATAGTAGAAAAAAGAAAAACGACAATTGTTGAGTGTCGTTGATGAAGTTTTTGAATGTTGTACCCCAACGTCATTTTCTGCATAAGCCCTGTGGCTTTTATTGCTCAATTTACACAGCATGGTGATTTTTAGGAATACATATGTCCCATTGTAGTAGAACTGACTGTACTTTAAAAAACATGATCAACGCATAATAATAGCTACTGTTTTCTAAACAAGAGTAGTTTTTTCTATTTATTTTACACATGGAAATGTTGATTTGTATTGTTTATCTAGTACAGAATAACTAAAATTGTTTTTAAAAGTTTTTACCTGGATCACTTTGAGGAATCAAAAAACAAGCATTATTAAATGTTTACTTTGTACCAGGAAATATTCAAGGTGCTGGGGATACAAAGATAGATATACAGTAAATGAAACAGTCCCTTCCCTCAAAGAGCTTATAATCATTCAGAGGAGTCAACATGCCAATATATAAATAGATGCAGAATTAATAGATACAGAACAAATACAAAATAAACAAAAGGCAGTTAAATACAAGATAGTTTGGGATGGAGGGTGCTAGCAGTTAGAAGCCTTCAGGAAAGACTTTCTGAAGAAGATTTAGTTTGAGTTATGTCTTGTAGGTAGAGTTGAGGAGGGAGTATAATCTAGGCATGAGGAATAGCTTCTGTAAGAACACAACTGAGAAAACTGACAATTAAGAGACATTGTTAATTTTGGAGGAAACTAGAGCAAATGACCTCTAAGCTTCCTTCTATCTCTGTTTATTATCCTCTGACTAAAGAAATAATCACTGTAAACCAACATGGATTAAGAGTAAGCCATGTCAGACTATTCTAGCTAGGTGGCATAGTGATAGAATGCCCACTGGGCCTAGAGTCAGGAAGACCCGAGTTCAAATGTAGCCTCAGACACTTACTAACTGTGTGACCCTGGATAAGTCACTTAACCCTGTTTACCTCAGTTTTCCCACCTGTAAAATGAGCTGGAGAGGGAAATGACAAATCACTCCATTATCTTTGACCCCGGATAAGGTCGTGAAAGTTGGACATGACTAAAATGACTGAACAATAACATGTCAGACTAACCTTATTTCTTTTGTTTTTGAACAGGGTTACTAAAATAGCAAATTAGGAGACGAGCATAAGTGAATTTCAGCGAGACATTTGACAAAGTTTTACATGGCATCCTTGTGGAAAAAATGAAGATATGAAATACATAAGAATACTTTTAGGTGAACTCATAGCTGGTTAAATGAGTAGGCCCCCAAATAGTGATATACGAATCATTGCTGTTGAAAGCAACTTAGTAAAGGAAAAAGACTACTGCTTTGAAGTCATAAGACCTAGGTTCAGATCTCCCCTCTGACGTATGTTACCTCTGTGTCCTAGGGCAAGTTGTTGAACCTCCTTGGACCCCAGTTTCCTCATCTATAAAATGAAGGATTTGGAATAAATGGTCTCTGAGTTCTAGCTCTCATGCTTTGATCCTATGGACACCTGTCTCTAATGAAGCTTTCCAGAGCTCAGTGCTTGTGACATTTTTTATTGCTTCTCTGAATGAAGACATATATGGCATGATCATTCAATTTGCATGTGACATGAAGTTGGGAGAGATAGCTAGTGTGTTATATTAGCATTTCCCAAAGGAATTTGGGTTTGAAACATATTAAAAGAATTTATACATGATGGTCTTGGAAAGTTTGGAAATATAAAGTACCTTGGAAATAAAGAGTAGTTAGGGAAATTTTGGCTCAAGATAGAAGAAACTGATCCAATTTTTATGTTTTAAAAAAGCTGTTCTTATGTATTATGTACATGTGTACATAATTTTGCATTTAATTTTTTTTTGTTTGTTTTTAGGCAATTGGCATTAAGTGACTTGCCCAGGGTCACACAGCTAGTAAGTGTCAAGTGTTTGGTCTGAGGCTGGATTTGAACTCAGGTCCTCCTGACTTCAGGGCCGGTGCTCTATCCACTGAGCCACCTAGCTGCCCCCTATATTTAATATTTAGAGGAGAAATCACTGTTAGACATTTTTTCTGCCCCCTTCCCCTAGAATCCTTCTTCTCATAGATGCAGGCTGGGAAATGTTGTATTGCGTGATAGAATTAGGATCTGAAAAGAGCTTAATATGCTGGAACAACGAGTTATTTCGATAGTATGAAATAAAAGAGTAAAAAAATGTGAAGTCTTTTTTTTTAGATTAAAAAAGATCAAGCCCCTGAGTATAGGAGGGGAAAGCTGTGTCTAGACAGAAGCTTATATGGAAGGGACCTGGGGGTTTAACGACTTGCAAACTATGTATGTCAAAAGTTTGATGTAGCTGCCAAAACAAGTTAATATGATTTTTAGTCTCAGAATGAGAGCAGTAATAGTCCCACTGTACTCTGCACAGAGTACAGATCACATCTGGAGTGTTGGGTTCAGTTCCGTGCATTGAGACTTGGAACATATGTATGGTTGCCTCGTTAGAGCTAGCTAGAGGTGATGAGGAGCCACCGAGCTGCAGCTGATAGAGAGGAAGCTGGAAGATGATGCTGACCACCTGAATGTCCAGTTATAAAAAAAATAAAAACATGCACACAAAAGCAAAGAAACTGAGAGTGACAAATGGTGTGAACTCTGTCCAGAAGGCAGATGACCCTCTTTCTGTCCTAGTCAGTAGTGAACATAGGAACTTGCGTCCAGACTGCATCTATTTATTTGCTCCAAGAATCTCCTGCTTCTGTTCTGGACTTTGCCTTCTGCCTCTGGTCTTTTAGCTCAGCCTCATTGCCATAGGCTAGGCCCAATAGAGGCTGGTCTGGTGTGTCAGGTTTGGAATCGGCAGGAAACGAGACTTTTGTAGACCATCTAACAATTAATAAAATTGATCAATCAAATATTTAGTTAGCACCTACTGTGTGCAAGGCACCATGCTAAATACTGGGATATAAAAGGAGGCAAAAGACAGCCCCTGTCCTCCAGGAGCTCACAATCTAATGCAGAAGGCAACAAGCAAACAGATCTGTACAAATAGGCTGTATATGGGAAACATAGGAGATCATTAAAAGAGGGAAAACACTTGAATTAATAGGAGTTGAGAAAGGCTTCTTATAGAAGATATTTTAGTTGGGACTTGAAGATATTTGGAGGATCCAGTAGGCAGAGATGAGAAGGGAGAGCATTCCAGGCATGGGGGACAGTGCCCAGAACTGAGAGCTAGAACGTCTTGTTTGTGGAACAGCAAGGAGGTCAATGTCACCGGATCGGAGTAAAGTGTAAGAAGACTGGAAAAGTGGGGGGTGTGGGGAAGTAGGTTTTGAAGGGTTTTGAATGCTGAACAGAGGATTTTATATTTGATCCTGGAGGCAATGGGGAGCCACTGGAGTTTATACAATAGGGAGGGAGTAGTGATATGGTCAGACCTGTGTTTCAGGAAAAACGGGGTTAACTTCATCCTAGCATGAAAAGGATGCTCATCCAGTATATAGCCTTGATTCATGGAATATAGGCACATGTTGACCAGGCTGGTGTGCCGGTCACAAGCCTGGGGGTAAAACCCCTGACTCCTCATGACTACTTTTGTACTTTGTTCACCAGGAAGCTACCACAGTGGTTTGAACCTTAGTCTCATGAGCCAATTAAATCTCAGGGATTGTTTTGGTAGCTTTTAAGGAAAAAATAAAACACCTAGCCTGGCTTGTCTGAAAACCTATCTCCCGTTACCCTGAGACATTGTGCTACCACATCCTCGTATCTCTAGGTCCATTGGATCTTATAACCACAAGCGGCTCCCTTGGGAATATCTGCTTAGAATTTCATAGATTTTGAGCTAAACTCAGAAGCAATTTAGCCTAGCCCTCTCATTTTACAGATGAAGAAACAGAGACCAGAGAGGTTAAATCCCTTTCCTGACATCACATGTGTAACAAGTAGAAGAACCTGGCCTTGAAGTTGGCTCATTTGACGCTAGAACTAGTGTCCTTTTTTCCTCTGTTCTTCATTTTACAGATGAGGACACTAAGGGCCAGAGACTTGAAGTGATTGACCAAAAGTCATAGAGGGATTGTGTAGAAGTGTAAAGGTGGCTTCTGGAGTTGTTTAGTTCTACCTAACCTGAGCAGGAATCCCCTCTGGTCACAAGCAGAAGAACTGGGATTCAGATCCAGGTCCTTTAATGCCATATCCAGGGGCCTTTCTGCTATACCACAAACTCCTGGCAACCTACTCTGGTTCTGGAAAACCAGTAGGATGCTTCTGGCCTCTTGCTTCATGCATGATTTCCCATTTAATTCTTCCTTTGCTCTTTGGCCAGAGAGATTTTTGCTTGTTGGAGACTGTGTTCTGTCTTTTCCTCCCTCTAAATGAGATGGAGACAAACAGGAAAAAGCTTGGTCCCAAAGAAGAGATATGGTAAGATTCCTCCCACCTCCATGATCCTCCTTTGCCATGGCCAGAGTTCACCTGTGTGAAACATTGCATTATTGCATTTAGTGTTTGATCTTTTTTGATATGACAATAAGTTTTGCTCTTTTCTTTTTTCCTTCCTTTAAAAAATTTTGTTGTAAGGGTTTGTTCTCTGGCAGAAGAAAAGGAGTGACACAGGCAAATCTAAGTGATCTAAAAAAATGTATTGATAAAAATTTGTTTAAAAAAAAAGAATAGATAAGCTAGAGGGAGAGTGGTGAGAACAGAGCATGACTAGCATGATGAGGGGCTAAAAAACCATAATTACCTGTGGATCAGCTGACGAAACTAGGGATGGTGAGCCTGGAAATAGGAAAACTTATGGTGATAACGCTCTTCAAGTATTTGTGGAACACAGAATATATGTATCTTGCTTGGCTCCAAAGAGCAGAATTAAGAGCCATGGGGGGCAGATTTCATCTCAATATAAATAAGAACACAATTAGACCTTTGAAAATAGAATGTTTTATTTTCAAAGGGAGTTATTTCCCCATTGCTGGAAGTTTTCAGGTAGAGACTGGAGGACCACATGTTAGGGGAATTTGTATGGAAGATTTCAGTTCAGCTTTGTATTGGAGCAGATGATTTCTGAGGTCCCTTGCAACTCAGATTCTGATGAAGTTTATGGTAGGATTTAACACTTGGAATACAAACTTCTCTTACCTTCAGTACCTAGTAACTTCTTCCATCCTGGGCCATTGACAATCATCTTGAATTTTGTCTTGCCACTGGACTCTGATGACTCTGGAGGAGGCAGTGGGCTGATGACTTTGCACAGCCCTGCCTCACTTAAATCCAAATCACACACAAGTCAAGACATCAGCCTTGTGATGTCATTGGTCCTCTTTGAGAAAGAAGGACAAACAACAACAGTAACTCCTCCCACCCTACTCTATTTTACCTAATGGGATCTTGGATTAGCTTTGGTTTACACATCAGCCCCTGTGGTAGCTAGATCCACTAATACTAGACTAGACCCATCATAAGCTGATCTCCCTTCCTAAGCAAAACTCATATTTGTGGGCTCCACAAGGAAATCTTGCTCCCTGGGAGCACAAATGGAAACTCTGCCTTGAGTCAGTGATTGACAACCTTTACCCAGACCAGAACATATAGCAAAGATTGAAGAATGGAGTCAGCTGCTTAGTGTAAAATTATAAATTTTATAATTACAAAAGTATATATTAGTACTTTAAGGTTTACAAAATACATTCTTCATGGCATCCCTATGAGACATATATTATAAACATTATCATTCCCATTTTAGAGATGAACTTGAGGATCAGAGAGATTCTTATTTGTCCTAGTCAATATCAGAGCCAGAATATGAACCTAAATCTCCTGACTCCAAGAAAAGTAGTAATTTCATTTTACTGTGCTGCCTGCACTAGAGGCAGCTCCAAAATGTTAATTGTAGTGGTGGTGGGGAGGGGATATATTTGCACACACACACACACACACACACACATATATACATATATATATGTATATACATATGCATATACATAGACACACACATAGACACACACATATATGCAGAAAGGAAGACTTTTTCATGGTGGTTTGTGGAATCATGGATCTCACAGTTGAGAGGAACTTTGGAAACCATCTCTGTTCTTGATAAAGTTTCCCATCTTCTATGCCCTAAGTAGCCACTCCACTTTTGCTTAAAGACCTCCAGGGAGGGGGAATCAAGACTGCCCACTCTACTTTTGGACAGCTCTCATTGTTAGGAAAGTTGTCCTTACATCAAGACTAGATTGGCCTTTAAGCCAATTTTTCTTGGTTTTGCCCCCAAAGGCCAAGAAGAGTATGATTGATTTCTTTTCTTTTGGGGTATCCTTCCAATACTCAAAGATAGCTATTATTGTTCCAACTCTCCCCCTTTCAGATTTCCTCCCCTAATCCTCAGGTCTTTCCTTCCCCAACTTCTTTAACTGATCCTTATACAGCATGGTATTAAGCCATTCAATCTTCTGGATGCCCTCTTCTAGGCCTTCTATGACTTGTCAGTGTCTTTTCCAAGGCATGGTACTCTAACATGATGCCATGACACTTTAAATGTGGTCTCATCAGAGACAGGTACAGTGGAACCACCACCTAACTCTGCTTCTCTTAATTCAGCATTAGTTCATTTCTCTTAAAGTGTCAGCATCCTTGATATGCTCCACTGATAGGATATATGTGCAGCCTAATAGGGACAGAAATTTCAGTGTTGCTAGTAGGTGGGTTCCATCACCCTTCCTGGGATGAATTATTCAATTTGACTATTTTTTGGACTGTTTGTTTGACTCTTGGGATGGGCCAGCTTCCACATAAGTGCCCAGCAGTGCTATTTGTATTTGCCTTGATCCCTGCAACGTCCTCAAATGAAGACTGAAGTTGCTAGGCAGTTTGCCAAAAGAGTGATGCCCACCTTGTCTTCCATTTTCTTGATGTTATGGAGAAGTTTAACAAATCTATTATGGAGTAACCACATGAATCTTTTTACTGGTAGTGAATTATTCAGTATGAAAACTCCTTGAAGTATGAAGACAAAGTATGGAATTTGACATTCAGGACTGTAACACGACTGGAATCAAGACGAGATGCTAAAAATATAAAAAAACAAGCGGTAGGAACATCAGAAGCTTAGAGCAAATGCTAAAACCACCAGAAACATAAAAAAAAAAAACAAGTACAAGAATCTTACTTAGGGCCCATATTAATAAAACCAGTCATTGGATTTTTTTTGCTTTCAGCCAGGGGAGTTCTGGGAAAGAGCATCCAAAAAAGAAGTGGTGTTGTATGCTTTTACTTGCCAAAAGCCTCGCTATAGAAAAAGATGGGTCAAACATTTATTAAGCACCTACTATAGCAGAGGAGTCAGTGTAATATAGTAGAGAAATGACCTTGCAAATCAAGAGCAGGATTTGAACCCTACTTCTGATAGGCTGTGTGACCCTGGGCAATTCACCTAACTTCCTAGTGCCTGAGGCAACTCTTAAGTTGCAGAGCAGGTACCATCTACTTTGTTCAAGAGGGTTTCTTCATTGGAATTTTCCTTTATCAGTGAAATCACTGGCCTGAGTGTTGGGGGAGGAGACAGAGAATGGTGGAGGTGGAAGTGTTTGTATGGGTGCAGTTCAGGCACTAGAGATACAAATATATAAGTAAGGTAGTCCTTACCCTCAAGGAACTTAAACTCTACTAGATGGGAAATAATAAATGTTGGAAAATGGTGGCTAGGGAAAGGGTCTTGGGTCTAGGCAGCCAAGAGTAGAGTGTGGAGGCATAGGGAAATAGATTTTCATGCATTTTACCAGAAGTAATGACCACATTGACTTGTTTATTATTCGCTAAGCAAGAGGTAGAAAGAGGAGTGGAGGTACACAAGTAGGATAAGTACAGATGGGCATGTGGTGAGATATTGGCACTGGCTCAGCCTTGGTGTTCCTGGTGGATGGCATGAAGAATGGTCTAGAACAGGAGTGGGGAACCTTCATCCTCGAGGCCACACATGGCCTTCTTAAGTCCTTAAGTGTGGCCCTTTGACTGAATCTAAACTTCACAGAACAAGTCCCCTTAATGAAAGGATTTGTTCTGTAAAACTTGGACTCAGTCAAAAGGCTGCACCCAAGGACATAGAAGGCCTTAAGGCTACAGGTTCCCTACCCCTGGTCTACAGCTAGCTAGACACAGAGGACTAGGGTGAGATTTGACTTACTCACCCTCTAATCCAAGCAGCATTTTTTCCCAAGAGAGTCCCAAAGTTGAGTGTGTTAATGTCCCCTGCATTTGTGGGTCAAGGTTTCTGGTTCTTGCTGAGGAGATGCTGGCAATAGCAGGGCAGTTGCCAAGATGCCTTCATCGACCAAGGCCTTAGTTGGGAAGTAGATTGAAAGATTGGAACACATACTTGCTGGAAGCAAAGAAATCTCTGTAAGGGCTATCAGCGAAAGGCTGACTGACCCAAACCTCAGTGGGGGAGGATGCTCAATAAATGCCTTCTTGATCTAAATATAAGAAGGTAGGTGGATATAGGGCTGAACTTGGAGTTAGGAAGACCTGAGTTAGAATCATACTTCAGATACTTACCAGCTGTGTGACCTTGTGCAGCTTTTGTCAGCCTTAGTTTCCTCATCTGTAAAATGGGCATAATCATTGCATCTACTTCACAAGGTTGCTATGAGGATCGAACAAGATAGCACAGTAAAGCACAGTTTTGCAATAACTTAAAGTGCTATACAAATACCAGCTAGCTGTTATTGTTCATCCTTCATCCTTCATTCTCAAAGAGGACCAGTGGCATCAAGAAGGTGGTTTCTTGACTTGTGTTTGACTTGGATGTGAGGCAGAACTCTTCAGTCATCAGCCTCATACTCTCCTGCAGAATCATTAATTGGACAATAGGTCCCTGCCCAAGTACCGCTTAATAGTGGTTTTTTTGGACCCTGCAGGCTCAGAGTGAATGTAAATAGTAACTGTTTCTCTTTTGGCCACCTGAGAGTCTTCCTCTCCCAGTTTGATTTTTTATTTTTAATTAAAGGGGCCATTCCTTGACTCACTTCTTAGAGAGGCCTATTCACTGAATGGGTGTCGCCTCACTCAAAGTGAGAACCTAAAAAGACCTTAGCTTAAAAAGCAGTCTCCCACTGCATCCTGGGCCATCTCCAGTCATCCTGATGAATATCTGGCCACTGGACCAAGATGGTACTAGAGGAGACAGTGAGGCTGGTGACTTTATACAGTTCTTCCTGACTCAGAACAAAGTCAATTGCAAGTCCTTACATCATCTCCCTGATGTCATCGTCCTCTTCGAGAATGAAGGACAAACAAACAATTATTATGATGTAGACAATACATTCTTCTCTCATCTGATAAATATGGCTTATATATATATATATATATAAAACCAAAATATGGCCTTGCTCAGGAAATGACTGATGTTCCTTATTTGTGATTGGATTGGTGTTATGAGTCCCTAGAATGAAATAGGATTCCAAAATAGAGGATGATCTTTGTGAAGCAGGGCAAGGGTGTTTCTGGGAGCAGTGGGGTTTGGGGAGAAGTGTCCTATGTGCAAAATGCTGCTTTGCTTTTGGGGGTGGGGTGGTTCCTGCAATAAAAACTTTCCCCATGTCATCAGTGAGATTTAACTGTGTATACTAATATGGATATTAACCTTTATTTCAATTCTAGTTGAACTTAAAAATTTTATTGACAGCATGACCAGACTGACCAATTTCATATCTATTAGGCTGGTCTCAGGAGAGAAGTATAAAAGGAGAGGAATCCAGTTGTTTTTAGATTCAGTGAAAGGTATTTGACCTAGTGAAATGAGGTTTACTTTTAGCTTGTTGGGAAATATAATTGAGGTGACAATTTCTTGAGTGAAAATGTGAAAGGGGACTGGAGGAATCCCTACAAGCTACTTTTTGTGCTGTACAAATAGTGTGTGTGTGTGTGTGTGTGTGTGTGTATAGCCTGACTACCTGTGTGATTATGGGTGAGAGCCCTGGATTTGGAGTCAGAAGATCAGGTTGCAAGGTGTGTGAACTAAGGCAAATGATGCTTCCTCAGAGAACCTGTTTATTGTCTGTAAAATCAATATAGAAATGTTTGTATTACATACCTCGCTCCAATATAGTGAGGGCACAAATGATTAAATTTTGTGACAGTGATTTTCAGCTATACATATAGGTGCTATTATTACTTTAGCCACTAAGAGTTGGTAGATGGAGGACCAGCCTCTGTATCAGGAAAATGGGTTCAGGTTCTGCCTTGACACTTCCTAGCAGTGGGATTATGGACTGTGAATCAATCTCTCAAGTGTCCCAGTCAATTCTCTAAGTTGGAGTTCTTAACCTTTGTTAACCTTAACCTGTGTCACAGACCTCTTTGGCAATCTGGTGAAGCCTTGGGATCCCTTCTTGGAATAATATCTTTAACAGCATTAAATAAAACACATAGTATTACAAAGAAAACCAATTATGCTGAAATACATTTATCAAAATATTTTTTAAAAGTTTAGGAATCCCAGGTTAAGAAGCCCTGTATCTAAGTCTTTGTCAGAGATGAGTTACCAATCTACTTTGGAGGAGGGAATTGTCTTTTTTTCTTTTTTAATAATTAATTGATTTGTTTTTATAAGCATCGTCTCTTCCTCCCACTGCCTTCCTCCTATTGAAAAACCACACCAACAATGCAAAAAACCTTCATAACAAACATGCGCAGCCCAGCAAAATACATTCCCATATTGACCATGTCCCAGACACGTACATTTCTTTTGGATTTTAAGCCTATTGCTTTTCTGACAGGAAGTAAAACGATGCGTTTCATCTTGTGGTTTAAACTTGCACTAATCAGAGTTCTAAGTCTTTCAAAGTTGCTTTTCTCTGTAATATGGTTATAATTGCATAAATTGTTCTCCAGTTTCTGCTTACTTCATTCTTCATCAGTTCATATAAATTGCTGGAGGCTGTTCTAGTCAGCCCTCTCTTATTTCAGGTTTGATGTTGGATTAAAATGAGGCACTTGCAATTCATTGAACAGGTAACAGGAAATTTACTTGGCCCCAACATAGCAACACTATGCAGTAAGGACACTGTGATACTAACTTGTTTGGTCCTCATCTTCATATGGAAATGCATCTGGCTGGTCATCAGGGTAGAATGTGGTGATGATGAACTTGGCTTTTAGAAATCCAGCAAGTGGTTCTTCCACTACTAGTGGCTGGGACTCTTTATACCTTTAGATGATTGAGAAGCCAAGTCCCAGGGCCAGCTTTGTCTACTTTTAGGGGAAGCTAATTCCTGTTGGAAGAGAGACCTGGGCCTCCCTAGTTGTGGATGGGGAGGAAAGAATCTGTGTTAGGGAAACATTTGTAAATACAAAGTGTCCCAAAAGTCTTCATGAAGTTTTAAGCTATTAGTGCTGTACTAGCCCTGTCAGAGATCTTTCCAGTTTCCTCTGAAATGATGATCTTTTTACTCCACTCACACACAGTGGAATATAAGTTTCTTAAAGGTAGTGAGTCACACCACCTATTCCTCCCCCACCCCCCACCCCTTGGCCAAATCTTTTTAACTCCATAGCCTAGCATAGTGTCTTGTACATAACAAAGGCTCAATAAATGTATTTTGAATTAGATTGGATTTGGAGAAATTTTAGCTATACGGTATTGGTTATTTACTGGCTATTTATGCTCCTTATGCCCTAAGAACCACAGCAGCTCTGGGTAGATCTCAGAATTGTCTCTAGGCACCTGTGGAGGAAATCCAAACCAAACAAGGCTTTAGTTCTCGGTGTCATAGTTTTTAAGTCAGAAGGGCCCTTAGAGGTCAGGGTGTCTAGCCTTCTCATTGTGTAGATAGAAAGTGACTATCTTCAGGGCATTACCCTTGAAATTGGTTACTACTGTTTCAGCTAGAATTATGAGGTTTTGGAAGTAACTTCTGCAGGACTCATGCAGCTACTGATGGTTCTTAAAGAATGCATAGATAGAAAATAGCCCCAGTGTATGATTCCCACTAGACCTTAGGCTGCAGCCCCCATTTGACACAGCTGGCCTCAACCTTCAGCCTTCTGCCTTTTCAAAGTATCTTGCATAATGTTCCAGTTATTTCAGATGGTTTTTTTTGTTAACCAGGGCATTGCTCCAATGCTGAACTGGTCCACAATCCCCCTCAGGGGAGAGGTTTTATACTTCAAAGGTGGGATGATGGGAGCGGGGAGGATGGAAGCACTTTTATTTCCTAGGATGTCTTGTGCAAAATAAATCAGGGCAAAGCAGGGGACTAGGAGAAATTTTTGACATGAGGGCTATGACATTTCTAGGAGGGAAATGCTGGCCCTGAATATTAATATTACATGCTTGCCATTTGGGGTGGGGGGAAGGAGATTAAGTCTTTGGTCTTCCAAGCTATCTCATGGACTTTCCACACCAATGTCAGACAGCCTGTTAGTAGAAGAGCTGAGACTGAAATCTATGTTTTAAGAGCCCAGCCCAGTCTTTGCTCCTTGCATTGACCCTCACTCCCATCAGCCTTAGCAATGACTCTTGCTTTTAGATGTCAGGGGCTATGTGTGACTTTGAACAAGTCCCTTCAACTCCCAAGGCCTCAATTTCCTCATCTGCAAAATGAGGGGGTTGGACTAGATCAGAGGTTCTTGAACCTTTTTTGGGTCACAGTCTCTTTTGGCAGGTTGATGAAGTCTATGAATTCCTTCCCAGAAAAATGTTTTTAAATAGATAAAGTAAAATAGGTAGGGTTACAAAGGAAACCAATTATACAATTATAACATGGTTATCAAAACACTAAAAATGGTTTAGGAAATTCATGTTAAGAACCTTTGGACCAGATTGTCTCTGAGATCCCCTCCAGATTTAAATTCACCACCCTATCTTCATCATCATCACTACTACCAATGTCACCATGCATTTATTGAGCTCTTCGCCATCTAGGGTGTTATGTCAAGCCAAACATCTACACTGAGAAAGATGAAGAGTTGTCCCCTGCCCTCCAGTAGCTTGAAATAAAAGACAGATGAGACTTACAAGCAGAAGAAAAGAAATCAAATGATTTCCATCATTTCTCAAATGATAAAGAATTGACTGTGAAAAATTGATCCATAATTTAGAGTGATGGATTGTTGTCATTTGTCCTTTGTTTTCAAAGAGAACCAATGACATCATGGGTGATGAATTTAAATTGGATTTAAGTGAGACAGAGTTGCACAAAGTTTTCAACCTGACTCATTGAAGTCCAGTGTCAGGATAAAAGTCAAGATGCCTGGAGATGGTTTAAGAAGTGGTGCATGACTTTGATGTCTTCTGTGCATGACGAAATTCTAAACACTCCACAGCCCTTGCTTCAGCTGCCTTATGACCATTGGAACAAATTGTTCTCCTCCACCCATTCTACTAGAGGGAAAGTCTTTATGTGCTTGGGGTAGACATCCCCCTAACTCACCAATGGTTCTGAGGTCTGTCAATTACTCTCAACCTGGTTTAGCTGGTCCACTGTGGTAGTTTACTGGGGTGTGGCTGAAGCACATGCTACGGCTTCTTGGAGCCATAGGTGAGATTTGGGTGAATCAGAGGACCCCCAAAGGTGGATGAGTAGCTCTGCAAAGGGCCTGGCAAGCCCCCAACCTAGAAGTGCTAGCCCTTAATGACTCATTAAGACCTGGGTTCAAATGCTGTCTTGGATAGTTATTAGCCATATGACCCTGGGCAAGTCACTTAAACTTTCTGGCCTCCAGTTTCCTCATCTGCAAAATGAAAGTGTTGGACTTCCGCTTCTGGGAGCCAAGATAGTGGAGTGAAAAGGTAGTTACTCTCACCCTCCCTGATCAACCTCTGAAAACCCAGAAAATATCACCCTAGGAAAAAAAACCAACCCTGGAACAGCCAAACTAGAAGAAAGACGGGGAACAGCAGTGCAGCAGCCCAGCAAACAGGTCTCCCAGTGCCTTGGCAAAAATAAGGGAAGCAGTACTACAAAGAGCCCCAGAGGGATAAGCACCCTGCAGCCTTCATCTGAAAGGAGCTGAAGAAAGCAACCTAGAGTCTTCCTAAAGTCCCAGCCTTGCTGATTCCAACCCAACAATTCCAACTGTCAATGAGGAGGAGATCCTGAAACCCAAGTGGTAGAGCAGACAAACACCAACACCTGGACCGCTGAGTGCCTCAGTGAGGCTGGGGGGAACCAGAGGAAACCAGCTCAGAAAACCACAAAGCTGCCTTGGCATTCTACTGCAAAGGAATCTCCCAGTGCATTAGCAGAAACGTGGGAGGCAGCATTGCAAGGGGCCCCAGGCAGATAAACA
Organism: Phascolarctos cinereus; assembly: GCF_003287225.1. Lineage (NCBI taxonomy): Eukaryota > Metazoa > Chordata > Mammalia > Diprotodontia > Phascolarctidae > Phascolarctos > Phascolarctos cinereus. The sequence continues at coordinate 358,556,328 of NW_027555847.1, forward strand.
CCCTGCAGCACCCATCTAAAAGGAGCTGAAGAAAGCTAAAGGAAAGGAAAAACAGGCAACCTAGAATTGCCTGAAAGTTCCAGCCTTGCTGGTTTCAGCCCAACACCAGGTAAGCTGCCAAAACCCTACAGCCTCCAATTGCCAACATGAGGCCCCAGCACACAAAGCCAGTGACCAAGACCTAGGCTCCCAACACAAGAAGCTTGGGTCAGTGCCCTCTGTTCCCCAGCAGGAGAGCTCAATCTCTTTAAAGGACAGGGAATAAAGAAACCATGAGTAAAAAGAAACATACCATAGATTCATATTATGAGAAGAGTGAAGATCAAGACAGACATTCTGAAGAGGACAACAATGTCAACAAACCCACATCTGCAACATCAAAGGGGAATATGAACTGGTCTGAAGCCCAAAAAGCCTTCTTAGAAGAGTTCAAGAAGGATTTTAAAAGTCTAATGAGAGAGGTAGAAGAGTCCTTCAAAAATACAATTGGCCAATTAGAAAAAAAGTACACTGAAGAAAACAAATCCCTTAAAAATATAATTGGCTATTGAAGAAGGAAGCACAAAAACAAACAGAAGAAAGCAACCTGTTAAAAACTAGAATTGGACAAATGGAAGCTAACGACTTTATGAGAGAGCAAGAATCAGTCAAAAAGAAACAAAAAAAATGAGAAAATAGATGAAAACATAAAACAGCTCATCAGTAAAACAACCAACCTGGAAAACTGATCCAGGAGAGATAATTTAAAAATCATTGGACTATCTGAAAATCATGATGAAAAAAAGAGCCTGGACAGGGAATTGTGGGGATGCCCATCAATTGGGGAATGGCTGAACAAGTTGTGGTATATCATTATGGTGGAATACCACTATGATGTAAGAAATGAAGAGCTCTATGATCTTAGAAAAATATGGATAAACTTGCATGAAATAAAGAAAAGTAAAATGAGCAGAACCAAGAGAAGGTTGTATATAGTAGCAGCAATATTGTTCTAAGAAGAACTTTGAGGGGCAGCTAGGTGGCACAGTGGATAGAGCACCGGCCCTGTATTCAGGAGCACCTGGGCTCATATCTGGCTTCAGACACATAACACTCCTAGCTGTGTGACTCTGGGCAAGTCATTTAACCCCAATTGCCTTACCAAAAAAAAAAAGAAACAAACTTTGAGCAAATAAGTCATTTTGACTATTGTGAATACCCAAATTAGCTACAAAGGACATGTGGAAGAAGATGTTATCTTCATCCAGAGAAAAGAACTAATAAATAGAAGCATGTATAGAACGATTTTACACACACCTAAAGGCATACATATTAGAGTTTAAGGCAGCCATCTGGGGGAGGAGGGGAGAGGGGGGAGAGGGAAAGAAAAAGGGAAAAAGAAATTTACATGATAACTTTATTATTTATTTAAAAGGAATAGCAAGTTGTACATAACAGATTTGCAGTTTCATATGCAATCATCTTTTTAAAAAAATTATACTGTTATAGAAATGTTTGTTTTATTCCATAAATTAAAAGTACAATAAATAATTTTTAAAAATTATCTCTATTGTACCTTTCAGTTCTAAATCTATTATCCTATGTCTTCCATTGCATTCACCTCCCTCCTTACCCCAATACACTAGGATGAGAACTGGTCAAATGAAGGAGTGTGCACTGTACTATCACAGACATTTTCATAGGAGAAAAGTTACATCATAAAGCTTTTGGCTGAAGATTTTGTTTTTATTTGTAGAGAACATAGTTCTGCATTAATGACCCATTCACCTTTCAGATTCCCTAGGGGAGCTAACGAGAGCTAAAGATAGCTACAGCATTTTTTCCACATCACACAGGGAGCTTGGTGCTTAAGGAAATCATGAAAGCATTTGCATTTGATATACTAGATTCCAGGCTTTAACCAGTTAATAAGAATCAGGTTTTCTCTAAGAAATGAATGTAGACTTAGTAGCTTTAGTCTTTGGGAAAAACATTTAATTTCAGGAAATGAAAAGACCCCACACCTAATAAATGTTGATTGATTTCATTGTACCTACAGCAACATGTACCTACAGCAGCCTCCTTACCTTGAAGTCAGGAAGACTTAGGTTCAAATTCCACCTTGGACACTTACTAGATGTGTGACACAGGGTGAGTCATCTGACCTCTCTAAGCCTTAGTTCCCCCATCTGCCGTATTAGGGAGTTGGACTTCTGAGGTCCTGTAGCCCCTTTCTGTAGGCCCGTTGGTATGGATTTCTCTCCTTATTGGTAGAGATGAATGCCTTTACCTTAAGTGAGCCTAGAAGGAAGGCTTTTTTAGAGGTGGGAGTACATTCCAGCCATATGGGAAAGTCTATTTTAAAAAGACATTGGGGTGGGAAATGCCAAACTAAGGGAATATAAATAGGTCATTTTACCTGGGAAATGGCTGGAACATAATGAGCATTAAGAGAGAGATGTGAAATAAGTTTGTGGATATAGGCTATCATTGGAAAGGCCAAACTGAAGAATTTGTGTTTTATCTTAGAGGCAGTAATAAGCAACCATAAATCTTCAAGCAGGCCAATGATACAGTGAAAGCGGCTTCTTTAGGAAGATTATTTTGGCATCAGTGTGGAGGATGGATTGGAAAAGGAGAAACTGGAACCAAGTATCCAATTAAGAGATTGTCACATTAGTCCAGGTAAAAGATGATGTGGGTCTAAATAAGAATGGTAGTTGTATAATTGTGAAGAAGGAGACAGATTCGAGAGGTGTTATGGAAAGAAAAATTAACTTAGATATTTATTAGATATGGAGGTGGGGTGAAAGAATGAGGAGTCAAGAATAATGATCCTGTTTGGTGCAGAGACTGATGAAGGGACTGGAGAAGGAGGAAATGAGTACTGTTTTGAACATCATGAGTTTGAGATGCCTATGGGATATCCAGGTGGAGGTGATATCCTATAGATAAGAGCACTGGAAAGTGTATGGTAGATGTGAACAGGCTGTTACATAGAACCAGGGAGAAACTCAAGGGAAAACCAGGAATAAAGATGTTAGCAAGGAATTGCAAAACAGAAAGAGATGAACTGGTCATGAGTTAAGAGCAAAGGATGATAGGTGGCCAGTCATGGTACTCCATTGGTACCCACAAGATATTGAGAGAAAATGAGGAAGGCCTCTACTATGTTGGGTGCCACCCCCTTCCCCTGGTAAAATTTTGGGAGAACATACTTGGGTTTCACTGGATCCAATCCAATCCAGCGAACATTTTTAAATACTCCTGTGTGTCAGGCACTGTACTAAGTGTGGGGATACAATTAATGAAAAGAAAGACTATCCCTGCCTTCAAGGAGCTTATAATCTAATATGTGTGGGGGGAGATAGTACACAAAAGGAGGCAGGAAAGCAAGGGATGGGAGAGGGGGAAACCAGGGGGTACCTGAAGTGGAGGCATCTTATTCCATGGAGTTGAAGCCAGGCAGAGCAGCAGATGCAGAGTAGAGTGAGTGGATGGATTATTAGGTGCATCTTCAAAGAGAATATCTGATTTGAAGAGATCACATTATTTTTTAGAATCTGAGTATACTTAGAAATGTCATATAACTCAACAGTATTGCTGATATTTCAAAGGGCATGGGGAGAGTAAAAGAGATCTCAGGGAATAGTTAAGAGTGCATCTATAAATAAGGTTTGAGCATGGATGTTGACCAGGCAAAGGAGACTCAAGAGGAGCCATCAGACAAATAAGAGGAGAAACAGGAGAGAGAAGTGTTATGAAAACTAAAGGGGAGAGTATTTGGGAGAGGGGATGGCCAAGTGAAGTCAATAAGCATCTATTAAGCACTAATTACGTGTCAGGCACTGCGTTAAGTGCTGGATATACAAATGCAAACAGTAAGAAGGACAGTCTCTGCTCTCAGGGAGCTTACATTCTAATGAGGGAAGATAACACAAAAAGGAATCTGAAAAGGGGAGGAAGAGATGAAGGTTCTCTGCATAAGGTCATGTTAGAGAAAGTCTCATGGAGATAAGTTAGGGGTATAGCCCAGAGAAGAATGAAGTTCTTCATATGCTTGGCCAGCACCTCCTTCTTAAAATGGAGGTTCTGGGAGGAAACATCCAATCAGAGAGGAGAGGCCAACAATGTAAAGTGTTAGAGAGACATCAAGAAGGATGAAGACTGATAAACAGTCTTTGGATTTGGCAATGAGTAGATCATTGCTAGCCAGTTTCAGTAGAGTGATGAGGTGGGAAGCAGAATTGCAAAGGCTTTAAAATGAGTTGGAAGTGAGAAAGTAGAGACAAGAAGTGTTTCTAGGAGTTTGTCTATGTAAGAGAAAGGTCAAGAAAGTTGAGGACTGAAAGAAGACCATTAAATTCTGTAGTTAATTAATTGAACAAGAGGAGGTAAGTGGGCCGGATTTGCTTTCTTCAGGAAATGACAGTGTTCTTTTATGATCCCAGAGCTTCCTGTGAAAACAGAAGCCTGTCTTTTCAATATTAACATCTTATTAATATTGTTATATGTCAGTGAGGTGTAGATCACTACTGACTCAGAACTGAAGATAAGCATCACACAGATGTCAATGGAGAGATACATAGTGGGTTGAGCAGGCTGTACTATGTAACCAGTGATGGATATTACTCAAAAAAAGAACAGAGGTAAGGGATATCATTGAGGAATTATATGATTGGAAGAGAAGATGGGCTGGTCATGTGGCAAGGTGGAGGGATGATGAAGGATGATAGATGGCTAGCCAGAGTATTCCAATAGCACTCTAATGATGTCACAAGAAAATGGGGAAGCCCTTTAGCACATTGAGTAGACCCTCTTGTGGTGAACTTTTGGAAGCACATGGACCAGCATCACACAAGTTGGGCAGGCACGAATGGACTGTGACCCACATCAGTAGAGTGAACTCCCTAATTTATGACATCATACCTCCATCTGAGTATTTTGTATAGTAATACAGTGTTATGAATATCCATACATATCATTTAGGGACTGGTAATTTATTTTGTGTATCATCTGAGTCCTTGGAATCTTCTATTACTCTCTGCTGGCCATTTGGACATTCTAGAATGTAGACTGAGGAAATGAAAGGTGAATCTGAAATCAATTCCTCTTGATACTGTAGAACATCTGTAGAAGCAGGCCCCGAGCTGCTCTCAGTGAAACTGATTGCGTTTTCTCAAGGTTTTCACAATATCTCTGTCACTTATGTAAGGAGGACACCTAGAAGGCAGTCACCTTATATACATGTTGCTGTCTGACAAAAATGTCCCAGCTAAGTCATTAATCATCTGGTCGGATGACACTTGGTCATTTGCCCTTGGAGAAAGGCAATATCCTCCTCCTTTGATTGTCTGCTGGCTTTGCCCATTCTCCTTGTTGGGTAGTGAATGTTTAAACATCCTGTAATGCACCTTCCTTTTACTTTTCAGTCCATTTTATGGTGGCATGACAAGTAAGAGATTGAGAATCATAGGGTGTAGTAGAAAACATGGGATCCAGGGTCTGTTTTTGCCTCTGCAGTCTTCAGTCAGGATAGCTAGGTGGCACAGTGGATAAAGTGTCAAGACTGGAGTTAGGAAGACTTATCTTCCTGAGTTCACATCTGGCCTCAGACACTTCCTGTATCTGAGGTGTGTGATCCTGGACAAGTCACTTAACCCTGTTTGCCTCAGTTTCCTCATCTGTAAAATGTGATGTATCTTTTCCAAGAAAACCCCAAATTGGGTCATGAACAGTTGGACGTGATTGATCTACTGGACTAAATCTTCTCAGGTCCTTAGTTTCTTATTTATAAAGTGAGGCTAATAATGCATTCCTTTTACATTAACACATACACACACGCTCGTACCCACACTTATGCACGTAGACACACATACCCGTATTTAGACACACACGTACACCACATACACACATACACACCCATACCCCACTATTGGAAGGAGGTTTTGAAATCCTGTAGCTCAATCCCTAATTTTTCTGATGGGAAACCTAAGGAAAAATAACTTACCCAAGTGTTTTTGAAGATGAGCTATTTCCACCAGTCTCTATCAAATACATAGATCTATAATACTCATAACCTCGTTTAATGCCTTCTAAAAGTTTTGTGCCATCCTGCTACATAGAACTTCACTAAAACTAAATTTCCTATCTATAATATGTATTTTAAGTGGGTATAATTGATATTACTGTACAGCATGACTTTAGGGGTGTCAAATGATTCCTCCTCTTCATTATCTCCAACCCCTGCCTGGGCCGACCACAGGGCAGGATATCTACAATAGTCACTGGAAAGTTTTATTGAAATTCAGTGTTGTTTGTAATGATGGTGACACTATGAGTCGTTATCAGCCACTAATACTTTAATTTGAATTGCTTTTTAGGGATGTGTGTATTTGTGTGTGTGGGGGGGCCGGTGTCAAAGCACCAAGAGTATGCAGAATCCAACTCAGACCAGCTCTTGAGAGCTGGTTGTTAAATTTTTTGTGTGAGCATTTACACTTTTGGAAATTGGCAAATGCTATAAATGCTTGATTTCAGTCAATAAACATTTATCAAGTGCCTACTATGCACCAGACACTAGACTATATAATTAATTTATTGCTTTATTGATTGTTCAGACTTAAGAAAGTGTGGGAGAAAATATTACTGTAGATTAAACTTAAAAGCGTGTCCTCTGTTCTTTTTTTTTTTTGCAAGCCGGTTATAAAACATTTACTAGCACACCTCTGAATGGTGCTAAAGGCAAACCTTGGTTACTATCTAATATTGCCTTAGGACAGCCCTGGCAATAGAGAGGATGTAACATTTTCATTTTCTATCTTATCTGGGACTAGTTATGTTCTTATTCAGTGTGGTGAGAATAGAAATTCTGGGAACGTGCAAGGAGTCCTAGACTTCAGATCAGGAGATCTGAATTTGAGTCCTGGCTCTGTCACCAACTATTGCCTGTAAGCAAATCACTTGACCTTCATCTTCAAAATGGGGATCATAATACTTGCACTATCCACCTCACTGATTTCATGGGAAGAAAGCACATGGCAAAGCCCATAGAACTATATAGATATAATTGTTAGTGGCGGCAGTGTTGCTGTTCAGGAACACTCCAGACGGTTCAGGCAGCATCCCTAGCTGCGGCTGCTTCTAATCCTGAAGAAGCCACTATTCCCTAGTAGATCCAGACCCATGGTTTGTTATACAAGTGGAGAATGCATACGGTTTGTCTCCTTTGTTAGCTTACCCTTTTATTTTGCTTTTCCTGCTCTTCTTTCTATGCAAAGCCCCGGGCTCGAAGGTCCTGGAAGAGTGAATGTCCATGCCAGCCTCGGCTAGACTGTCTAGCTGGATTCCTGGGAGGTCAGTGTCTTGCCCAGAACCTTATGCCTGCTTTCTATTCCTGCTCCCTGTGTTCTGACCACATTGCCTAAGCATTCCAGTACAATGAACACTACTGGCTGCCAGTGTGAACAGTCTTGTTAGGCAGGATGAGTTTGTCCTGCCTGTGCTCATCAGACCCTGGAGAAAATGGGAACTCTATTTGGTCTCCATTGTGTTCACTGCATTGCCATGGTGTGAGGGAGGGGAAATGTGGTAGGACAAAATTGACTTGGAGTGTCATAGGATTAGTAAGGGGTCACTGGAAAGGTCCACCGTGGGACCGTCTAGTCCAAATGCCTGATTTTACAGATGAGGAAACTGAGAACTAGACGTGCCTGATGTCACACAGCCAGTAGCAAAAGACAAAGGTGAGATTTGAACCTGGATCTTCTAATTGCAGTTCTAGCATTCCTTCCACAAAACCATGCTAACAGCCTTAGGCCAAATTGTGAAGTTAGTAAAGAGGATCATTGGTCTCTATTTCCATTGAGTTGTATTAAGAACTCTGCTACTTACTAGTTGTGTGAACGTGGGCAAGTCACTTAACCACTCTCAGCCTTAGCGTCCTCATCTGAAGGAGAGTGTTGGATAACATCTCTAAGGTTCTTTTTAGCTTCAAGGGGTCCTCATCCTCTCTTCTCTATCAGAACTGCACCCTAAGGAAAGGATGTGATCAACCCACTTACACTCATTGATAATGCCTTATGGGCTTATGTGGGTTTGACCTTCCCAGGACACATTCTTGTGGTATTCATAAGGCTCAAGCCAAGAAAATGCTATTCTAATTGGGAAATTTTACACATCAAAGCTAGTTGAGGAAGTTATTTTCTGGACACAAAGATTTTCCAAGTGCCCCTTGAAATGACAAAGTGTATTAAGCAGAAACTCTATTAATGTGTAAGTTTGGCTTTGCTGTTAGCTTCTTCTTCCTGGACTTCCCTGAGTTGATCCAACCACATCCTTTCGAAAAGCTAATGAGGAACATGGGAAAATTTTATTTTCTCAGCTATTTTTTGCTCCTTTAGCCTTATGTCACCTCAAACTTCATAGTCATAAGCCCTAGGATTTTAAAGCTGGAAGGGTGGTTTGGAAATCATCTATTCTAACCCTCTCATTCCCATATGGGGCCATGACACTTTATAGTCAGCAAGAACAGGGGTTATTGGCATTCTCCTGATAATGAGACTTGGTAGGAGCTCTGAACTTTGGCCTGGATGAGCTGAATCACAGGCATTTGTAGATTCTGTACTTCCTTCAACAGAGTTTACACAGCCCGGATTACTAGGTCATGGGAGAGATTCCAACATTTTCTCAAGTTCTTTAATAGTCAACAGGAAGACAAATCTAGGCCTCCACAGACATCTTTTTTAGCAAATCTCCACAAAGCCTCCATTTCCTGAGTCTGTTCTAAGTTAAGAATGACTAAAACCCAAGTCCTAGGCCATGTTCCCAATAATACCAAGTGAGAGATATAAATCCAGCAAGCAGCAATGGGGATTCACGCATGAACTCCTGATGACAAGGAAAAGGACTGAGATCCTACGATAGAGTGGATAGGGTACTAGACTTGGAATCAGATTCAAATCCCATTTTAGACTCTTACTAGCTGGGTTCTTGGACAAGTAACTCAACCTCTCTGAGGCTTTGTTTTTTTCATCTGTAAAATGAGAGTGCTAGAGGAGATGATAATATTCCAACTCTGTCTGTGACTCATAGAACCTTTGGCATGAGAACATTCTATAACTACAAATATTGGGAGGCAAGGAAATCTGAATTAATTAGCTTCAGGGCCAGACAAAAGGTTTCTAGAAGGTAAGATATTTGAATAGTTTACTTCTGCTTTAAAAACTCAGACATTGTTGGTATTGAGTCAAAAAAAAAAAGATTTAGTTGTCCCATTCCATGAACATCATGAAATCTATGTGAAGGTTATAGGAGATTAATTATATGATGTCAATTCAGTTCCTTTGTTCAACCAACCTTCCACCCTTCCTTACCCTTCCTCAGACCCTAAGTAGAAAGAAGAGCCATTAGAGTCTTCTGGTGCTTCCTGTGGCATGGAAATATCCTTGGATTCTGGTTGAGTGAAAACTGGCAGGCCTTACCAACTTGTTCAGGCTTCAACTATGGGAGTATATGTTGTTTAAGGACCAACCTAGCTAAGTGTAGAGAGCCTCATCATCATAGGGAAAGTTTCTGGATGATACCATTTTTTGGCCGCTACAAGTCATGAATCTATTTGTTACTAGGGGAGCAGAGAAGAAACAGCAGGATTTGGGGGCAAAGATTGTGGGATATACTGAGTGTCAGGTACTGGAAGGATGTCCAGATAGAATTATCCAGCAGTTATTTGGAGACATAATTCTGAAGGTTTGGATTAGAAATAGAGATTTAGGAACCTTCCTCCTTTTCTCACTTCCCTCCTCCAATTATCATTTATTAAGAACTGCTGGCATCCTTCCCCACAAAAAAATTAACCTTTTAATATGTGTGTGTGTTATATATATTGTCTCCTCTAATAAAATATAAGTTCCTTAAAGGGAAGGCCTATTTAATTTTTGTTTTAGTATCTCTATCACCTAATATAGTGCCTGGCACATACTTAGTGTCTAATACATTTTTGGTTAATTGAGGTAATGAGGCTTGAACTAGAGCGGTATTCTTGTTAGTGGACAGAAATGGAAAACGGGAGTCCTGTTGTGCAGGTAGAACCTGAAAAGGCCTACCAGTTCATTGAATTTGTGGGGTGAGAAAAAGTAAATAGGAGAGGATGATTCTGAGGTTGCAAATCTAGGTGCTTGGAAGGATGGTGGTGCCTTCAATAGACATATGCAGAAAAGAGTGGCCCCATCTGTACGGTCATGGGATCCTTGAATGATTGAAATGTAGAAAGAGAAAAGGACATTCAGATCTTAATCTTAATATACTGTTCCATGCAAGTAACTGTCGAGAGCACTGAAGTGAAGAGAATTCTTACATCTCCATCTGTAGTCCTGACCTTAAGGCTCACAGCTCGGCCTGCCTCTAGGCAATCTCTACCTGAGGTGTATGGGGTGTTGAGGGAGGGCTAGCACCTCTGTAATGAAGGCTGCTCACCCACCTTCTTTGTTTACCTATCACCCAACTCTCACCTGTGGCTCCAATAAGCTGTAGTATATACAGCAGCCAGACCCTGGTAAACCATGTAGGCAGATGGGCTATACCCATTTGAGGATGGCCATTAGGTTTTAAACACATTGGTGATCTAGGGAGGTGTCTACCCCAAGCATGTGAAGACTTCCTGTGGCAGAATGGGTGAATGAGAATGATTCGTTTCAGTGACCATGAAGGCAGCTGAAGCAGAAACTGTGGAGCATTTGGAGCCTGGTAAGACACTGAAGACATCAAAGTCATCTACCATATCTCTGGCCATTGACAATCTTCCTGACTTTCGTTCTGCCACTGTTGATGATGCTGGAAGAAAGAGTGAAGCTGTTGATTTGCACAACTCTGCCTCACTTAAATCCAATTCACACACAAGTCAAGATGTCACTCATTCATCATGTCATTGGGTTTTTTTTTTAAACAAAAGACCACCACCACCACCAACAACAACAACAATAATCTGGGCTAATTCCTCTCAGTCATGTGTGACCAAAGAAGCCCACAGTGAAGCAGAGAATACAACTGACTTAATCACAGTAGAATCTGCTCTATATAATTTAAGTTCCCTTATCAAGTCTGCACCAGGTAGTTCTTGTTTGCAGGTCACAACTCTACCCAATCCTTCTCAGTGCTGGACATACGTTCTCATCAAGTTCTACAATTTTTTTCTTCATGTAGCAGGTCTTAACACCCTTGTGAGATACATTACATTATATTATGCTTGACATATACCCAGAAACCTGGCCATTAAATTCAACCCCTCTTACCTTTAGGTGGCATAGTGGATAGAGTGTTGGACTTTGAGTCAGGAAGAGCTGAGTCTGAATCCTGCCTCAGACATTTAATAGCTGTGTGACCCTGGGCAAGTTACTTGACCTCTCTGCGTTTCATTTTCCATATCTATAAAATGGAATTAATAATAGCACCTACCTCACAGGGTTGTTGTGAGAATCAAATGAGATAATATACGTAAAGCATTTTGTAGAATTTAAAGCAACGTTTACATGCTAGCTGCTTTTATTGTTGTTGTTGTTGTTACTATTATTCTACATAAGGTGCTATATGATCTTGGAGATGAGTTATATTACCTTTTGTAGCCTTGGTTTGCTTTTCTGTAAAATGGAGCTAATAATATGTAGCCTACCTTACCTTGTTGTGAAGACCTATTGTGATTGTACTAATAGCAAAGGTGATATTTTTCCTTTATCAATATTTTACTTCTTCAACTCCTTCTGCATTTATTGCATGTATCAGACAATTTATATATACATATACATGTATATACATATATACACATATATACATATATACACATATGTAGATGTGCATATGTGTGCATATGTGATATACATATATACGTATACATATCTCTATACACAAATATATGTGTACATGTAAACATATCTATGTATATATAAATGTACCATGCTATTCTCTCACTTCACATTACACATTTTAGCACTTTATTACAATACTTAACCAGAAGGACTCTATTTTTTTCCCAAAGTATTCTTAGAAATTGTACCACAAAGTGCATTGTTGTAAAATGAATCACATTTTCCTGTAATAAATATGATGATCTGTGGGTGTCTTTCTGACCAAGGGCTTGGCATCAACTCAATCACAGATAAGAGCAACAGAATTTAATAAAAGCAGAGATACAACTATAAACCTTTACAATCATTAACAAAATGTAATTATCCTCCTACTCCTATGAAGTAGGAATAATGCTCTGTACATATTGATTTGGCCATAAACTCTAAAGTACAACACCCACACATCTCCTCCAGGTCATCAGTTTGACCCCCAAACAAACTATTGAACATTTAATTAAGAAAGACTCGTCCAGATTAAGAGCTGCAAGGGACTACACAAATCATCTAGTACATCCTTCATTGTGCAGATGGAGAAACTGAGACCCGGAGAGGGCAAATGATCCCATATGGAGAAAATGGCAAAGTTAGAATATATGCATGTTTCTCCTGGCTCCCGGGCCATTATCTAGCCCTGAACTCTTCCCTCTGTTTATCCTCTGGCTTTTAGGCCTTCTTGTGTTGTAGCCAAGGAAGCCTGATTTATAGTGTGTTCCCCACCCTGCCTTGACTCCAGATTGCTATTACGCCTGACCCTGCCTTAGCAGTCTGGCTCAACTCTACTGTCTCACTGGCTTGATAACCTCACTGATCTGTAGTTTCACTTGACTTTTAAGAATTTAAAAAGTTCATCTTTTATGTGTAAAATATTTTGGATAGCTAAGACTTCTTTGAAAAACTGTTTAGAGGAATTTGAATAGATCTCCTTTTTTCTTTTGATAAAGTTCCCAGGAAAAAGTGGGGACTTCAAAAATAATTCCATTGACCTTTTGGCAAGACTTTTCAAAAATATCCTTCAGTTCTTCCTTTTAGGTGGAATGCTTACACACAAACTGTTTATTAGTAGCAAACAAAGATGAACAAATCTTTATTGAGTACTTACTGAGTGCAGAGGACCTTTCTAAGCTCTCATTGGAGGGTCAAACTTTTGCCTTTGTTCTCAAGCAGCATATATTCTAGTAAGGATCCAGAATATGAATATGATTACTATAGTACAAAATAAAACATGACAAGTATGTAAGACAGGTCCAAAAAGAGTACCACATAAACATGAAAGATGGGGGAATCAAGGAAGGATTCCTAGAGAAGATGGCATTTGAGTATGGCATCAAGTAATTGGTAAGAGTTTAGTATTTGCATTGGCAAAACAGGGCAGAGTTCACTAGGCTGGGATGGAAACAGTATCCTAACTGTAGAGAAACAACCTGAAAAAAGGCACAGGAGAGGAACAGTGAAAGGAACTGATGGAGACGATGAATAGTTTGCTTAGAGAATAGAATAGGTTGATGGGAGTAGTATGAAGTAAACCTGCAAAGTGGGTGGTGCCAGATTATGAAGATCTTTACTTAATAGGGATAATAATAAAAAATAATGATGGAGATGATACTATATGTAATACACACACACGCACACATACACACACACACACACAAATACAGACATGTCACTTTAAAGTTTGCAAAGCACTTTGTATATTACCTGTTAGCTCCTCACAAAAATCTATGAGGTAGACGTTATTATTATCCTCATTTTCCAGATGAATAAACTGAGGTTGAAAGCAGTCAAGTGACTTGCCCAGAGTCACATGATTACTAAATGTCCAGGGCAGGATTCATATTCAGGGCCAGTGCTCTATCCACTATGCCACCTAGCTGCAGCGGAAAGCCACAGCAGGGTTGTGAGCAGAGGAGAGATGTGACTATGTATAGGGAAGATATGAGATAATGATATGAAGAATAGATGAGAGCAGTAGAAATAAGGGGCTGAAAAACCTGGTTGGAGGTTGATATAATGGTTGAGGCTGGTGGCAATGAAGTAGTTAGAGTAGAGCTAGTTGTTTTGCAAATGATGAAGGGGTAGATGCAAGAAATATGGAGGATAAGCAAAGAATGAAAGATAATAACCAAGGTTTTAAAAATGTGAAACTGGTGATGGTGCCAATACAGTTTTTAGGGAAAGATAATCAGTTCAGTTTTAGACATATTGAGTTTGAGGTACCAGCAGCATATGCAGGTAGATGTTGGAATTATGGATCTGGAAATCAAATAGAAGTGAGGCTTACAGATATAGGTTTGGGAGTCACTTGCATAGAAGTGATAGTCAAAGCCATGAGAGTGAATAATATTGCCAAGGGAAAGGGTATAAAGAGAAATTAGAGGACAGTAATAGAATCTTGGAGAGCATCCACTTTATGGTATTGAAAATAGAGGAGTTGGTGCTATAGGAAGAATGGGAATGATTAGAGGAACAGAAGAACTAGGTGAGTATGTTGGTTCAGGAGCCAAAGGATGAGACAGTACCCTGAAGTAAATAGTGCTTTATAATCAGGGGATGTAAGGAGTAAAGTGTTCCTTAATACGGACCTCCAAAAATGCCATTGGATTTTATCAATTACATATTGTTGATGCCTTGGAGAGTTGAATAGAGTAGGAAGGATAGAAGATGATTTGCAAGGACTTGAAGAGACAGTGGATAATGAGAAAGTGATGGCTTCCAGTGTATACAACTTTTTCGAGATGATCTATCAATATAATAATATACGATGTAATTGATTGTCTTTGACCTCAAGTCATTTTCACAGGTGTTAAGTCATTTGATTCTCAACATACCACTGTAATTGTGAAAAGCAGGCAACATTAACTCTACTTAATAGATGAAGAAACTTAGACTTAATGATGGTTACATAACTACTACTTTGAAGAGTCAGTGTTAGAACTCAGGTCTTCTGATTCCTAGTTTGAATAAACATAGCAAAGACTGAAATGTGGGTATAAATGAAGCAGCAATGAATGAATAAATGAAGCACCAAGGGGCCAAGATAAGGCTTACCTCTAAAATACTTTGTATATTGTGCTGTTTTATTTAGTAATTATTTCATATGTGTATATGTAGTGCCACTATATAGTACAATGGATAAAAAGTTGGACTTGGAATCAGGAAGTCCTGAGTTCAAATACTCTCTCAGATATTTATTAGCCCCATTACTTGGACAAATCACTCTCTGCCTCAGTTTCTTCATCTGTCAAATGGGGATAATATAGCACCAGCTTTATAGATTCTTGGCAAGGGCCAAGTAAGACTGTGTAAAGTGCTTAGCAAACTTTAAAACACTATATAAATGCTAACTGTCATCCTTATTATTTATTTCCTCAATGAGAACGTACCTTTATTAAGTCAGGGACTTTATCTTACCCTCCTATTGCACACTACAGTGTTAAATACAACGTCAGTCATGCTAATAGGCATTTGATAAATATTTGTTGGTTGACGAAGTGCTTGTCCATAACTTTTATTTTCTGGCTTTTTCTTTCTGTTTATACTCTTCCCTGCTCTATACATATTCTTAAACTTTCAAGTTTCATTTTTTTCTTGTCCTAAGATTCCTTAGCTGCATGTAGTCAACTTTATTTCCTTTTGTGATTTTTGATTATTAAATCTCTCTTTTTAATTTCCTCAGTGTTCATGTTTATTGTTCATTTTAGTAATTTTTGAGAAATATCTCAAGTTTAGTAGTTATTACTTCAGTTGATGTTGTTTCAGTACATTTTTCTTTTAACTTTTATTTTTCATTGCCTTACAGCCCTTCTTTGGTTTACTCATTATTTTGGTGATTTGAAAATTTTTCTTTGAAGATCTCTCATAGCTTTGTTTATTTCTAATATTTCTATCTTTTTCCATAAAGGGATGTTAAGGAGGTGTCTCCCATATTATCCCCTTACTCTACCACTTTGCAGAAATGTTAAGCCTATAACTTTCACAAGCATTGTCTCCGAGTTTTGTTCTGTTTTAAGGATTTCATTTGTGATGGAGGTTTGGATTACATCAAGTCTACACTTCTTACTTTGCTAAATGGACCCACACAAAGCCCTTCTACCAGGACTTCATTTCTCAGGAATTTCAATTCATTTCTCAGGTACCTGGTTGGAGGGGAAAAGTCTTCATGAGAAAGAGATGGAAATCCTGGGAGGAGAAGGAAGAAGAGAGAATCCAAGGGGAGGTTGTGTGAAGAAATTTCCAAGGGGAGAGAAATGAACTGGAGCAGAGACATGCAATCACTTCTGAATTGGTTGATAAAGACAATGAGATAAGAAAACAGTGCTGGGAGACTCTGATAGCTGCTGCAGGGATGGAATGATGATGCCCAGGAGGGTTAAGAGATACAATTCACTGCTGCCAAGAGGGATTGCTTTTCCAGTTTGAAAGGGGGAGCTTTCTTTTGGACCTAGGTTAAGAAAGAGGATAGTGGAAACATTAATTTGGGGAACCATTGGTGAGAATTTTTCTAGTTTAATTTCTTTTCTAGCGCAATAAAATGCTTTTTTATTGATTCCATATTGAGGCTTGCTTTGTCTTTTTATCTCTATGATGTCTATCATATTTGATCCCTCCTCCATTCACTGAGGGACCTTAGTTCCTGTTCTCATCATTTCTTACATAGATTATTGCAACAGGCTCCTAATTGGTTTCCCCACCTCAAGTTTCTCCTCATTCTAGTCCATCCTACACACTGCTGCCAGTGATTTTCCTTAAGTGGTGATCTGACCCTGTGACTCCCTTACTTAATCAGTTCTAATGCTTCCTGTTCCCTCTAAAATATAATATAAACTCCTTGGCTTAGCTTTTAAAGTTGTACACAAACTGGTTCCAGAGCGTCTTTCCAGCTTCCTTGGACATTACTCCCCCTCCGACCCTTTTCCTTCCAGACACTGGATTTTTCACTGTTTCTTACAGTCTCTATGCCTCTCTCTGCCTTGAAATGGTCATCCCACATACTTGGAATACATTTCCTCTTTATCTTCTCTTAAGAGTTCCTCTCTTTATTTACAACAAACTTAAATGCTATCTTTTTTATGAAGAATTTCATGGTCTGCCAATTGCTAAGGCTTTGCCTCTAGCAGAGGCAGACACAATCTTGTATTTAATTATTTTGTATGTATTTGTATTTATTCACTTGACATTTATACTGTGTATATTTTATATGTATTTGTTGGCATTCCCATTAGAACATAAGCTCCTTGAGAATAGGGATTGTTTCGTCACTTGTACTTGTATCGCAAGCTCCTGCTCATAGTAGGCACATATTAAATAGATACTTGTTGACTGATTAGAAAGGTATTACCAGAACATCTACACCTGAGTTAACTTTAGGGCATCCCAGTTTTACACTGGAGTTGGGGCTTGCACTGTGATTAAAACACAAAGTTTCAAGTATACCATACTGAACCCAGAAATCCATGAGAACTTGAAAATAGAGTGTTCAATGGACTACACATTAATGCAAATTCCAGATTTCTTCTATGTCAATTTTATGGAGATATTTGTTTTTTCTTCTCCCTCCTTATCTTTTTTCCTTCCTCCTCATTCTCCTTTTCTCTATCTTGTCTTCTCCTTCTTTCTTTTTCCTTTTTCCTTTCTTCTTCCTTTTTCTTCTCTTTTCCCTTTATTTTCTCATTCCCTTCTTTATTCCCCTTCCTCTCTACATTTTTCTCCTACTTATTTTCCTCCTCATTTCTCTCTTAAATTCTCCTTATATATTCCAGAGCAAATGAAATAGTATTGCTAAAGCATTTATGACAGAGCCTGGCACATAATAGGCACTTAATAAATACTTATTGCCTTCCCTTCCCCCTTCATTTCTTACTCTTTCTTCTTCCTCACCTTCTTTTTCTTCTTCATACTTTAACTCTTATTCCATTTCCATCTTTTATTATTCCTTCCTTCTCTCCTCATTCATCTCTCCTTCTTTCTCCTCCCCCCTCTTCTCATCCCTGTTATTGGCTACTCCATTCCTAATTATCAATGTAATTGGACAATTTGGAAATAGAATACCAGGAGTACAATATATTTTGAAAGCAATTCAGAAATGAAATACGTTCTCTCAAACAGTCAGATGGAATTTCTAAAAACATCTTAGCTATTCTGTTAGCAATAGTAAGCTTCCTTCAGAAAAATCATTTGAAAAGACAAAGAGATTATATGTTACCACTTTGGCCACAAGACATAAACCCTCTAAGCAGTGCTTTATTTTTCCATGTTTAAAAGGGATTCCCCTCCCCCCCCCGGAACTGGGGAGGATGGTATGGGTGGTTAGGATGGTAGATATCCAAACCTATACTTTCATATGTATAAGAAAATCCCAGTGTAGAAACTGTCCAGCATGGCTGATCAACAATCTATCAGTAACTTACACACTTATCAACCAAATCCCTAAGAGGTTAAATCACTTAGCCATGATTATACAACCCATATTGTCATAAGGGCATATAGGAAAGATTAAGTTAAAAGTTTTTACTATATTTTAACTCAGTAATATTTTAAAATAGTTTATAAAATTGATCTGTTATGCTGTCTCTGATTGTAATTCAACAAAGGATTTTAGTTACCTGAATTGCTTTAATACTCACAGATTTTGAAGTCATTATTTTTTCCATTAATGTCAAGATTTTCCAAGACTTGAACCAAATTGACTCTATACTTTAGCAGGTGTCACCTGTCAATTTCTAGATGATTTGGTCTGTTTATAAATAGGATGACGTCTGCATATCAACTATAATGTACATGAAACAGTGCTTTGAGAAAATATTTATAGACCATCTTGGTTGTGGTACAAGAATGTCTTGGCAGGAAAGTTGGAATCCAATAAAGAAAATGACTGAATTCTGGCCCTGGAGAAGACATGAAGAAACACACTTTCCCCTTTTCCTTGGAGAGTTAGAAACTGTGGGTGCCAAGCTCTGTATACTCTG
This sequence comes from Phascolarctos cinereus, assembly GCF_003287225.1. Lineage (NCBI taxonomy): Eukaryota > Metazoa > Chordata > Mammalia > Diprotodontia > Phascolarctidae > Phascolarctos > Phascolarctos cinereus. The sequence goes on from NW_027555847.1 coordinate 358,575,166, forward strand.
TCATATGTAGTCACTATGTCATTTGGTTTTGTTTAACTGTTTTTCTTGGTTACGAGGGAAGATTAGATAGATGGGTAATTGTCAGAGATAATTATGATTTAAAAACAAAAGATATTGATAAAGCTTTAATGAAAACTAGTAGTAGTAGTAGTAGTAGGGAAAGGAGGAGAAGGAAAATGGAAAAAAAAAGAGGAGTAAGAAGAAAAAGTAGGAAGAGGATGATGATGATGGGGAGAGGCTGGTTCTAGATTATGCCAGGAAATACTTTATTTTCCAAATAATCTTGAATTGCATTTTCAGGGTCATCATACATTTTCTCCATTTCTGAAACCCATTTCCCTTGATCATATGTAGAACTCTGGACAGGACTGATATCATACATTGCTAAAGAAATGTAAGCCCTCCTTAAAAGGCTAACATTTTTTTCTTTCTGGGAAGTGTGGAAGGACTTTTTCTCTATAGAGTCTGAACTTTGCTGCAGAAAAGATATCTTATTCTCTTGTTTCATTTCTCAAGAGATCTTGTCTTTCTCCTCTCACTCCTCCCAATCAGGAAGTAGTTTCTTTCATCTGATCTCATACTCCTTTATACTCACTTCATGCAATTAAATAATAAGATTTTGAAAACAAAAAGACCTTAGAGATTATAAAATCAAATCCTTTCATTTTGCAGATGATGAAACCGAGATACAGATACACAAGGTGACTAATCATCTTCTGTTATATTTATTTATATACACATTTCTGTCATTCTTCTAGAGAAGAAACTCCTTGAGGTCAGGGGCTATTTTTCTGCCTCTTTATCTTCCCTGGCATTCAGCATATCACATTGCACATTGTAAATGTTGAATTAATGAATAAAGAAGCTATAGCATTGGAATACTATGTTCATTTTTGGAAGCTTTTTTTTAGAATTAAGCATATCTTTTATTTTTGTATCACCTTCATTGTCAAATCTCTCTCCTCCCTCTCTCTGTCTCTCTCTCTCTCTGTCTCTCTCTCTCTGTCTCTCTCTCTCTCTCTCTCTCTCTCTCTCTCTCTCTCGCTCTCTCTTTCTCTCTCATGCTGAAAATTTCATTAGAACCAGGAGAACAATTTAGACAATAACAACAAAATTTTAAAGAAAAACAGCTTTGATGGAATTGGGGGACAGAGCCAAGATGGCAGAGTAAAAGCCGTGACCTGCTTGAGCTCCCCACCAAATCCCTCCAAGACCCTGTAAAAAATGGTTCTAAACAAATACTAGAGCAGCAGAACCCACAAAAAGACAGAGTGAAACAAATTTCCAGCCCAAGACAATCTGGATGGTTGATTGGAAAGGTTTATTGTGCCAGTCTGGGAGAGGAGTGCAGTTCAGTGTGGGCATGCAGGCAAAACAGGCCTCATTGAACCTGGAGCAGACCTGAGAGGAGAGTAACTGTGGTGATTTCCAGATTTCCCAACCCACAACAAAGGTAACTTAGAAGGTCAGTAGGAAAGGTCTATCGGACCAGACCATGGTGAGAGAGGAGCTCGGTTGCAGCCCCAGTCAGCTGCTTCCTGGAGCTCTCAGCCCATGGACAGAGGGGGGAATCAAGTGGCTGATCAAAGGGAGATTGCAGGGATCTCTTTGCTGGCACTAAGGTAGGATTCTCTTGCTTTGCCTGTGCTTAGATCTGGGTCACAGATCTGGGTGGTGGTCCTGGGGTGAGGAGGAGCGCTAACATGGTGGAGCTTGTGGTGGCAGTGAAGAGAGAATCCTCCTCACAGTTCCAAGGCAGAAAAAAGTGCTTGTGGTCAATCATAGACCAAAGCCCTGGCCAGGAAAGGAGTAAACACCTTGCCCTTGATCATACCACCTAGGAAGAAATGAAAATTTACATATCCATAGAAGTATCTCTGAAACAGCTTCACAAAACCCCTGAAGCTTGGGACAGTACATTCTTTACACTGGAAGCCTACCTTAACAAACAGTTTAAAACTCAAGTAATTGGCTGGGAAAATGAGCAAATAGCACAAAAAAAACTAAGACCATAGAATCTTACTTTGGTGACAAAGAAGATCAAAAATACAATCAGGAGAAGACAACAAAGTCAAAGCTCCTACATCCAAAGCCTCCAAGAAAAATACGAATCAGTCCCAGGCCATGGAAGAGCTCAAAAAGGATTTTGAGAAGCAAGTAAGAGAAGTAGCGGAAAAACTGAGAAGAGAAATGAGAGTCATGCAAGAAAATCATGAAAAACAAGTCAACAGCTTGCTAAAGGAGACTAAAAAAAAATACTGAAGAAAAAAGAAAAACAGCTTTGAAAGATTTAACAACTATGATCAATTCCATGACCAACCATGATTCCCAAAGGACTGATGATAAAGCGTTGCATTTATCTTATTTATCTCTTGACAGAGGTGATAGACTTAAGATGTAGAATAAGACATATTTGTGCTGCAGCCAATATGGAAGTTTGTTTTGCTTGATAATGCATATTTGTTATAAGGATTTTTTTTTTTACTAAGGAGGACAATCAAAATAACAGAACAAATAACAGACAAGCAAGATAGCATTGAAAATTGCATGTTTTTATTTTAAATATATAATAAATTCAATACGTACATAAAAGAGATTCATCAACAAAATCCTCCTACATTCTTTGCATATGGAAATGTCCATTCTGTTTGGCATTTTCATGGGGAAAATGAATTGAAGGAATTTGTGTGTTAACCTGGAAAAGACAAGATTTAGCAAGTACCTAATTGTTATTTTTCTGTCAAGTAGAAGAAGAATCATACACATATTCTATATGTTCCTTAGATGATTCAGTAAGGACCAATGGCTAGAAATTACATTAGGGATGTTGTGCCCAGGATTCTTGCACTGGGACTAAATGGCTTTTAATTTCCTTTTCAACTTTAAGTTTCTGTGATTTTATAGGAAGTCGACTCTATTTCTGAGTTGATGGTATTTTGTCTACCAGACTGTGGAGTTGTAATTTAACAATTAGTTATTGCTTTCTTCCACTTACTTGGCACTTGCCCTAGTGTATGTGTGGTAGAGGATACAAAATATTGTTGTTGTAGTTTGTTGTTCATTCTCAAAGAGGACTATGACATCAGGAAGGCCCCAGGAAATGGCCCCTGATGCAGTGGGAGACCTTGGCATTTTTAAGCTAAGCTCTCGCTTTGACTGAGGAAATGCCCATCAGTGATTAAGGCTAGGTAAGAAATGAACCAAAGAATGCCCTTTTTACCTAATCAAAATAAAAATCAATCTGAGAGGGGAAAACCCTCAGGGTTTCTGGCCAAAACAGAAACAATTACTATTTACATTCACTCTGAGCCAATGGGGCCCAAACAATGATCACTAGGTGGGGCTTGGGCTGGGACCTACTGTTGGCCAACCAATGAGAGCCAGAGTGAACTGGATTTAAGGCATGGTCTTTAAGAAAGAAATATAGCCTGTACACCCCAAGTTTACTTAGAAAGATTACTTGGGGTTGTACTTGGCACTTTCCCGACTGTATATGTGGTAGAGAATGCAAAAGATGCTAAGTTGAATATAATTTAATGCTAATATGTTTGATTGTGACAATGTAATGGAACATCTGGAAGGGCAGAGATCTATGTTAGAATTATTAGGGGGAGTTTCATGTAAGTGAGATGAGACAATATAAACTTAGGCTGCATTAATGGAAGCATTATGTTCAGAGTGAGGTAGTAGTTAAAAGTTTACTAAGGGTTCAAGATTGGGAAAGGAAGAGAGTGTAGCTAACCAAAGGGAGATTAAAGGCTTTGGAAAGTATGGGGGAGTAGAGGAAATGCAAATCAGTTGAAAGCAAAGAATATGTTTAGGTGTAGTATTATGTACTATAATGTGATAAAAGATTATGATGGTATAAAATTAGTTCAGAGTACTCAAAAATACAAATAGAATACTTATAGATGGTGGCAAGATCAAAGGATGACCCTCTTTATGTGTAGCTGACGTAGAATGGAGGAGATGGTTATAGGAATTGAGTAGACTTAAGAATTGGGAAGTTTGGGGATTGGGGCGACTTCAGTCCCTAGCATGATGGCAGGAGATGAGCTGATGGGGGAGAGTGAGAATGATGCACCAAAATTATTGACAAAGGAAGGAGAATATCCTGAGAGTTGGTAGGTAATAGCCACCAGGATCTGGCTTGATGATAAATTTGAATACAGAGAATCTTGAAAAACTGTCCACGAGTGATGGCGGTAAAGGGAGAGTCTGGAAGTAGCAATGGGGAGCAAGGAGTATTCTGACTCCCCCCCCCCACCAGGGACCAGTGTGTATAGCACATTTGAGGGAAAAAGAAGCAATGGGTAAGGATGCAGTATTTTCTTGGAGGCAGGTTTAGTAAATTCTAGAAGAAGAAAGGAATAAGAAAGGAAGAGGTCTAAAATGACAGGAAGCTTATTAATTTTAGAATGAGAATCCCCAAAGTCTCAGTAGAAGGGAGAGATAGATCTACAGGAAAACAATGGGGGAGAAGAAGGGCAAGTTTGAGGTAGATGGGACAAAATGAGTAGATCATTGGGTTGGTGTGAGAAGTTAGTTCAGCAGTTAAAAGATCAGTATCACAGGCATGGAGAGAGGAAAAGGAGGTGGGAATATGCCAGCCACTGGGGAATGAGTACAGGAAGAGTTCAGTGGATGGGGAAGCCATTCTACCAAGAGATTAAAAAGTTTCAAGGTTTCTTCTAGACTCAGACCCTTCAGTTTTAGACTCAGTCCTCAATAGCCCAGTTTTGTGGCAAGCTGTGTTGCTGCTTCGTCTGGCCAATCCAAAGCCTTTCCAAGGCAAGTGAAATCAGGGCCTGGTGGTATTGTGTCCTGAAGGGTCTCAGGCAGCATATAGAGGAGAGAGAAGGTGATGTGTGTTGAGATTTCTGAGAAGACAGTTGGTCCTCCTGGAAATTGACATACATACTGTTCCCTGGGACAGGAAGGAGACTTTTCTGGCTGACGTTGAGAGTATGTGTTGGGGAATGGTGGGTGATATGTTGAGTACAGAAGATTATAGTATGTTTTAAAAGCTAGAAAAGGACTTTAAGATTTAGAGCTTGAGGAGAACTTAAAGGTCATCCAGTCAAATCCCCTCATTTTATAGCTGAAGAAACTAAAGTCTAGAAAGTAAAGATTACTTGACTGAGGTCATGCAGTAGCAGAGGTAGAGGAAAATTCCAGGTGCTCTGAAGCTAATTCAATCTTCTTTTCACTATACCATGTTGTTGGACTTTGAACTTGATTTGTTGGGCGATGGGAAGTCAATTCAATGCAGATGTCTGAGAAGGAGAATAATGGGGAGTGTTGATAATGGTCTTTTAGGAAGACTAAGGTTTTGTCGATGTTCATAATGCAATGGAAAGATGGTGGTGGATGGGAGGGCTGGGCTGGGCACTGAAAACACAGGCAGGCTCATCAGTTAGGTGACCATTGCAATCTTTCAGACTTGAAGTTAAAAAAGCCTGGATTTTTGCCCTCTAGTGGTAACAGTGGGCATAAAGAAAAGGGATCAATCTAAAACAGTGAAAAAGAAGGATTAGACAAAATGCTTGATATCAATTTTTGGATCTTCTCCTCACAATATTGATTTGTAGTGAGGTCTTGCCATTCCTTTTTTTTTTGTAATAGATAGCCAGTCTTTGATACAGAGATCAAGTGGTTTGCTCAAGGTCATGCAGCCACTTAGTGATGGAACTTAGACTAGAAGCCAGCTTCTTTGACATTTTGCCCAGTGTTCTTTCCACTAGATCACAATGCTGAAATTGCAAAGATTCAAACAATGTTATCTCAGTATGCCGGGCCTATTTCCAGGTTTCTATTTGACCTATGACCAAATGGGATGAGATATCATTCATTGAATACATAAAAATTCAAAAAAAACCCATCATAAATTGACCCCTTAGAGAACTAACTGTGACTGCCACAGATTTAAAAAATGCATTACTGCTGCCTTTGAATCAGAGAAAATCTCCAGCGAGGGGGAGTTTACTACTGCACAAGGCAACCGATCCGACTTTTGGCAGATAAATTATCAGAACATTCTTTGTATCAAACTGATTAGTTCCGACTCTGTAGTAACACAGAACAAATCTCTTCCTTCTTCCACTTGAGAATATCGTCTAAAGTAAATCGCCATATTCCTCTTTATATCTTCTCTCTTCCACTACTCCTCGTATTATTCTCTCACCCTCTTTCATATATCCTCTATTCAGTCAATTTTCCCTTAAAGCATTGTGTCCAGAACTTACTTTTTTTAAAAGCATTTTTGACTTATGCTGACTTTGTGACCAAATTAAAACCAAGGTCCATCTCTCTCTTCTCTCTCTTTCTCACACTCTCTCTCTCTTGCTCTCTCTCTCTCTCTCTCTCTCTCTCTGTCTCTCTCTCTCTCTTGCTCTCACTCTCTCTCTCTTGCTCTCTTCTCTCTCTCTCTCCCTCCCTTCTTTCCTCTATTGTGAAGTCATTTATCTTCCATGCTATATTTATAGGTATGATAAGTCAGTTTCATACTGGGCCCCCACTCTGTAAAACCTTGCTATTTTTTAGTTAATTTTGGCCATTTGAAGGTAATTAGTTATACAAAATATCTCCCAAGAACAATACTATGATCTTAAAAAATATTAAAAAACCTTTATTAATACCTTTTTTAAATATAGTTTCTTCATATCTCCCCTCTCCCATAATGAGTGAACCATCCTTTGTAACAAAGAATAATAAAGAAGGGGTAGGGGTGGGAGGGAAGCAGCTTAGTTAAACCAAACCTCAGATTTACAGTGTCTGACATGATACTCTGTAGTCTATACCTGTAGCTTTCCACACATGCGACGAAGAGAAGGTTGATTTCTCAATTCTTTTCTGTGGCCAAGCTCTACCCTACTCCTGTAATAAGTCCTTAAAAACTCACCATTAGAGATTCATTCCTTTGGGCCTTGGAATTTTTTTTAAATTTAATAGAGGCTTCTATTAGAATGCAGAGGATGAACAATTCAAATTATTATTACATAAACACCTTAATGAAATTTACTTGACTAATGCCTTTGAAAAGTGTGTCATAAGTTAGAATTCTGATGTCAGGGAGGGAGAAATGACTAGATATTAGAGAAGCAGAAGGACATCTACTTCTTCACAATTTACTTGAGGAAATTGGACTGCACGCATGCTTATATTTACGTGAATGCAGGCAAAGATACGAAGCTGCTGTGTATAATGGAGCTTATTCTGATATGATTCTCCATCATTTTCTAGTTGCATGATCTGTCTCTCCTTTGCTATCATTCTTCGTCCACTGTCCCCATTCTCTATTTGGAATCCAACTTCTCTAGTCTTTGTTAAGACAGTTGATGTTGCTTCCTTTCCCTTCAAGTGTAATTCGCCCACACTAGTTACTCAGAGCAGTAGACAGCTAGAAAGTGACTCAAGAAGGCCACTTATCCACTTTGTGGTTGTTCAGTCATTTTTCAGCCATGTCTGACTCTTTGTGACCCCATTTTTGAGTTTTCTTGGCAAAGATAACTGGAGTGGTTTGTCATTTCCTTCTCCAGCACTTTTTACAGATGAGGAAACTGAGGCAAACAGGGTGAATTGTCTTGCCCAGGGTCACACAGTTAGGAAGTGTCTGAGGCCAGATTTTAACTCAGGAAGATGAGTCTTTCTGGATCCAGGCCTGGCACACTATCCACTGTGCCATGGCTGCATATATTACATATAATGGATTCTATACTAGCTTTTTAGTTGTGTGATAAACATAGTGATTGGTAGGCAGAGGGAAAGCAAAGTAAGGTATCTAGGAAGAAATGAAAGGCAACAGTCTCTTAGATGAGACTTCAAAGAGACAGAACAGTTTGGGGCAAGTTTCTTTGTCTTTCTTGCCCTGGTTTCCTCATTTATCACAAAGCCTAGATCCTGGCTGTTTATAGAACAGTTCTGTGACTATATTTCTCCTCAGGCCTCAGTTTCCTCATCTTGAAAATGCAGAGATTGGGTTAGGTGAACCTTAAGTTTTCCTCCAGCATTCTGAACTTTTTGTCACTAGCTGATCTCTGGTGGCTGCGTTTCTATAATTCTAGGATTGAAATAATTTTGTTTGGAGTTTTTTAATGTGGCATAGGTTTCATAGTGCAGTGAAAAGAGAACTGACTCTGGAGTCAGAGGATCTGGGTTCCAATTCTGTCTCTGTTACTCCCAAACTGTGTGACTGGTAGACAAGTCACTTTGCCTCTGGGCCTCAGTTTTCTCATCTGTAAAATGAGAGCATTAGACCAGGTGATTTTCTGAGATTCATGATCCTACAATTCTATGTATGCTCTATAGACTGACTTTATGGAAGGTGTGATGGACTTGGACTCAGGAAGATCTGAGTTTGAATCCTATCCTTGACACTTAAAAGCTATATAGCTATAGACTAGTCATTTAACTTCCCCAAGCCTCATATTCCTCTTCTGGAAAATGGGCATAATAAGATCTCTAGTGTAGAGTTGTTGTGAAGAGCAAATGAAAGGGAAGGGAATAAGGATTCCTTGAGTGTCTACTGGGGCAGCCAGGTGGTACAATCAATGGAGCACTGAGCCTGGAGTCAGGAAGATGCAACTTTCTGAGTTCATATCTGTCCTCAGCCACTTACTAGCTGTGTGACCCTGGCCAAATCACTTGACCCTGTCTGCCTCAGTTTCCTCATCTGCAAAATAAGCAGGAGAAGGAAATGGCAAGCCACTCTAGTATCTTTGCTAAGAAAACCCCAAATGGGGTCATGAAGAGTCAGGCATGACCAGTTGACTACACAACAATAAGAGTGTGTCTACTATGTGTCAGGCACTGTGATGAGTGCTTTTTTAAAAAAAAAAAACAAATATCTCATTTGATCCTTGCAACAACTTTGGAAGGTAGGTGCGATTGTTATCCCCACTTTATAGATGGGGAAACTGAGGCTGAGAGAGATTGTGACTTCCACAGGATCAAATAGCTAGTAAGTGTTTGAGGCAGGGATCAAATTCAAATGAAATAATATATGCAAAGCACTTTGTAAACTTTAAAGCATTATATAAATGCCAATTATTATTATACCACCTACCATAAAACATGACAATTAATAATAATAATAATGATATCTAACAGTTATATAGCACTTTAAGGATTACAAAATGTTTTACATATTTTATCTTATTATGATTCCCCCAATAACTGTGAGGTAGGTGCTACTATTATCCCCATTTTACAGATGGGGAAGCGGAGGAGCACTGAGAATACATGACTTGCCCCGGGTCAAGATTCAAGATCTTCCTTACTTCAAGTCCAACGTTCCATCTATTGTGCCACTCAGTTGACTGCAAATCTGTACTAGAGAAATTTAGTGCATCTGTCTTGTGCTCCATCCATTGAGATTTAGTCACTGATATAGCCCAAAGACATCCTAAGTGCTGCGCCATTAATAAGGGATATTTTCAGAGGTGACTCTGGGCGTAGGCTTATAGCCAGGTTCTCCCATATTTGGTGGCTGCTTCAGGCCTCATTGCCAGTCCTTTTGTTATTCAGTCACGTCTGACTCTTTGTGACTTCATTTGGGGTTTTCTTGGCAAAGATACTGAAGTGTTCTTTCTCCCATTCATTTTATGGATGAGGAAACTGAAGCAAACAGAGTTAAGTGACTTGCTCAAGGTCCCACAGCTAGTAAGTGTCTGAGGCCAGATTTGAACTCAGGAACATGAGTTTTCTTGACTCCAGGCCTAGCACTCCATCTACTGCACCACATAGCTGCTAGTCCTTTAGGCAACACCATAGCTGAAGAAATTTAACACTGGAAGCAGTAGAAACTCTGTCATTTGGGAATGAATAGGAGCTTGTGGGCAGGATTTCTGAGTTTACGGATGTCATTTGTACTGATACCAAAGAAAAACAGCCTGCACTATATTAACAGCTACTCTAAGAAGATAAAAGAAACCATTGAGCATCTGTGAGACTTTGGACTGAGGGCATTGGACAAGATGACCTCTGAGGTCTTTTCCAATAGTTATAGTCTGTGGTTCTGTGGAAGATATTGTGGGCCCTTGGTAGGACTTTGGGCCTTGGCCGGCCAAGTTCTTTCTGTTGTTTTTTTTCCTCCTCCAAGGAAAGAACTTTTTTTTTCTTTCTTACATTTGGATCATCTATTGGTCTCCTCCAGGAGACCTGTACCCATACAGCTAACTTGGCCTCCATCATATCATTTATGATTCACCACAAAACAGCCTCACTAGCTTAGGATTAGCTTTGATTTCAGAGTCACATTGACCTCTTTCATTCTCTCACTTTATTTCCGGAGGTTCAACTCTTTAAACTTTGTCTTGATAGATTTTTTTAGAAGCATGTGCTTATTTTCTGGGTCTGTGCATAGTTTTTGATCTTTGTTTTATTCCTTCTAGGAAAAAAAATGCCTCTCTGTTTCATGATACTGTGGTCCCATTTTCCTCTGTAGCTCTTTAACGTTCCAAAAGGACCACACGAAACCTGGAGGGTCTTGTTGAAAGGCAGAGGGCAGAAGTTCTGTTTCCTTTTTGAATTTCTAACATTGTGCTGTTTGGTCTTCCGGAAAAGACTCCGATACTTCATCAATGATGAACGCTTTTCCAAATATCTTGTACAGTTTTTGTTTTTGATGGGGTTTTTTTGGTGTATTTTGTAGGTATAAGACTAATTAATATCCCCATCCTAGAAGAACATGGGGCAAGAAGCAATTCACACTTCTTTTTCTCATCTTTCCTCTGTTTCTGTCTCTTTCTATCTGCCGCCATTTTCTCTCTCCTTCTATCTCCCTTTTCTCTTTCTCTGTCTCCCCTCTCTACCTCTCCCACTTGACCCACCACTGGCTAAAATGAACATTCACAGCAGCATTATAGGGAAATAATATTTAGATTGGTGCATTGGGAAAAGTGTTAGATTTGGAATGAAAGACTGGGTTCAAATCCCAGCTGTTGCTTCATGCTGGTGTACCCTTTGGTAAATCCCTTCACCTAGCTGGACCTTGGTTTCCTTACATGTAAATGAAAGAGTTTCATTGGATAATTTCTGAGGTCCCTTTCAGTATGAAATTTGTGATTCTAAGAAATCTCTGAAGACCAGGCCTCTAGGGTGTTCTAGAATGTGTGGATGTGGATGTGGATTCCTTGTTTAGTGGGTTTTCAAGTTTATAACACAGAAAACATCCTCAGCAATTTTAATTTTTTAAGCATCACCTTAAGCTTCTTTCCAGTAGAGATTATTTCATTTATTTTGTATTTGTATCTCCAGCGTAGCTTCATGACTGGCATGTTGCAAGCACTTAATAAGTGCTTTCTGATTGACTGGGTGATTTCTTTCAGTCATTGTCCAGATAGCCATTTCTGAACCTTCAGCATAGAAGGTTCCTTCAAAGCTTGGACCACGAGAGCTGTCCCGAATTAAAACACTTCAGAGACGACTCTGCTCCAGTGCTAAAGTGAACTGAAGTCCCAGTGTGGCCAGGCAGGTCAAAGGGACTAAAGTAGTCATTTCATAACAGTCACCATGAGGAGAACCTCACCACTAATAGGGGGAGTTGGAGGGGAAAAGGGGAAATGGTACTGCTGAAATGACTAATTGGCAAGATCCCTGAACTTAGATTAAATACTATTAAGTTGTTTCAGTTGTGTCTGACTCTTTGTGAATCTCTCAGCTGTTCATCCTGTCAGGCAGTTCCGATTGGTGGCAGCATGCAGATTGTTCCAAACAAATCTGAAGTATATATGGCAGAACAGTCTGTGCTGGCCTACTCCAGGGCCTTCCTCCTTCATACCCCACTGTCTCTGTTGGCAAAGATACTGACGTGGCTTTCCATTTCCATAAGACTAATTCAAATCCCTCCTCAGAAACTTACTAGTTCTATGATCTTGAGCAAATTACTTTCAGCCTCAGTTTCCTCATTTGTGAAATGAGGACAGCAATAGCACTTGCCTCACAAAGCAGTAAGGATCAAAACAGATAACACACTTCAGTGCTTTGCAAGTCTTAAGTTGATTTATAAATGCTAATTGTAGTTGTTATTCTGGCTTGGAGTAAAGAGAAAGACTTGCACGTACTCCCTCTTCTAGAAAGTCTGGTCTGAAGCAGATGCTTCCTACAAGATGGCAGGGGAAGGCTGGGGTGGGCTCTTGCTTTTCATAGTCACAGCGGCTCTTCAGTGCATCCCAAGTGCTCCAAGTAAGCAACTCTTTTTGATTGGCATTTAATATAGTAACATTTTTTCTTTTCATACATAAACCCTCAAGAAAATGACAAAGTTTGAACATAAATGACCAAAACTAGAAGGTAGAAGATTTCAATCCGAAAACCTGATTAGATGTCTTATCTATCTATAACTAAAAAGCATAGGAAATGGAGGCTTGGAAACCAAAGGTATCACTGGATACCTAACCCAAGGTGCTTAGCTCTTTTAGGTGGCCTTTAGGCTCAGTAGTGCAGAGAGATAGGGATTTTAAGAGGCAGAGACAAAGAGGAAGAGTATCCTAGTTATGTAGTATAGCTAGTTCAAAGATCTGGTGGCAGAAGATGAACTGTGGTGTGCAGGAAACAATTCCATGTGTTTTGCCTGCAAAGGCAAAGTGTGCCTTGCATGTCCTATCCCTTTCTCTCCACCTTTTTTCCTCCCATTCTCATGTTTTACTTCCTTTTTCTATTTCTTCTCCCCCCTTTCCCTCTTTCCCTTTCTTCCTTCTCCCTTCCCCAAATGTCCGTTTCATCCATAACTGGTCATCATACAGAACACAAATAAAATGTTTTATATGCTTTATTTATTGGATAAAGTTTATTTTTAAGTTGAATTCTATAACATATTTCTGTTTCTTAAAAGACAACAATCTATATAGTTAAGCAGCTTTTTTTTCTTGTGTGTGGTTCTCAATTCATTTTTCCCCCTTGCCATTCAGTGGACCTCGATATAATAAACCTCTGGAAAGAAGGCAACAAAGACGGTTGGGTATGAAGGAGGAAAGCCCTGGAGTAGGCCAGCACAGACTGTTCTGCTGTATATACTTCAGATTTGTTTGGAACACTCTGCATGCTGCCCCCAAATGGAATTGCCTGACAGGATGAACAGCTGAGAGATTCATCCCCTCCTGCTGCTGTTCCCACTCCACCATGGCTTCCCATTCTCTCTCTGGCCTTTTTCTCCAGTCTATTCCACTTCCACTTAGCCCTGCTCTCTGACTCCTGGCTCTGCCTTCCACTGAATCACCTTCTCACCAATCTATTCATCATCACCTCTACTTGTCCTATTTTCCCCAATTTTGGTGATAAACATTATTATCAACCCAAATACATTGACTATTAACCTAATTTATGGGATATTGTCCTAGTTTCTATACAGAATGAGTTGTTATGGTGACAAAAGGCCTTGGCCTCTAGGAGCAGGCCCTTTCATCTTTCATCACAATATCCAAGGAAATAGGGTTTCCTAATATGGTTTAATGTGTACCAAATACACCTCCAGTAGAACTGAACATTAAATCAAGGTGTGACTAGGCAGAAAGAGATGTATGTTTTGGGAGAATGGATGCATGTGTGAATGAGGTAGTAGGAAATCAGGGAGATACTTGGAAGGGCTACAAGTTCACTGGGTCAAAGAGGAGCCGGGAGCCAGAAAAACTTCTGAATACAGCCCAACCAGGTTAAAATGTAATTGGGAAATGTTTAACAAAAATAAGTAAAAATACAATTTGTTAATTTGTTGGTTTTCTAAGTCAATATGCAGCCAGCAGGGATCTATTTTCTATTTGAGTTTGACACCATTGCTCCAATAAATCCATGATTTGATCAGTGTGATTATTCCTTCTAGAAGGGTAGATTTCAACCCATCCAATCCACACCTTGGGACAGTAGGTGTCATGGTAGATAGAGTGCTAGGCCTGGGGTCTGGAACACCTGAGTTCAAATGTGGCTTCAGACACTTACTAGCTGTGTGACCCTGGGCAAGTCACTTAGCCCTATTTGCCTCCGTTTCCTCAACTGTAAAATGAGCTGGAGAAAGAAATGGCAAACCCCAAATGGGGTCACAAAAAGTATCACACAATTGAACAGCAAATCTGTACCTTTTCATTTTGAGCAACTCATCTACATCCTTCTATGAAAACTCCAATTTTTGAGGGGGATTAATGTAATTGACTAGAGCTTCTCCTGATCACCATTCCTGCAAGTAAATATAGAACGAATGTTTACATTAATAAAGTCACTGGAGGGGGGAAGAGGAGAAGGGCACCAACAATTGGGAAGATTGGGAGCTTCTTCTACATAGTCCTTGAGCTGAGCCTTGAAAAGCTCTAAGGATTCTCAAGGGTATAGTTGGGGAGAGAGAGCATTTCAGTCATGGGGGATAGTTTCTGCAATGGAATGTCCTGTATAGAAAACAGCAAATAGGTCAGTTTGTCGGGAACATTTAGTCTGTGAAGGGGAGTAATGCATAATCAGTGTGGAAGGATAGGTTGTAGCCAGATGGTAGGTGTTAAATGCCAGACAGAGGAGTTTGCCGTTAGGGAGCTGAAGCTTCTTTAGCAGAGGAGTGACAGGATCAGACCTTTAGGTCTTATTCCAGCTTTAGTAATAGTGCTCTGAAGTGGAGCCAAGATGGCAGAGGAGCATTAAGAATTGAAGCAAGGAGTCCTCCCCTCCCCACCCTGCAAGGATCTGAAGTCAATCAACAAAGATGTAGTTAGCACCATAACCTTCCTTGCTCTTCTCATCTCTGGGTCATTGAAAAGGCCTGTGATACCATCCTTCCTTACCTCAACTGCCTCTTGGAATCCTTTCAAAGGTCAAATCAAATGCCATCATCTGCGTGAGTCCCTTGTGATTACCCTCAGAAGCTAGTACCTCCCCTCTTGAAATTACTTTATATATACTTTTAATATGTTTTTGCATGTATTTATGTAACGCTGACTAACATGGCCCTCAGTGTGTATGAGACCAGGAAGGTAAGATTTCACTCCTCCCTCGGTGTTCTCTGACACCCTTAAGGGGATTGGAGGTATCTAGGCTCTCTTCATGGGACCAGACTCCACCAGTGATGCTCCTTCAAGTACAGGGAATGTAGATCCCCTGCACCCTAAGTCCATTTATCCACAGATAATTGAATTTGTTTTTACAAAGGAATATTTGCTTCAAAAGATAATCACAAAAGAACTAATGGAGTCTGAATACAGATTGAAACTTAACTTTCTTTTGAAATTATTTATTTATTTTAAGTTTTCAACATTCACTTCCATAACGTTTTGAGTTTTAAGTTTCTCTCCTACCCTCTCCCCCTACTCCCAAGATAGGCTCTACTTACACATTTATATTAAGCATATTTTCCCATTAGTCATGATGTAAAGAACAATTAGAACTAATGGGAGGAATCATGAGAATGAAACAATTAAAAAAAAACAAAGGAAAAGGAGAGCAAATAGTATGCTTCCATCTGCATTCAGACTCCATAGTTCTTTCTCTGGATATGGATAGCATTTTCCAGCTTTTGGAGTTGTCTTACATCCTTTCATTGCTGAGAAGAGCCACGTCTATCAAAGTCAGTCATTGCGCAGTGTGGCTGTTGCTGTGTACAATGTTCTTCTGGTTCTGCTCATTTCACTCAGCATCAGTTCATATAAGTCTTTCCAGATTTTTCTGAAGTCCATGGGGTTATCATTTTTTATAGCACAATAATATTCCATTATATTCATATTCCACAACTTGTTCAGCCTTTCCCCAACTGATGGGCATCCCCTCAATTTCAAATTGTTTGCCACCACAGAAAGAGCTGTTATAAATATTTTTGTACGTGTGAGTTCTTTCCCCATTTTTATGATCTTTTTGGGATATAGACCTAGAAGTGGTATTGCTGGGTCAAAGGGTATGCATAATTTTATAGTCTTTTGGGCAAAGTTCCAAATGAAGCATACTTTTTCAAACTATTTTTCTGGGTTTTTTTTGGTCTGTGTTTTCTTTCATAACACGGCTAATATGAAAATAGAGTTTGCAGGATGGCACATGTATAATCTATATGAAATCCCTTGCCTTCTCAAGAAGAGGAGGAGACAAGAAAGGAGGAAGAGAATTTGGAATTCAAAATAAAAAAGCAAATATTAAAAATTGTTTTTATGTGTAATTGGAAAAATAAAATATAAAAAAATTTAAAAAGATAATCATGAATATACAAATTTACTCCCCCAATACTTGGAATGAATAATCCTTCTTCCTAGCCTGTACCACCTCAGTCTCTGGAGATGGGAAGGCTATTAAGCTCATAACTTAGCTCTGTTCCTTTGGAGCAATTCCTACTTCTAAGTCCAAACCTCAAATAGGGTTCAGGGACTAGGTGTCCTGGATTCTTGGGGCTTCTATTCCAGGCTGGCATTATCCCACCTGTAATTCTGGCACCAAGGTCGCCTTGGTTCAAACGACATCCAGGTCCTGCAGGGATTGCCTCCAGCATCTAAAGGTGAGGAAAATACTCCCCTCCCCCAGAGGGGCGATAGGGAGCAAGGGAAGGAACGTACTTGTTCACCCATTTGGTTCATGTCTCCCATGCTGTGGGGGAAGTAGGATCTTCACTTTCTGGAAGCAGCGGATAAGAGTTGTTGAAAAGTGAGAAGCAGGAAAAGAGAAACTGGCTCAGTGTCACCAATTTTAAAGATGCAAGCAGCCAGTGCAGTGAGGCTACCTCCACTCGTGTGTTAGCAGATGAAGAAGCCTCCATGTTAGGCAATTTGGACATGCTCCAAGGCCGCCAGATTAGGCATGCCCAGCAAGCCTGCGTTTTACTTATATGAGTACATATTGGTTTATAAATGCAAACTATTTGAAAACAGGGGCTGTTTCATTTTTGTCTTTGCATCCACAGAACCTAGCACAGTACCTGGAATATAATAGGTGCTTAATAAATGCTTGTTGATTTATGTTTGATTGCTTAGGGTAATAAGGAAACAAAAAGTATGTATTTTGGTACTTGCCTTCAAGTAGATTACACTTTTCTTGAGCAAATGAGGCTACTGTGCCTGAAACACTTGACAAACAATGTTGAGGTGAGTATAATTAAATGCTGAATTGTGAAGTCACAGTTCTAAAGACTATAGATTAGAAAATTAGGAGAGAGAGGGTAGACTGGACTGCTTGAGGAGCACATAGGGAGGACATGTCCATAGTAGAACATGAGCTTGATAAGTACAATTTGGGTGATAATAGCTACCAATTAGCATTTTCAGAACTGCAAAGCACTGTACATATATTAACTCATTTGATCCTTACAACAACCTTATAATGTAAATACTTTTATTATCATTCCCATTTTATAGATGAGGACACTGAGGCTTGTCCAGGTACATACAACTAGTAAGTGTCTAAGGCAGGATTGTTGTTGTCGTTTGTCCTTCATTCTTGAAGAGTCAGGATAAAAGGATTGTTGAGGGTTGAGGGGAAAGAACATTTCTGGTAAGGGAGAACCACAGTAAACAAGGGCTTTGGAAAGGAATGAAAATGGTATGTTTGAGGGATGGCGAGGGAAAGATTCTTAGTTGGTCGATGCTTGGTGCGTGGTAAAGACCCCTTTGTTTAATCTGATTGCTGCTGGCAAATGGGTGCAGATAGAACAGAGAGTAATCTTACCCACTGGAAGTCAAGTTTTTGTGCAAGAAGTCTTTGTATTCCTTTGTAATTTGTGTGATGTAATAGGAGACAGGAAATCCTCAATTTTGAATCCCATCTTTATCACTTCCTAGCTTCTGAGAGGGAGCTTGGTGTTGTGGTTAGTGTACTGGATTTGGATTCAGTAAGACCTGGATTCACATCCCAGTTCAGTTACAGCAATAGCTGTGTGACCTTAGGTAGGCTACATAAACTTTCTGCGTCTCGGTTTCCTTGTAAGTAAAATGAAGAAGTCATACTCTATGGAATCTATGATCCTTCTTCAGTCTTTTCCAGCCTTTCTAGCATAGACCTGGATAAGTAAATGCTTAGTAAATATTTGGTTGGTTGGGAGTTAAATCATATTCCCTATGTGCATAGTAATGCATGTTTTTATAGAAATGAAAAACTTGTAAAGAGGTTGTTTTCCTTTTCTGGGTTGGATTCTTGGTTTTCCTTTCATAGGGAACTCCCAATAAGAAAACTCCCTCCGTCTATGTGCAAAGTGCTGCTGCTTAGCAATTCCTAGTTTTACAGAGTCTCCCGGGGCACGGAGAAGCTGAGTGAATTGCCCAGGGTCCAATAGTTAGGATGTCTTGGAGGTTTGGTTGTTTTGAGTCCAAGACTGTCTCTCTATCCACTATTCTTCACTGCCTCATAGTGTTATATTATAAAGCAAAGGTAGAGAAATGGTAGTAGGCAGATCACTCACCCAGATGACATTTATTGGAGTACCAACTCTGTCATTGACTAGCTGTGTGACTTTGGGTGACAGACTTAGCTTCATTTAGCTGCAGTCTTCTCATTTGTAAAATGGAAATAATGATACTTACCCCTGTCTACCTGAGAACTTCAATATAGTGTGGAAATACTTTGTAAAATGTAAAACATTGCCATGGGCAAGTAGGTGGGGCAGTGGATAGAGCACCAGGCCTAGAGTCAGGAAGGCTCATCTTCTTGAGGTCAAAGCCGGCCTCAGACATTTATTAGCTGTGTGACCCTGGGAAAGTCACTTCACTCTGTTTGCCCCAGTTTCCTCATCTGTAAAATGAGCCAGAGAAGGAAATGGCAAACCACTACAGTATCTTTCCCAAGAAAACCCCAAATGGGGTCATGGAGAGTTTGATATGACTGAAACGACTGAACAAAAACAAAACTTTGCCCAACTATAAATTACTCTTGTTTCTAGGAGCCATTGGCATTATAAGGCTTAGAATCCTAGAATTTTAAGATAGAAGGGATTTTATAAAATTATCTAGGGTAACCCTGTCATTTAGAACTGAGGAAACGGAGATCCACAATTAAGTGACGTGTTTGTGGTCATACAGTAGGTTAGTGGCAGAGTAAAGGCTAAAATTTGGGTTTCCTAACTCTCCACTCTATTGAGCTTCTTCTATGGAACCTCGCAATCTAAAACTCACAGAAAATACAACAACTAGTCAGTTAATAAAATGTTAATTTTATTTAGCTTAGTTTTTAAATTTTAATGTTAATTTATTAACATTGATAGCTATTAATTGAGTACCTACTATGTGCCAGGCACTCTGCTAAGCACTGGGGATACAAATACCTAAGGACAAAAGGAATTAGTTTAAAGCTACAAACTGAGGGATTTATTCCCAAGGAAGAGTTTCTTGCTAGTACAAATTGGGACATTGGGATATGCTTCTGGCAGAGGCAGCAGAAGCCCCTCCTGACTGAACTTTCAAAGAGTAGTCATTCTCCTTTGTCTTCCTGGCATTACTCATGTGTGCTCTTCCTGGAGGTAGAAAATCACAGACTCAGTGGACTTTCAAGGATCCCCTGGCTTGATGGCTCTAAGAAAACTGCTTTTTAAAAAGTTTCTGGAATCTGTGCTTAAAGGATGTTGTCAGTTCCCCTTAGGATCCCAAATCATAGATAGAGAACTGGAGTTTCATTTCAGATAAATCAACCTGATTGATTTTTTTTAGAGCAACTGCTTACAAGCTAAGAATGTGTTGAGGGGAAAATAAAACACTACCATCTTGTCTTTGAATAGTTATTTTCAACTTCTCAATGACAATAGCAACAAAAAAATATTATGGGACTGAGCCCTGGCTGAGCTCCAAGAAATCTACCCAGGAGAAATGTTCTATAAAATTAAAAGAATTCAGATCTGGAAGGACCTTAGAAATCATCTGGTTCAGTCTTACTTTAAGATAAGGAAACAGAGCCTCAGAGAAGTTGTGACTTCTTTAGTAAGGGAGCAGCAGACAGTGTGTAAGCAGCAGAGCTAAGGTTCATATGTGTTTCCACTTTGTCACACTGTTAACTACTGTCTAACACCTACTACCAGAGTCAGTTTTAAGGTTAAGGGACTGTTTTTATACAGCCTGATGTGGCAGGTAAGTGGTATGATGAATAGAGCTTTGGATCTGGAGTCAGAAAGATCAGAGTTCAGTTCTGGCCTCAGATACTCAGTGTTGTGTGACCCTGAACAAATTACTTAACCTCTATCTTCCTCAGTTTCTTCATCTGTAAAATGGGTATGACAATGCTAGCACTTGCCTCCCAGGGTTGTTGTGAAGATTAAAATGAGATAATATTTGTAAAGCACTTTACAAAATATGAAGCACAGTGTAAATGCTAGCTATTCTTATTATTGACACATAAACTTCCAACATTAGCAGCTCATTCCTTTAACTTAAGGAATTGTTTCCTATTAAAATATGGTTGTGCATGGAAGGAGTAGCACATTAAGTCTTCTCACCATGTTTACTTTATTCTGAATGAGTATCGGATTCTTTCCAAAAGACAGTGCGTTTATATGGGGGGCATGGAAGAAAATAGGAGATGTCATGATGCTTAGTTGGAGAGGTAGCCCTGTCAGAATATCACTGTTGGATACAGAAATCCAGTGAAAAGGCAGGCAGGAGGGTACTGTATCCACATTTTGCCTACATGCTAGTTCTGTCTAGGGATAGCTCTCCCTCCAGCCTCCCTTCCCAGCATAGGTCATATAGGCATGTTGCAACTGATGGCAAGCCTCTAAAGAAATGGGCAGTTCAATTTGTGTTCAGTCTCAAACTGGTTCTTGGGAAGTTAGGGCAGTGAAATTAGCCAACTGGAAATAGGGATCGTAATGATCTTTGTGTATCCTTCAGTGTCCAGACTTTCAATTCAACAGATTCACAAACCCTTTATTAAGGGATTACTAGGTGCTAGGTACTGGTGATACACATACAATGAAAAAATGCCAACTATTTTTAAAGAGTTTTTATTTTACTACCTTTATGGCACAGGGCCTTGTACATAGTAGGGTCATAATAAACAGTTGCATTGTGTTGAATCAGTTTGGAGAAAATGTGGCTTTAGAATTTCTCCTGAGCTCTAATAGGAATGGTGGTTCCTAACATGACATGAATTAGTCTTATAATTTCTTATTGTTAAGTTATTTCAGTCATGTCCTGCTCTTCGTGACCCCATTTGTTTTTTTGTTGTGGTGGTTGTTGTTTTTTGCAGAGACACTGGAGTGGTTTGCCATTTCCTTCTCCAGCTCATTTTACAAATGAGGAAACTGAGGCAAATAGGTGAAGTGACTTGGCCGGGGTCATACAGCTTATAAGTATCTGAGGCCAGGTTTAAACTCAGGTCTTCCTGACTCCAGGACTGGCATTCTATCCACTGCACCACCTAGCTGCCCATACATTACTCCTTTGAGTGTTGAAAGTGCACTATGATCCCACCAAACTACTCTTTCTGTTGAAGCACACCTTACACTGAACATTTCATTGTCTATCTCTGTGCCTTTGCAAGGGTAGCTCCCCCATGGTTGGAATGTGTTCCATCCCTTTCCCAGTCTCTTAGAATTCCAAGTGTGCTTTAAAATTCAGCTCAGATGTCAGTCCCTGCATGTGGCCCATCTTGATACCCTCAACTTCTAGTGCTTCTCCCCTCCAAGTTATCTTTGTGTGGGTGTGTGTGTATATGTGTGTATACATGTATATGTATACATACATATATGTATAATGTACTTCTATATATCCATGTTTTCTCTCCCCATAGAAAGTAAGCTCCTTAAGGGCAGGAACTATTTCATTTTGATATTTTTCTCCCCAAAACTTAGCACAGTGCCTAGCCTATAGCAGGTATTATACAGTATAAATACTTTTTGATTGATTGAATAGCTGTTGTGAATAAGATACTGTATCAGCCACTGGGACTCAAAGAGCTTTCTATCTAGTGGAGGAAGGGGATGCGATGAGGCAAGATCAAGGAGCAATCAGTTCCTTTGTAAATCAAACCTCAGACCCTTCCTTTCAGAACAGTCTGGATTCTGCTAGATTAAAGGAATGGGAACAACATGCTGCAATACACATGCCTGCCAGATGTGCACAGCTGTGTGTGAGTACCTACAGATATGTGCTGTGCAAGCTCATGTAAGCTACATGGAAAAACTCAAGTGACTGTCTGATGCTTTTAAGAGGTAGAATCTGACAGAACAGAAGAAATCCAGAGTTTTATTATGAAGCTTTCTTTTCTAAGCATCCCTACAATGTAGTGATTCTTAATGGTTAGGTCTGTGAACTTTAAAAAAATACATTTTGATAACTGTATTTTAATATAACAGCTTTTCTTTGTAATCTTCTGTGTTTTATTTTGTGCATATAAACACACGATCCTGAGAAAGGGTCTGTGGGCTTCACCTCACTGCCAAAGGGGTCCAAAGCAGAAAGAGCTAAGAAACCCTGCCATAACCTGACCTAAGTGTCTCTGCTCATCATCTTTCCTCCTTGTTCTTGTCATAGTGGGTCCAAGTTCACCTTTTTGGCCACTATTGTGGCATCCTGCTGATGCCTCAGTCTAATCTAGATACGGTGAAAGTCTTACTATGACTGGGAAATGACTTTGTAGCTGAGGGGCAGTTTATCCAAATTTGTGAATGGATTTCTTGGGAATATTTGGGCTGGATGTTTGGTCTCCTCCCACTTCTACTAGTGGGATAATATATAAACAAACCCAGCAACCAATAGTGTTTGGCAGAAGAATGCAAATGGAAAGTGAACATTTGGGAAAACAGCAGCACCTTCCGGTGTCCCCATTCCTGCTAATGGGGATAAATGTGATAATGATGGCTTGGCCCAGAGTCCCATCTATCTCTGCACAGCTTGGAGCCAGAGTTTGCGACTGAGGAAACACAATTAAAATCTCATTGTTGTATGAGTGTTCTCTTGTTACCTCCTTTTTTTCTTGTTCCGTTGTTTCAGTTATGTTCGACTCTTTGTGACCCCATTTGGGATTTTCTTGGCAGGAATACTGGAATGGTTTGCCATTTCTTTCTTCAGCTCATTTGACATATGAGGAAACTGAGGCAAACAGGGTTAAGTGACCTTCCCAAGAGGTCACATAGCTAGTAAGTGTCTGAGCCTGGATTTGAACTCAAGTCTTCCTGACTCCAGGCCTAGCCACTGCATCCCAGCTGCTCCAGTTGCCTCTCTTAGGAAAGTGATATTCATTTTAATAGAAGTCACACAATGTTCACAGAATCCCTGGCCCTATTGGGAGACCTGTTTTGTTACTATAGAGCAAAAATGTACTCTAAAAATCCACATCAGATTCAAGTTCTCTTTTTGCACTCTGCTTATGTTTAATTATAGAAATGGAACCAAATCCCTGAGCTGTATGGAGTCTATTTCCAGATGTTTTAATGCCTTGATTCTTCCTGTGAGAAGCCTTCAAGGAAAAGCAGTGACCGAGAAAATGACAGTCCTCAAAAGAACAACAGGAAGAAGTGCTGGATTTGGAGTGAAAAAAAAATGTGGCTTGAATGCCAGTTCTGTCATCTGTTCCCTTTTATGACAAACTCTTGGAGTCTCCATTACTTCATCTGTAAAAATGGTACCACTAGATCAGTGATATCAAATTCAGACAGGAAGAGGGGCTACTAAACCCTGCAAAAGATCTCTGTGATCCGCATGTTCACTGAGAAAACTCTATATTGACATTATCTAAATTCTATCATATTTTTATTTATTTTGTTAAATATTGCCCAATTACATTTCAATCTGTTTTGGGAAGCCTTTGACACCGCTAGACTAGACGATCACTAAGGTTCTTTATGGCTCTAAACCCCAGGGTCCTATGTCAGGATGACTGGAACTCTGGGTCAGATGGGTTTGCTGTGGTCCTTCTTGACTTGTAATTCAATAGAAATTGAAGAATATCACTAATTAAGGTATGGAACTAGTTATTTCCACCTAGATAAACAATTTTGTATAGAAGATTGACTTGGAAGTCAAGAAAATCTTGATTCAAGTCTTGCTTTCTGACACATATATTCTATTTGGCTATCGACAAGTTACTTAATTTTTGGAGGGAGTTTCCATGCTGGGAGGTCCCCAGAGACTGAAAACAAATGTAGACCAAAAAAAAAGTAAGATAAAATTTCAAAAGTGGCCCCCTTAAGCTGTTGTTAGATGCCAAATTAAGTTATCTCTGGCAACAAGATACCTCTTCTTTCATGAGTTTCTTTTTTACTTGTAATTCACTGATTGTTTGAATCATCTTTATGCCTATGATGCTGAGCATCATAATACTCAGCATACATAGTAAGGCAGACTAGGGATTTTCCATAGATTAACTTGGAGTGACATATTTCTTAGGGAATTTGTTCTCAGATTGGTTTTCTCAGGTCCTGTTATTACCCTGAGATTCAGGGTCCATGGGCTGGTCTCAGAGGTCCAACTCCTATCCTGTCTCCAAGTCAAAAACTGTATTTTGGAACTGTCAACCCAAATGAGAGCATTCTGGAAAAGGATTAATGTGTGTGTGGGTATAAGTATTAGATTCATAACAGGGGAGCTCATAAGTGCAATCCATCAAAATGTTTCTTTCTGACAGATATTCTGCTCTAGATGGGAGAATGAGGTTCCCAGAGGAGGAACATGATATAAGGGATGGTCTGTGGTAACATGGTATAATAGACAGAGTGCTGAATTTGGGGTCAGAAGAACTGGGTTCAAATTCTAGGACAACTTGCTTAACCTCTCTGTTTCTCAGTTTCCTTGAGTGTAAAATGATGAGGTTAGACTAAACAACCTTGAACTCTGCCTCTAAAATTCCCCCTTGAGTGGTATAGCCATGAGCACTGGTACTGTGCAGAAGTGAGTTGTAGAGAGCCAGCAGGTGGCTCTATTCCAAGATGGGGTAGGAACAGGTCTAGCAATGAGGATGCCTTGGTCATGTTGTGTGTAACTCTTGCTTCTTGTAGATAACATGATTATATCTTAGCCTACCTGTTCTTGCATCAGCAACCTTGTGATGAGCAGTTCACACTCTAGGCCAATGGAGAGGAATGGTTAAATGAATGAATGAATAAGTGAGTGAATCAATGAATGAATAAAAAAAAACATTAAATCGCTGACTTTCTATGTGTTGGGAATTTTTCCATGTGTTGTTGATTTTAGTTGGGTATTCAACACATACAATGGAAGTGGTGACCAAGAGAATTGGTTTTGGGAGTCCAGGGATGGAGAGTCTATCCATATGCAGTTAATTGACATGACCTTTCTGGATTTGGGTACTGTGCCAAAAGTAAGAGGTAGAAAGCTAGGGCTGGGGTGAGGTGAGGGTATATTCTTGTGTCAGAAGAGCAGGTAGCAAGATACCAGGGGTAAATAGCTGGAGGGCCTATGACACTGATTTGGGGCTAGCTAGATACAGTAGAGTACATAGGTTTTTACTCATTCACCAATCAAGAGAGCTTAGCTTGGGTTCCAAGAGATGAAGCATCAGGTCAGGGTAAGATGGCAGGGAGTTCAAATAGAGTACCTGGAAAGGCTGTTGGTTGGATAATATACCCACGGGCAGTTTAGAAAGTGCTGAAGTTATTAGGAGGCCATGTCATTCATGCACATCATTAAGTTACTATTGAGGGATCCTACTTGGTGACTGGTAGCAGTACTGGACAGCCCTTTAGATGCATACAGAGGAGGAAATGTATGTTTGGGGCTGAATAGTGAACGACAGAAATGCTGATCTTCAGTAAGCAGCAACATCTACACAATTTTGTTTTCTCTCAGTTTTTCTTTCACTTACAAGAAGTTGATCCAAATCTTATTGAATATATTTTCAGACTGGATTTTTTCGCCTGCCACATGGAGACTATTTCATTGAACCTGTTAAAATGCATCAATTGGTTGAAGGAAAGCATCACCTACATATCATTTACAAGAGACAAGTACATCCAGATTCTCTGAGGAAGAAGTGGGGCTCTCTGGAACAAAAGGAACCTGC
Organism: Phascolarctos cinereus; assembly: GCF_003287225.1. Taxonomy (NCBI): domain Eukaryota; kingdom Metazoa; phylum Chordata; class Mammalia; order Diprotodontia; family Phascolarctidae; genus Phascolarctos; species Phascolarctos cinereus. The sequence goes on from NW_027555847.1 coordinate 358,601,053, forward strand.
TTGTGGATTAAATGGTATGGGGACCTTCTTTTTTCTACTGTTTGAGAGGGGTAGTTGGGAAGTGGGATCTTTAGAAACTAAGGTGTTTATTCCAAAATGCCTTTTCTTGTACAGCCCTGTTTATATTGTTTCTTCTTCATTCAGAAAAAAATTGGTTTCTATTTCTAGGCCTTGTTCTGATTTGTTTTATCTAAATCGGCTCACTTGTTTGTGCTAAAGTTTCTTCTTTTGTGAAATGGAAGAAAAGAACTTATAGGCTCTCTGAACATAGTAAGTGATGCTATTGATCAGAATGGTCAATTATATTTTAAAGAAGTAAAGAAATATTTTAAGAGGTGGATATTAGAAATAAAAAACATTTTGATTATTTTTAATGTTACAAATATAAAACATTTGGCTTTTATATTATCAGATAGCTTTTCACAGCTACATGTAATAAGGACTAGACCACTGACTCTCAAAGTATAGCCTGCAGATCCTTGGGAGTCCCTAAGATCTTTTCAGGGAGTCTATGTGGTTAAAATTGTTTTCATCATAATATTAGTATATTTAAATTTCTAATTTGGTAAATATTGATAGATATAACCCACATAAACAAAAGCTCTTCAGAGGTCCTCAGTAATTTTTGGGGGGGCAATTGGAATTAAGTGACTTGCCCAGGGTCACACAGCTAGTAAGTATCAAGTATTTGGTCTGAGGACGGATTTGAACTCATATCATCCTGACTTCAGGGCCGGTGCTCTACCCACTGCACCACCTACCTTCCCCAAGTCCTCAATAATTTTTAAGAGTGTAAAGGTGTATTGAGACCAAAAAGTTTGAGAATCACTGGACTTGATAAATATTTGACAATACATATGGCATAGGTATAGTGAAGAGAGGACTGGATTTGACATCAGGGCACCTGGGTTTGAAGTCCAGCTCTGATATTTATTATGTGTAACCATGGACAACTTACTTCTCTTCTCTGAACCTCAGTTTCCCCATCTGTATAAATGAGGATGCTTGTACTATCATTCTCATAAAGGTGTCTTGAGGAGAGTGTGTGACAAACCTGGAAATGCTGTGTTTTGGTGAGTTGTTATGATCATTTGCAGGAAAAATGAAAAAATAAGGTCACCTTATTAGGTGGCAGATCCAGTTATCACTATATTATGGTTTGGTTATTGTTGATATTTTCCTCGTTAATTTTACTTTGCATACATGCCATGGTGAACAAGCTACATCATGCCACACACGCAGGACATACATTGGATGGTATCAGAGTGGTTGCAATGACACTTCCTCTCACCTTGATTATGGGATGATTTTTTGGAGGTAAACTGTGTAAGACTTTCTTCTTTTAGTATGCAGGAGGGCTGATACTGATTATCAGGTGTCTGTTGAGATTTTGAAATAGCTTTGAAAATTATAGGATAAGCTCCTATTTCCATGTGCACTTTACTCACATCAACCTGGTGGTGTAGGTAGTACTAGTGTGGTTATTTCCATTTTGCAGATGCAAAAACCAAGGCTTGGAGATACTTCATGGTCCCACAGATGGTAAATTTTCAAAAAAGGGTTTGAACCTGTTTGTCCTATTGTCAACTTCTGTGCAATGTCCAATACCCTGATTCTCAAAAGAAGACCAGAGAGATGGCGTGTTTATAGAGTTTACAGTACATAAGGGAAAAGGATCTTGAGTTGCAAGGGATAAGTTGGCTAACAATGTGGAAATTAGGAAAAGGCAACGCTGAAAAAGGCTTGGAAAGGTTAGTCATTCAACGAGCATTTATTAAGCACCTGCATCTACAATGTACAATGCAAAGAAAGGCAAATGACAGTCTCTGATCTCAAGGAGCTCCCAGTCTAATAGGAGAGACAATGTGCAAGGAATTGTGTACAAATGAGAGATGTACAGGGTAAATTGTAGGTAAACTCAGAGAGAAAGCACTAACATTAAGAGAGACTGGGAATGGGATTGGCTTCTTGTAGAAGGTGGGAATTAGCTGGGACTTGAAAGAAGTCAGGGAAGGCAGGAGGCAGAGAAGAGGAAGGAGAAAATTCTAGGCATGGGGGACAGCCAGTGAAAATGCCCCATATCAAGAGATGGAGCATTTTATGTGAGGAACAGCACAAAGTCAGAAAACAAGAGGTTGCTTTAAGAAGAGAGGTAAGGATAGAAGTTGGCATATAAGTTGTTTAACTTCTCTGAGGCCCCTGAAATAAAAGTATTAGCAGCTTTGTGAATGTGCTCTGTAGGATTGGCATAGTCTCTATATAGCAAAGCAACTCAAGAGACTGAGATGTCTTCTCTGTGTCATGAAAATAGATGGAGGCTTTGATCTTTGATTTCCTGTCCATTGAAGTTATTGCTTCATTGTCCTTTATTTGACTAGCTGTCTCAGACAGAGCCATAGCATTTGAAGGGCATTGCTCGATGCTCATACCCCAGCTGGAAGTCTCTCCTTTCAGTTACATACATTTTCCACAAAACATCTCAGCCTTCAGCCTTGCTCCAAGTTGTTTGTACATAAATTTGAATTATTAGCATCTTTATCATTATCAGTTTGCTTTTTCATATTATTTGATGGAATCTATTGAAAACTTACATTATTATTTTTTGTTTTCTTTTTTTAATGGGGTTCAGATAGAAATGTTCTCTCATATCCTGCTACTATTCTTTTATATTTAAAGTGTAGTCGACTATTGTGTAGGGGGATTAAGTGATTTCTTTGTGCAAATGATTAAGAGTTTGGGGATGAGAAGTAAATCGGTGGAACACATTTGGTATCCAGTGTATAGAAATAAATCACCATAGTTTCATAGTGTTTGACAGACCCAAAGACCACAACTACTAGGATAAGGAGCCCACTATTGGACAAAAGTCTATGGAGAATCTGAAAAGCGGTCTGGCAGAAATTAGATTTAGATGAAGATTTCATACCACATGCCACAATGGATATATGACTTAGACATAAAAGGTTGCACCATAAACAAATTAGAGGAGCAAGGAAGAAAATATCTTTTACAACTGTGGACAAAGGGTAAGTTCATGACTGAAGAAAAAATAGAGATACTTATAAAAGATAAATGGACAATATAATTTTTTTTTACAAGCAAAATCAATGTAGTTAAAATCAGAAGGAAAATTGTTAACTAGGGACAGATCTTTGCAATAAGCTTCCCTAATAAAGGTCTGGTATCCAAGATATATAAGGAACTGATTAAAATATGTAAGAATGACAATGACTGCCTAATAGATGAATGGCCAAAGTATATGAACATGGAGTTCTCAAGGGAATAAATTTGTCTACCAATAAACATGAAAAATGCTTTAATATCATTAAATGTCAACAAAAAGAGACACAATAATTAATCTTTAATAATGGAAATGAAAATCAAAACAATGACATTGCATCTCACCCCTGTCATGTTGGTAGAGATGACTAAAAAGGGAAATGATGATTGTTGAAGGGCTATGGGAAAACAGGCACTTTAGTCCACTGTTTCCTTAGGAGATGCCTCATTTAATATCAATTGTTCTTGACATTATTGTGTTGGTAGTATGTTTTCAATAGAGAATAATTTTCCATGTAGACATCAGATGTTGTAGTAGAATCTCAAAATGTGATATGGAGACCTATGGGGGTTCCCAAGACCCTTTCAGGAAGTTTATGAGGTCAAAACTATTTTCATCAGAAGACTAAGATGTTTACATTCCTAACATGGTAAATATCAATAGATAAAACCCACATAAACAAACATTATCTGCAGAGAGGGATGTCCTCAACATTTTTTAAAAAATTATTTATTTTTCATGTTCTTTTTTTTTTTTTAAGTTTTGAGTTCCAAATTCTCTGCCTCCCTGTCAGTCACCCCACTTACTGTGAAGACAAGCAAAATGACATCAATTATGCATGTGAAAACATGTAAAATATACTTCCATTTTGGATGTATCACAAAAAAGACAAAAAATACAAAAAGTGAGATAATTATACTTCAGTTTGCACTTAGAGTTCACCATTTCCCTCTCTGGAGGTGGATAGCATTGTTTGATTATGAGTCCTTTCAAACTGTCTCAGATCATTGTATTGATTAGAGTAGCCAAGTCTTTCACAGTTGATCATCATCATGACATTGCTGTTACTATGCACAATGATTTCCTGGTTCTTCTCACATCACATTGCACCAGTTCATATAGGTCTTACCATGATTTTCTTGAAACCACTCCCTCATCATTTCTTAGAGCACAGTAGTACTCCATCATAATCATTATGCCATGACTTGTTCAATTAATGAGTTTCCCCTCAATTTCCAATTCTTTGCCACCACAAAAAGAGCTGCTATAAATATTTTTACACGTGGGTCTTTTCTTGTTTATTTGCTGTCTTTGGGATACAGACCCAGTAGAGGTATTGGTGGGTTAAAGGGTATGCACAGTTTGATAGCTTTTTGGGCATAATTCCAAATTATTCTCCAGAATGGTTGGACCAGTTCACAACTCCACTAACAATTTATTAGTGTACTAATTTCCCCTCATTCCCAGGAGCATTTTTCATTTCTGATAGGTGTATGGTGTTACTTCAGATATGTTTTAATTTTTATTTTTCTAATCAATAGAGATTTAGGGCATTTTTTCATATGATTATAGATAGCTGTGATTTCTTCTTCTGAAAACTGCCTGGTCATATCCTTTGTCCTCAATAATCATTAAGAGTTTAAAGAAGTTCTAATGTATTTATTATGTTGGATCTATTTTATACAATTTCAGTATATAGATGACCCAAGAATGTGGAACATAGTCAAAGGCGTTGGGAAAATCAATAAAATAACATAAGAGTTGTAGTAAATTGTGTCACTTTGGAGCATCTTTTCTAGTATCGAATCAATAATGGATTTCTCTTTATACCCCTAAAACTCTTTGGCATTTCCTTTAGGCTCCCCAACCAATATATTGTTTTATCTTAACCATTTATAGATTTTTTTTGAAAATACAAGGGGCAATTGCTTTGTATAATGTGCATAAACATTTAATTGAACTATATTCGTTGGAGGGGTTATTGATATTCTCATTTGGGGCAATATGATACTTTTGGGGTAATGTGATACTTTCTGTTAAGAAAGATGAGATCAAATGGATTGAGCAACCACAAAGCCAGAGGACCAATGATGAAACATGTTATCCAGCTCTTGACAGAAAAGTGATGGACTTGGGGCAGAATGAGACATGATTTTTGCATATGGCCAATACAGGAATTTCTTTTACCTGACTATTCATATTTGGATTTTACTTTTCTTGTTTTGTCTTTTTCCAGTGGGAGGGAGATAGGAAGGAGAGAAAGTGGATTTTCATTAACAGAAAAAATAACATTAATTTAAAATTAAAAAAAATTCAAAGATAGATGAGGTCAGGTTTGTATCTGAGAGCAAGTTAGTAAAATGTGTTGCTAATAATTCATGAAGCACATTGAAGTGTTTGAACCAATAATTATGGATTTTATTTGGCCCTACTATTTGTCTATTTTAACAGTGAAGCTAGAGTTTCAGTCACCTCCTTTGCTGTAATCATTTTGCCATTAATTATCGTTATTATATCACCACCACCATTGTCCTCATCATCTGCATCATTATTATCTATAATGACCTAACAATGAGGGAGCCTCCTCTAGGGTGAGGCTCTTGCTTTCTGCCAATGGATTCCCAGCACCAAACTCACGCATGATAGGACGTGGGACAAAATAAGTCTGAGGCCTGGAGCTCCCAGTTCATGAGCCAAAGGAAGGGAACCACCAAAGGGGTTCCTATTGGGTCAGGGTGAACACACCCCATTCTTTGGATACTCCCTGGGAAAGATCATGCTCACAGCAAGTGGGGAGTAAAGCATCCATAACATTTTAATAAATCACAGAGAGAATAGAGGCAGACAGTGTGGAGGAGGAAGGCAGGCAGCGTGGGGAAGACACAAGGGAGAGAGAGGCGCACAGATTGTCATTCACATAATTGCAGATTGGAGTTGGGAGCACTCAGCAGGCAGTACGTTCCTGTATCAAGTAGAGGAATACCTAAGGGTGATGGGTTTGGGATCCCATTTTTATAGAGTTTTGGTAGTGGGTGATGGACTAGATCTTATCCATCCCACCTTGGGGTGAGTTCATTAACATCAGTGTCATCTCAAAATTATCAAAGCCACTCTAGAGATCCCCAATTTACAAAATGTTTTGCTGGCTTCACAATGCATGCCTGGAACTCATCTGCAGCTTACAAACTGAGGGCGGTTAGTGGGATCGAGGGCTGCTAAAGTGGGATCTAGCTGGCTTCCTCTAATTTCACACATAGTATCAGGATGTGATCTCAGTTAATTTATGAGACAGTTTACAAATGTGTGTGTGTGTGTGTGTGTAGATATGTGTGTATCTGTAGATATGTATATATACGTATAATATATACATATATTATATATATACTTACATATGTTTATACACATATATGCATATGTGTGTGTATCTATCTCCATCTCTATCTATCTATCTCTATATAATAGATTTGCCCTTCCAACAAATAGAAACTTTCTTCTGGTTTGGGTAGCAAGAAATCACTTCTTCTGGCTCCAAAGCTAATTTAAAGGTTCACAAGATGCCTGAGGAGAAGAAACATATGCCAGATTTGCCTTTCCCTTGATAATTCCAACCTCTTCCCTTTTTTGGGCATACCACAGGTCATCACATCTTCCAAATACCAAGAAATGCCCAAACGGTACAGTGGTGTCCTCTCTTGCCCTTTAGAAGTTTTCTTGGGTTACCTGGATCATGATATTTACTACCTATGTGATCTTGGGCAAAGCACCTTCCCTCTTTAGACCTCAGTTTCTTCATCTACAAAATTAACGGTTTGCATTGGATGCTCTCAGGTCCCTAGCTCATGTTTGCTGAACTGAATTTATACCTCTAAAACCCATCATCTTTCCCTCATTGGTAAATTTTGGTAGAATTGGCTTATGTTATTCCCAGGCTTAAACACAAGCAAGAGTCACTGCCCTTCTTTCTTAAATATTGCTAACTAAATATCACCTCTACTTTGGCAGTGATATTCAACTGCTCCTGAAGTGCTTCTGGGTTGCTGTAGTTATAGTAATGCTTATGCATTTATCATATTTTATTTTGCATCATCTCCTCAATTAGATTGTAAGCTCTTGAGGAAAGGATACTACTGCCTTATTTAAAGGTGTGCTGGAGCCAGCTCTAACCAATTTGTAAGAGCAATTGTTAAATTTTCAGCATGAGCATTTGTCTCAGAAATGGCAATTGCTACAAATCAAGGCTTGTTCTGCTGATCATGTAGGCTTAAGAAAATGTTAATAATGCATTAATGATAATTAATAAATGTTAATAATCCTTACCACCCTCAGCCTGGTTGTTGAACATTTACCAGCACATCCCTATCTTGTCCATAAATGTTGCTTGAGCTCAGCGAGATTGCAGCAGAAGGCTCAGGGAATGAAGTTGTCACTGGACCAGAGGCCTGGTAACTGGAGGCTAATAATAATGCTAACAATAATAATTTACATTTGTATAGCACTTCAAGGTTTGAAATGTGTTTTATATCCATTGAGGCACTAGATGGTGCAGTGGATAGAGTGCCAGCCTCCCAATACATATTTGAACTATTTGTTTAAAATCTAAGTAATCCAATTAACTAGTCCTATGTCCAGTTCTCTTTGGACTGTGCAGGGACTACCTTAGTTAGTTAACAGGCACCTTTCAGATCAGAAGGGCCTGATCCATTGAATAGAAAGTGCATTAGGTAGTGAGAAAATTAGACTCAGTACTTGTGCACTTATGCTGGTACTACATTTATAAGTAGAACACTGTATCATGATTTGGTTACAGTTGATATTACCTGTATACATAACCATCAAACAATTGTATTCTAACAAACTTGTCCAAACTTGTTGCCTATCTACCACAGCATTCTGTGTTTCAGATTTGAGACTCAAGTACACATTGAGATAATGCATCTCTCCATAGGTTTTAGATACATTTTCTTTTCTTGACCTTATTACAAAGTGTCTTTCTTGTAGCTTCACCCCCCCCAATCCTTTTACCAGTGAGCAGATACAAGTAAGTCGGTTCAAGTTCTGTGATATGTTTTTATGTATTTGAGAGTCTATTCAGTTTCACATTTTACCCAAGATTACATTGCAATGAGTCATAAAATGACACGTTTTCCTCATCTTTCTTGGCTCCTAAGCTCATTTAAAACACATCATTTCAAAATTTTCCTAAGTGCCTGCTGATAGTCACATCTTTTTCTCATTAGAGTAGCAGGAAATACATCTTTGGGTGGGTGGGGAGAATACATCAGAGCAGTGGAAACTGGAATGTGGTTTGATTTTGAACCAAGATGAAAAGAGCAATATGGTTAGGTAGGAATTATCAGGAGTCAGCAAGATGTCGGTAGATAGAGTGGTGGAAAGAGCATGAAACTTGAGGTCAGAAAGACCAGAGTTCATATCTTTCCCTAGACACTTGTTAGCTGGGTAGCCCTGGGCAAGTCATTTAACCTTTGTCAGATTCAGTTTCCCCATCTGTAAGATAAGAATAATAACAGCACCTTCTCCAGGGTTGTTGTGAAGATCAAATGAAATAACATATATAAAGTGCTTTGTGTGTGACATAGTATCACATACTAATATCTACTATTATCACATACTATTCCTATTTCCACCTCTCTTCCCCTAGCTAGGAATACCTCCTATCTCCAACCTATTGTCTGGATAGTTCATTTTTTATAATTGCTCCAGGCTCCCTTTCCTGAACCATCCTAACCCACGGTGATCTCTCCCTTGTTTTGAGTTTCCTCCTCATTTAAGGTTAGTGTCAGGGAGCCTGAAACAATCTAATCTACTTTCTTTCTCTCTTTTAAAATATTTATTTATTTTTGTAAATAGTATTTTATTTTTCCAATTACACGTTACAATTCCAATTACATGACAGTTTTCAATATTCATTTTTTAAATAAGATTTTAAGTTCCAAATTTTTTTCTCCCTCCTTCCCTTCCCCTCTCTCTAAGTCAGCAAGCAATCTGATATAGTTTATACATGTGCAATCATGTTAAAACATATTTCCACGTTAGTAATGCACTTTCTTTCTCTTACTCTGTTCTTAGCCCCAGCTCCTTGTTCACTTGTAAGAGACACCTAGGGTATCAATGTCAAATATTCTAATTCATGGTATTCATGGCTGTACTGAAAAAGTGAAAGCCATAGGCTATATAGTTGGTTGTGTGGCCTTAGAACTACCAAGAGACAGGTAGAACATTTGTTAAGCACTTAACTCTAAGTCAGGCACTGTGTTAATAGCTGTAAGACCATGAGCAAATGACTTCATTTCTATGACCCTTAGTTTCCTCATATGTGTGTGTGTATATCATCTGTCTCCATCTTCCCATGCCTGTCTGTCTGTCCATCTGTCTCTCCCTCTCCCTCCCTCCCTCTCTCTATCTCTGTCTCTCTGTCTCTCTCTTTGTCTCTCTCTGTCTCTCTGTCTCTCTCTCTCTCTCTCTCTCTCTCTCTCTCTCTCTCTCTGTCTCTCTGTCTCTCTGTCTCTCTTTCTCTCCTGTATAGGCTGTTAGCCTATGTGTGTGTATATACCTATAAACATACATAAACATATACCTTCCTTTGTATAGTCTTAGCAATAGATAGTCAAAAAATAAGCAGGGGTTTTGATCCCATCTGCCGCCCCCCCTCCCCATCCTCACCACCCCAGTATAGAATTTTATACTGAACCAAATAGGGCCTCCTTGTGTATTTCCTGTACAGGGCCAGAACTGGTCTTGGTGTGTGGTTGGCCCTGAGTCTGATGATGAAAGTAAGAAGAGACCTCTAGGTTGAACTGGGAAGTAAACGAGTAAGGGAGTATTTGAAACAATTGTTAAACTGGACATCTTGGCTCTGTGTTGAATTGTATCTTCTTTCCCCTAATAAAAGAGAAAAGCAGCCCTAGTCTTTGGCCTTTTATCCATTTCTCCAGCTAAAGTTCAAAGGCGGGGCGGGTCCATACTTATCATTTTTGGAATAAATTCTATAACATAAATAGGGAAATGACTAGATAGAGAGACAAGTAGCTAGCACTTTTTGCGCTGTGGAGAGCTTTCTCCAGCCCTGGGCAGGAGATGGCACAAGCTTTATTAACTCCATTTTTATATATTGAAGCTCAGTGAGTTGCCTTGACTTACCCATGACTGAATAGCTTGTAAATGACAAAACTAGGATTTAAACTCAGGACTCCCTATCTATGTCTGATGTGCTTTCACTATTCTATGCCATGCTAAATACCAGGCACATAGGTAGTGAATAGCTACTGAATTGAGTGGATCTGAACTATTGAAATGTCAAGGGCAACTCTCTAACTAGGTAGTATTTTGTTGAAAATAAATTTCTGAATTAATTAAGATTTGGGAGCTGAATGAAGAACATTACTGACACTAATAAACACCTACCTCCCTTCTTTTCTCTACAGAGGGTGACAAAGGCCAGAGCCCATCTAGATGGGGCTGGTTGTAAGTGAGCATGGTGCCTGCTGCACCATGGCCAGGAGGGGCTATGTCAGAGTTCCTCAGTTTTCTTTACCCAGATACTCTTCCTAGGTTAACCTTTTCTCCTTTGAACTTTGGCCATTCCTAGAGTATTGATCTGTCCACATCCCTCAGTTTCTTTTCTTCTAAGTGAGATCTTCATGCATCTGATCATTCAGAAAGAATTCCTCATACCAGCTATTTCTTCCTAGAGGACAGTGGTTTTGTCTTTCTGTGCAACATGGATTTATGAACTCTGAGTGTTTTCTTACCAAAATTGCTGCAAAGAAACAGATACAAACACCATACATGTTGTATGTTCTGTTCATGAGCTACCAATAGAGTGAACCCTCCAGATTTAAGTATTAAGATTTCTTGAGGGTCATTTCTGGGTGTGTATAAGTGTTGCCGATCGAGTCAGCCTCATGCTTAGGCAAAATAGGCAGTGATTTGAGGGGTTCCAAGAAGACCCTATTTGCAAAAATCTCTCCCTAGCTATTGTCATAGTGCCTGAAAGTCCATCAGTGATTCTTCTCTCTGACTAGTGGGTAGTTTGTTCTACTTGGAGTTAGAAAAACCAGGGCTCAAATTCTGCCCCTGTGATTTACTAGCTTTGTAACTATGGGCATGTCACTTAACATCTCTGACCCTCAGTGTTCCCATCTCTAAAATCAGGAGAATAATACTTGTGGTGCCTACTTTTCAGACATTCTGTGGAGCTTAAAAGAGATAATATATATAAAGCACTTCAGCAAGAGGCTGTCTAAATTTCAGTCTTTATTATTGAGTTAAGAGGCAGCATGGAAAGTGAGCTGTCCTTGGGGCCAGAATGACCTGGGTATGACTCCCAATTCTGGCTCATTCAAGCTGAATAACCCCAGGCAAGGAACAGCAGCTCTAGGCAATCCAATAAAACACTAAGTTGTAGAAAAGATGCTAACAGACATTTGTAGAGAAATTTCCTCCCCCAGGTTTTCCCTACTCCAGTGAAATCCTAGGTCTAATCCCTGTGACTGAATTAAGGTTTACACTGTCTAACTTCCAGTATCTTTGGGCTAAGGAAAACCACAAAGTTATTATCAATCATTAGGCTATTGCCTGGATGGAATTAGTTTATCAGATAATTTTCTAACGACAGAAGGATTCTTTTTTTTTTTTTTTGGTTAGGCAATGGGGTTAAGTGAATTGCCCAGGGTCACACAGCTAGTAAGTGTTATGTGTCTGAAGCCAGATTGAACTCAGGTCCTCCTGAATCCAGGGCCAGTGCTCTATCCACTGCTTACCCTAGCTGCCCTAGAAGGATTCTTAATAAAGGTTGGAGCATGAGACACTACCTGGGAAAAAGAGGCCTGCCTAAGATACTAAGTTGGTATATAGGTGGCACATATGCATTAGATCCCTGGAGGAAGGTGCTGACAGGAAATGAGAAGGGATACAGAACTGGTGGATTGTACTAAATGACCTTCGAGAGTCCTTCCTATTTTAAGATCCTCTGATTCACTGTAATTGAGTCCATGTCTATGGGTTATTAAATAGAAGGGCTGTGAAGATAGCAGTAGAAAGAGACAACCAATCTAAACTGATTTTAATGGTCTCTGACCAGTATGATCTTGTTCTGTCAGGACTAACAACCGTGAAAGGAGTTTTAAAAAACTCTGCATGTAATTTTAGACTTCATTTATTTTTTTTTGAAATAGGAGCCTTTTACTGACCACTCTGTGCTATGGGCTCTTGTCCCCATTGTGTGGTCCTGTCCCCTCCCATCTCATGCCTCTTTTCTGATACCAGGTTAACATCTTAAGTGTCATTCCAGTGCATCTGTGTAGTCAGAGTTTCATACTCTTGATAAGTCACACAGCAGAGAATTATTTAACAATGTTGAGACTCAGTTCTTCCCTCCAACACCTACTCTATTCTTTTCAGCACTCTACTTTTTCATCTCCATTACTTGACCCTTACCTCTGCCACTTACCTATAATATTGCCTCTTAGGGTCTGAAATAGCATTGGGGATTATCTTTCAAATATATGGCCCCTGACCACTGACTTTTTCTTCTCTGTGGGACCAATCCACATATGACATAATCTATGAAGATGCAGGTCAAAGTACTCTGGTCTGAACCAGGCTCAAGTCTTTTTGAGTCTGTGGCACTTAAAAGTTAGGGCTTTCATGTCTGCTGTAGGTGGGCCTGAGAGGTTAATTTCTTTCTTTTTTTTTGGATAGGCAATGGGGTTAAGTGACTTGCCCAGGGTCACACAGCTAGTAAGTGTTATGTGTCTGAAGCCGGATTGAACTCAGGTCCTCCTGAATCCAGGGCCAGTGCTCTATCCACTGCTTAACCTAGCTGCCACGTGAGGGGTTAATTTCAAAGTACAACTTCAGATGCTGCACTAGGTGTGCCTTAAAGCCATCCCTTTGTCAAAAAGTACTCCTTTGTTAACTATTGCAGAATGCTGGCCTGCATGGACCACAAGTTCAATTTGGTTCAGCAAGTACTTACTGAATACCTTCTGTGCGCAAGGTGCTATGGGTAGATGCTGGGGATACAGACACAAAATAAAAAATTCCCTGCTCTCAAGGAGTGTAAATTCTGCTGAGGAAGTGAGGGGAAAGGACATACTATGTATATAGATAAGGGGATGTGCTATTTAAAGAGGAGGATTTTCATGAATAACTGAGGAGAGATCAGGAAAAGTTACGTGAAGGAGGTAGTGCTTGAGCTGAAACTTGAAGGAATGAAGACTGAAAGGAAAAGTCGAGGAAAGAGTAAGAGGCAATGTGGTACAGTGGAAAAAACACTGGATTTGGATTCAGAGAATCAGGGTTCAAATCCCACCTCTCACCAAATTCCTATATGACCTTAAGCTTTACTATTTCTTCATCTGTAAAATGAGAGAAGTGGACTAAGTGTCCTCGAAGATCCATCACAGCTCTAAACCTTTCATCCTCTGAGCACATTATAGACATGGGCAGAGGGAGCCACTGTCAAAGATGGCAGACGGAATGGAGGCTTCAGAAAGAGTTAGTCTTAGAACGGCATATAGCAAACATGGAAATAAGCTATAGAAACAAAAATGGAGAAGGTATGGTAGCAGCCGATTTCAAAAGGATTAAATGCCAGGCTAAAAAACTTATATTTTATCCCAGGAGCTTTAGGAAGCCACTTAAGGTTTCTGTGTAGGGGAGTGAAAAAGTTGAGAACTGTGTTACAGGAACACCATTTTGATAGCTTTATGGAAGATGGATTAGAGAGGGGAGAGACTCGAAGAAAAGAGACCAGTTAGGGGGGCACTGTGATAGTCAAGTGAGAGGATATGAGGGCCTGTCATAGGATGGTGGCTCTGAGGGGGGGGGAGAATGTTTTGGAAGAGTATGAGACAGGTTTTGGAAGTTGAGTTAATGGATTTGGCAAATGACTGCGTTTCTCTTTGTTAGAAAGTAAACGTCATGGTTACTTTGAGGTAATGAATCTGAGTGACTGAGAAGAAATTCTCAGCAGAAATAAAGAAGTTTGAAAGAGTGGGCTAGGGGAGGAAAAAGATTAGTTCAATTTTTGACCTGATTGAGTTTAAGATGCTTACAGAACATATAGTTGGAAATGGTAAGCAAGCAGTTATTGATATGATGCTAGAATTCAGGAAAGACCAGTGTGCTCGTGCTCTCTCTCTCTCTCTCTCTCTCTCTCTCTCTCTCTCTCTCTCTCTCTCTCTGTGTGTGTGTGTGTGTGTATATATGTATATATATATATATGCATGTGTGTGTGTGTGTGTGTGTGTGTATACCGGTGAGTCACTAGAATAGACATGATAATGGAATTCTTAGGAATGTATAAAATTAAGAGAGAGTATAGATGTAGAGAGAGGAGCGCCAAGGACAGATCTAAGGAGGATACCACAATTAGGCATTGGGAAATGAATAATAAACCAGCAAAGAAAACTGAGAAATAGAATTCAGACAGTTTGGAGGAGAACCAGAAGACAGCTGTCTTGATAGGAAGGGAAGGGAAACAATTCAGCAAGATAGAAGTTTTTATGTTAAAGACTGCAGAAAGGAGAAGAAGGCTGAGGCCTGAGAAATGTCTACTGGATTTAGCAGTCAAGAGTCATCATCATTCTCAGAAGTTTCAACATAGTGAGTTAAGAGAGTCAAGAAATGAGTAGGAATTCAGGAAGTAGAGGCACCAAGTATAGATGATACTTGGTATTTGAGTAAGAGAGAAGAGAGAGACAATACACATTTTTGACATTTATGAAGTTCTTGTGATCTGAGCATTCTTGAAGGGGGTGGCTAGAATTAACCTAATCTCTGGTGCAAAAAGATGATTTTAAACTAAGCCAGAGCCATCCCACCTAAAAAATCCATGTCACAGTCAATTCAAAAGGTCTGCCTCACCTGAGGATCTCTCATTCCTCTCCCTACCAAGAATGAATGGATAAAACAGTAGAATTTTAGAACTTGAGGGGACTATAAACATTCATCTGACACATGAGAAAACTCAGGCCCACAGAGGTTGTGACTGGCTCAAAGACACATAACTAGTTTTTGCTGGAGCAGGACGAAAATTCATTTTCTGTAACTGCTATTCTAGGGTTCTTCCTGCTGTGTGATACTACTTTCACTTCCTCAGAAGCATTTTCCTTGAGGGAAGAAGGTGCTGCTCCCCATTATGGAAAGCCTCCACTTTCTGACTGGTATTCAGAGCATATCACACCTGGTTTTCTCTATTTGTCCTAAGGTAAAAACAGGAGAACAATTTAAAACCTCTTACCCTGACTCAGAAGGTTTTGTCTTTTTCTTCTTCCTGATGACTGGATTCCACTAAGTTCTGGATGCAGGTGGCATTTCAGAGGCTCCTTAAGAGGATGCCTCACTCTACTCTGCTCTTATGCTGTTCACATTTTAGTTACTGTATAAGGCTTCTGTTTTGAAATATGATAGTAAAGCTACCCTGAACATCTGCCTTCCTTAGACTAGAAGATAGGGAGGATTGTAGTGATCAGTTAATCAAAAGAAAAGGGAGGAGAAGGCCATACAGCTGAAAGAGATATATGTGAAGAGCAAAGGATAATATGGATTGCATCCTCTACTTAGGCCTTGCTGGAATGCCTCATCATGATGTGGAGATAACCCTGAATTTCCTTTTTAATTAAAAAAAAGCATTTAAATATTTAATTTTAATTCCAAATTATCTCCCTTCCTCTACCCCCCCCACCCATTGAGAAGACAAAAAATATAATACCAATTATAAATATGATGTCATACAAAACTTATTTCCACATTAGCCATGTTGTGGGGGGAAAGACAGAAAAATAAAGGAAATGTGCCAAAAATATTTCTCAATCTGAAGTCTGAGTTCATCAGTTCTCTCTCTGGAGGTGGCTAGCATTTTTCATCATCAGTTCTTTGGAATTGCTGTGGATCATTTTATTTGTCATAGCAGCTAAGCCTTTTAGTTTATCATTACAATATTGTTGTTAATAATATATATATATATATATATATATATATATATATATATATATATATATATATATATCTCCTAGTTCTGATCACTCACTTTGCATCAGTTCATATAATCTTCCCATATTTTTCTGAAACCATGCATTTCAATTAGTTTTTATAGCACTATAGTATGCCATCACAATCACATACCACAACTTGTTTACCCATTCCCCAACTGATGGTCATCACCTCCATTTCCAATTCTTTGCCATAAAGAGCTGCTATAAATATTTTTATACATATGGGTCCTTCTCCTTTTTCTAGTAGCAGTACTAGTGGGTCAAAGAATATACACAGTTTTATAGTCCTTTATGTGCCATTCCAAATTATTCTCCAGAATGGTTGGACCATTTCAAAAGTCCACCAACAGTGCATTAATGTATGTATTTTTGCACATCTGTTCCAGAATTTATTATTTTCCTTTTCTGTCATGTTAGCCAATCTGATGGGTATAAGTGAAGTAATATGTAGAATTGTTTTAATTTGCATTGTTCTAATTACTAGTAATTTAGAGCATTTTCCCCCACATGACTTTGGATAGCTTTGATTTTTTACTTCTGAAGACTTCCGACCATTTATCAGTTGGGGAATGGGTCTTATTTTTGTAAATTTGTCTCAGTTCCTTATATGTTTGAGAAATGAGACCTTTACCAGAGAAACTTGCTGTAAAAATTTTCTCCCAGTTTCCTCCTAGTCTTGACTTCATTTGGTTTTGTTTGTGCTAAATCTTTTTAAGTTTAATGTAATCAAAATTATCCATTTTACCTCCCTTGATCCTATCTCTTATTTGGTCATAAATTATTCCCGTAGCCATAGATCTGACAGGTAATTTTTTCAATGCTCCTCAAGTTTGCTTATGATATCACCCTCTATGTTTAAATCATGTACCCATTTTGACCTTATTTTAGTTTATTGTGTGAGATGTTGATTTATGTATAATTTCTATCATACTGCAACCCTGAATTTTCCAAGTTTGTGCCTGCAGAGGGCAAGCTCTGTTAGATCCTATGAAACTAAAAAGACTCTGAGTACTGGCCTAGTGACATCTTCAATTTGAGCATCAGTGTAGCTCAGTTCTGAGAGAAATAGCAGCTCTTGAAGGGAGCTCTATATTCAAAGGATTCAAAGGATCTGAGTTTAAATTCTGCCACTAATGACTACTTTTGTGTGACATTGGGCATTTTCCTTCATTTCTCTGTTTCTTCATTTGTAAAATGAGGGGGTTGGGTGATGGACTTGTGATGGACCTTTTTGAAGTATAGATAGGAGAAATCTGTAGCCTCTGTTGGCAAAAGGAGCACCAGTGATGGCATTGCAGAGCTTTTAAAATGCTTGATGCATTAAAAGAAAGAGAAAGAGAGGTAGAGGGAAGTAGGGGGAGAGAGAGAGAGAGAGAGAGAGAGAGAGAGAGAGAGAGAGAGAGAGAGAGAGAGAGAGAGAGAGAGAGAGAGAGTGTGAGTGGGGGGGGCAAAAAAGGACATACAAATACAATGCATCAGAAACAGTAAAGGTTAGTACTGGGGCAGTAACTACTCTGTACTTTGCAGCTGTGTTCCATTTTCTCCTTCATGATCTTGTCCTGAAGCTTTGTCTCTAGAACTTGAAGGGACCACAGAGGCTTTCTCATCCAGAACTCTCACTTTACAAGTGAGGAGACTGAGGCCTTGATAGATTAAATGAGTTGGTCAAGGTCAGACAAAGTCAGTGGCAAAGCCTGGATTTGGACATGGTCCCCCGATTACTCTTTCCATTTTTCCTGCTGTATCTCTAGCCTAATCTTTAAACCCAACTTTTTGTAACAAGCTTCTTGGGTTGACACCTGCTCTCATCACTTTTTTTCTGAACTTCCCCTGAACATAATGGAATTCACTCTACACTCTATTATTCAGCAGTCTATTATTATGCCACTTTGTCCTTTCCCCCAAATACTTTTATTTGCATCCCTTCCATCCACCATTTCCCCCATCAAATGCCAGTTCACTAGAGTAGAGGTTGTGTGTGGTTTTATACTTTTCCTTTCCTTTATATTCCCATAGAACATCTGATACAGTGCTTTCCATGGAAGTTGCTGCTCTTTAAGCTGTTGTTGACTGCCTGACTTGCATCACATGGTCTTGGAGCTGTATAATGTAAAAACAACCAAGTACAGGCATAACGAAGTAAGGAGCAACTCAAATCCTTCCCTCCAAATAGTGTTAGGCTTTTAAAACTGGCATGTAGTACTATCCCTCTACTAATTTTCTCCCCCCTGTACTTGTCATTCCCCCTTTATTTCATGGTCTAGGTTTCATCTGAAAGTAGAGGGCCAGAATGCCAAGACCGTGGTGTTATTGGTGGGAACAGAGGCAAGATGAGTCCAAAAGGGCATAAAACAGTATGTTCTCGTGTGACTTTCCTTTTTTCCTTTTAAAGTTTTGTCATTGCTTTTTGTTTTTACACTACAATCACTTCCCCTTAACGTCCTGTGTCCCTGCCACTGAACCACTCCTTATAAGAAAGAAAAACATTTAAACACAGCCAACCAACACAGCATCTGTATCGGACAGTGTGTTCCTCATCCCACATCTGTAGTCCTTATGTCCCTACTGAGAGAAGGACAATTTGTTCCTTTAGCAGAACATAGGATCATGGCTTTAATGCTGGAAAGGATCTCAGAGACCATCTGCCCTTGGCTCCTATCACATCCTACTTTGTATTATACCTATTAATACATGTGTTATATTCCCCCTAGTAGATTGTAAGTACCACAGGGCCAGGACTACAGGTTTTCATTTTAGATATGAGAGAACTGAGATAGGAGGCACTTTAAATGACTTGTCCAATGTCACATGTGTAGAAAGAATCAGAGGCAGAATCTGAAACCAAGCCCTGTGATTCCAGATCCTTTCTATTGTATTAGAACTTTGGGCAGAGCCAAGATGGCGAATGAAAGCAGTGACTCACCTGAGCTCTCCCCCAAACCACTCCAAATACCTACAAAAAATGGCTCTAAACAAATTCTAAAGCAACAGAACCCACAAAAAGACAGAGTGAAGTAAATTTCCAGCCCAAGACAACCTGGATGGTTGATCAGAAAGGTATGTCATGCTGGGTGGGGAGAGGAGCACAGTGTGGCGTGGGCATGCAGGCCACAGTAAACCTGGAGCAGGCCTCAGAGGACTGAATCTCGGGCAGCTGTGGTGGCTTCCAGACCTCTCAACCCACAAACACCAAAGATAACTTAGAAGGGCAGGGGGAAAAGTCTGTTTCTATAGTGCTGACAGAGGAGCTAGGTCAGAGCCAGCTCCAGAGTACAGAGTGCGGGCGCCGGGGCTGTGGCTGTGTCCTGAACTTCGGGCCCACAGACTGAGGGGTAATCAAGTGGCTGATCAGAGGGAGATTGCAGGGATCTCTTTGCCAGTGTGGAGGCAGAAATCTGTTGCTTTGTCCATGGTTGGATCTGGGTCACAGTTCTGGGCAGCAGTCCTGGGTCAAGGAGGAGTGCTGGCATGGTTGAGCTTGTAGTGGCAGTAGAGAGGAAACCCTCTTCACAGTTCCAGGACAGAAAGGAATACTTGTGGTCACTAACAGACCAGAGCACAGGCCAGGAAAGGAGTAAACACCTCCCCTTATCATACCACCTTGCAAGAATTGAAAATTTACAGGTCCCTACAAGTATCTCTGAAAGCAGCTGTATAAACCCCCAAAGCTTGGGACAGTACATTCTCCATGTTGGAAGCAGACTCTTACCTTAACAAAGAGTTTAAAACTCAAGTAATTGACCCTAGCAGCACAAAAAGAGTCAGACTATATTATCTTACTTTGGTGACAAAGAAGATCAAAACATACAACCAGAAGAAGACAACAAAGTCAAAGCTCCTACATCCAAAGCCTCCAAGAAAAATATGAATCAGTCCCAGGCCTTGGAAGAGCTCAAAAGGGATTTTGAGAAGCAAGTAAGAGAAGTAGAGGAAAAACTGGGAAGAGAAATGAGAAAGATGCAAGAAAATCATGAAAAACAAGTCAACAGCTTGCTAAAGGAGACCCCAAAAAATACTGAAGAAAATAACACCTTAAAAAATAGCTTAACCCAAATGGCAAAAGAGGTCCAAAAAGCCAATGAGGAGAAGAATGCCCTAAAAAGAAAAATTGGCCAAATGGAAAAGGAAGTCCAAAAGATTACTGAAGAAAATACTTCCTTAAAATTAGAATAGAGCAATTGGAAGCTAGTGACTTTATGAGAAATCAAGACACTGTAAAACAAATCCAAAAGAATGAAAAATTAGAAAACAATGTGAAATATCTCATTGGAAAAACAACTGACCTGGAAAATAGATCCAGGAGAGAGAATTTAAAAATTATTGGCTATCTGAAAGCCATGATCAAAAAAAGAGCCTAGACATCATCTTTCAAGAAATTATCAAGGAAAACTGCCCTGATATTTTATAACCAGAGGGCAAAATAGAAATGTAAAGAATCCGTTGATGTCCTCCTGAAAGATATCCCCAAAGGAAAACTCTTAGGAATATTGTAGCCAAATTCCAGAGTTCCCAGGTCAAGGAGAAAATATTACAAGCTGCCAGAAAGAAACAATTCAAGTATTGTGGAAACACAATCAGGATAACACAAGATTTAGCAGCTTCTACATTAAAGGACTGCAGGGCATGGAATATAATATTCCAGAGGGCAAAGGAGATAGGATTACAACCAAGAATCACCTACCCAGCAAAACTGAGTATAATCCTTCAGGGGAAAAAATGGTCATTCAGTGAAATAGAGGACTTTCAAGCATTCCTGATGAAAAGACCAGAGCTGAATAGAAAATTTGACTTTCAAATACAAGACTCAAGTGGAACATGAAGAGGTAAACAGGGAAGAGAAATCATAAGAGACTTATTAAGGTTGAATTGTTCACATTCCTGCATGGAAAGATGATATTTATAACTCATGAGACCTTTGTCAGTATTAGGGTAGTTGAGGGGAAAAATTATATGTATGTATATAGATAGATAGATAGATAGGTAGGTAGAGGGCACAGGGTGAGTTGAAGATTAAGGGGTCATATCTGGAGAATAAAATTAAGGGATGAGAGAAGATTATACTAGGAGAAGAAGAAAGGGAGAGGTAGAACATGGTAAATTATCTCACAAAAAAAAGCAGAAAAGAAAATGCTCTTGCAGTGGAGGGGAAACGGGGGAAGGTGAGAGGGAATGAATGAATCTTATTCTCATAGGATTTGGCTTAAGGAGGGAATAACATACACATTAAATTGGGTATGGAAATCTGTCTTACCCTACAGGAAAATAGGTGGGGAAGGGGACAAGAGATGATGGAGAGGGGGGCAGATTGGGAAAAGGGGTAATCAGAAGCAAATACTTCTGAGAAGGAGAGGGTCAAAATAAAGAATAAAATAAATAGGGGGGCGGGATAGGATTAAAGGAAATAGAGTTATTTTTTCACAACATGTCTACTATGGAAGTGTTTTACATAACTGCACACATATAACCTATATTGAGTTGCTTGCCTTTTCAATGAGGGTGGGTGGGGAGGGAGGAAGGGAGAAAATTTGTAACCCAAAGCTTTAAAAACACATGTTTAAAAAAAAGTTTTCACATGGAACTGGGAAATAAGAAATACAGGAAATGGAATACAGAAGTCTCTCCTGCCCTACAGGAAAGTAGAAGGGGAAGGGGATAAGAGAAGGGGAGGAGAGATAGAAGAGAGGGCAGACTATGGGAAGGGGTATTCAGAATACATGCCATCTTGGGGTGGTGGGAAGGGTGAGATGGGGTAAAAATTTGAAACTCAAAATCTTGTGGAAGTAAATGTTGAAAACTAAAAATAAATTTATATCAATAAACAAACAAATAAATAAATAAAAGTTTAAAAAAGTACTTTGCAGGACTGAGCTTGTTCATTTCTTTTAGAAAATTTTTCTTCCCTCCACTGGCTTGTCCAAAAAGTAGTTTTAACCATATCCTCGTGTTTTTTTGAAATCTAGCAACATTATAATAAGAAGCTATTTATTATGCTATGAATTCATCAGAATTAGGCTTTTTTAAAGTGATTACATTTAATTATCTACATTTTTATAACCATTGTTTATTGTTCTCATTCTGCTTACTTAGCTCTGCATCAGTCCATATAAAACTGTTCATGTTTCTCTGAATTCCTCATACCATTTTATAGCATAACAATATTCTATTACATTCATATACCACAGTTTGTTTAGCCATTATACAAGTGATAGGCAACTGTTGTGTTTGTGATTATTAATTTTTTTACCATCACAAAGAGTCTCCCATTACTTTTCAACCAAGTCTTAACAAATCCCAAATCCCAGAGGGCTTAGTTCAGATAGACAAATTGACTTCTATGCTTTCCATTTTTATTTCAGAAATGCCCCAATTTGAAACTGGCAGTTTCTAAACAATAAGAATGATGTAAATCCCAAATGTTTATCTAGCTCCTGAAGGTTTGCAGAGCACTTTCCTCACAACTGCGAGAGGTAGTTAATGTAAATATTCTGAACACCATTATAGACAATGAAACTGTGGCTCTGAGGGGCTGTGATATGCCTGGAATCACACAGCTAGTAAGTGTCTGAGGTGAGATTTGGACCAAGATCTAACTCCGAGTGCTACCCTCAATCAGCAAATCAGTTGAGAATTTCAGAAATCAGAAATCAGATTGACTCAATTCCTATTAGATGCAAGGCATCAAAAGTTATAAAAAGGAATATGGAAGTCTCTACTACTCCAAGATCTAGAATAGTAGTTTGTCCATAGTAAGAGATTAATAAACATTTGCTGAATTGAATTATGATCTAGTTGAGGAGATAACCTATGTGCTGATATGGCTAAAATACTAGACTAGGTAATAAATAGTCACTGCCAAATGAGGGGTCTAGTTGGAAAACCTTCCTAGAAGTTCAGAGGTAGAAAAGATCTCTTCCTGCTGGAGTTATCGGGGAAGGCTTCAAGAAAGACGTAGCCTTTCAGCTATGACTTGAAGGATTCAGACAGATAGAAGGGAGAGAAGAGGGCATGCTAGGGATTGGAGAGACATGAGCAATTTCATTCAATCTAAAGCACTTATTAAGTACGTACTATGCAGAAGACACTCTGCTCGGCACTAGAGATACAAAGTTGAAAAATGGTTGTCCCTGTACTCAGAGAGCTCCCAGTCTAGTAGAGGGAATATCATGTATAAAAATCAGTTTAATACAAGGTAGGGTGTGATAGAGACTCTTGGCCTAACTTCCCTCTTTCTGTTCAGTGTATCTTTCCAATTGAGTGTAATCTGTTGGGTGTAATCTTTCCAATTACCAGATTCCCAACTTTGTAGTCGTCCTGGATTCTTCCCTTTTCAGCATTCAGGCATTTGGGAAATATTATCTATTCCAGTGCTTCTCTTGCAATTGATCTCCTCCTCTCCACTCACACATCCAACATGCTGCTTCAGGCTCTCATTCTCTCTTTTCTTGACTATTTTAGGGAAAGGGAATGGTATTAGTTCTGTGATTTCGGTGGCATAGGGAACAACCAGGTGAGGTGACTCGCTCTACTAATACAATTCAATACTTTTTTTTTTCTGTGCTCTATTGTCTTAGAGTGTTGTCTAGATCACCAAGAAATTAAATTACTTGCTCAGAGTCATACAGCTTGTACATGTAGACTCAGCCTTCCGGGGGCTTCTAATAATGTCCTAGGAAATGCCTCTTTTTCCCCCTTATAATTACTTTTAACTACTTATTTGTCCCACAGCCTAATTAATGTCTTTATTTGCAAAAAACAAACAAACAAACATCCCCACCCCCACACATCTGAATTTTTACCCTGCAATTGGAAATCATGTAAATAGCTGTGAATTTTTTTCCCATGGGGAAGGAAAAAGGATATTTATGGACAAGAGCTAGAAATTGTTTTTGAGGAAATTGTCAATGTATTGCACACTGTGCACTGTACAAATTATCAATACACTATCCACTGGACACCAAATGAAGGTGCCCCTATGAAGAAGAGAAAATGGGTTAGATGATGCTGAAGTGCCTCTTCCAGTACAAAACTTTAAAGCTGAACAAGTTAATTAATGTATGTTTATACTAGACCTTAATTTTTTAATAAATGTTTTAAATTTCTTTCTAGGCCTACTACTTCTTTCAGCTCCACTATTTCTATCATTAGCTTGGTCATTCATTTAATCTCTCCATGCACTTAACCTTTCAGCACTTGTGATTTTATTTCTTCTTCTTTGCAGATGAACAAAGGAACTGATGAGTTACTGGGTCTTGTTGATTCCATCTTTGCAACATCTCTTGTATTTATCTCTGCCTTTCTATTCTTGCCACTCCGGCTCTAGTTTAGGCTCTCATTGCCAATAGCCTAAACTCTGTATCTCAGACTCTTAGAATGCTTATCTTTATTCAAGGCTCATTTCAGGCATGACTTTCTCTGCGGCATCTCTAGGCTTGGAAAGGCTGTGTGCTCTGCAGATAAAGGACTGGCCTTAGAATCTGGCAAGCCTGGGCTCAAATCTAGCTGCAGACACTGTGACCTGGGGCAAATCACTCAGCTTCTCAGGACCCCATAAAATCCTTTAAGACTGTATTTTATAGGGGGAAATCTAGATTAAACAAACAAAAACATACCGATAAAAATCTTTTTTTGAAAGAAAGTTATAAATGAGTTGCTGATCTGTGTCATTGCAGTGATTTTCTTCACGGAGGTTTCCCTATATCAAATGGAATTAGAAATTGCTCCCTGCCAAGCCTCCCATACCCCAATTGTTCCAGCATAGTCTCTTATACATACATACATACATAGTAGAAGTAGTAGTAGTTGTCGTTGTTATTGTTCAGTAATTTCAGTTGTGTCTGACTCTCTGTAACCCCATTTGGGGTTTTCTTGGCAAAGACACTGAAGTGGTTTGCCATTTCCTTTTCAAGCTCATTTTACAGATGAGAAAACTGAAGCAAACAGGGTTAAATAACTTGCTCAGGGTCACACAGCTAATAAGTGTCTGAGGTCAGATTGAAACTCATAAAAATGAGTCTTCCTGACTCTAGGTCTGGCTCTATCCATTGAACTACCTAACCATCACAGACACACACACACACACACACACACACACACACACAAACAATATGACATCTGATAAATGTTAAGGCTAATTATAATAACTGCATGTCTTTCCATTTCCAATCAAACCTTCATACTGTTGCCACAAATTTTTTTTTTTCTTAAGCCTGGAGAGGCACATTTGCATGGTGACTAGAGTGCTTGTATTGAAACTAGGAAGACTCGAGGTTCTCAAGCTGCCTCTAATGCAGACAAGCTGTGTGACCCTAGGCTAGTCATAACCTCTACATGAGAGTCTAGGCAACTTTCAAAAGGCTACAAGCTACAAGCACAGTTGCTGACCATCATTGACAGAAGGAGTCTCTTTTCCTGAGAGTTCCTATATAAAAGAAATTACACATTCAGTCCCTGTCCTTGTCCTTTTCTTGGATCAAGTTTAATCATTCACCGGTTCAACAGTCTCTAGTGGTTCTTGAGTAACATTCACACTTCTTTGCCTACTCTACCTTTCCATACTTGCCTCCTATTACGCCCTTGTGTATACTCCATGCTTCAGCCAGTCTGGATATCTCTCTGCCCCCTGAAGGGGACATCCTTTGTTTAGGCTATTATCCATGCCTAGAACGCCTTTCCTCCTTATCTTCATCTTTTAGACTCTTACTCATACTTTAAAGCTCAGACAAGAAAACTTCCCCCATCAACTTCCCTTTCTCCCCCCACAAAAGGCCTTTCCTGTTAAAAATACCTTGCCACCTCAGATTTCATAAAGCACGTTATTTTGTGACTTTTATCTGATTCACTCGTTCTGTAACATGATATCATAGCTATCTATGGAAGTAACTCATCTACCTGTTAGACTAAATCCTTTGAGTGCAGAGATTATGTTAACTTTGTACTTTGCCTAGCCTAATACTATGTTCATTGTATACCATAGGCATTTAATAAATGTTTGCTAATGGTTGAAGAACAGATCAAAAACACCAACTCCCAGTGCTCTCTTTGCTTCACACGTCCCAAAGGGCTAGGACTTAGGTACTCTGTGCCTTCATCCTCTCTATAATTCCCAGTCCTCCTGCTGAGAGGATGCCCGCACCCTGCTCCTTCGCTTACCCTTTTTACCCTTAGGTGTTCTCAGTCCAAAACAACTCAAAGAGGAGCATAGAAGCCCACAGTTCAAGTGTTCTGCATTGGAAAGAATCTGTATCTTACTCTATATTTGCATACTCTTTATGCATGAGATAGGGAGCAGTCATGGTGAACCCCAGCAACTGGGTGACATTCCCACACATGTACACTGTTTCCATTTTCACTCTACTAGAGTCAGGACTGTTTAAAATATGGCCCCCACCCTGAACACTACACTCCTGCTTGGGTCTGATCAGCACAGAGTACAGTGGGACCATCCTCTCCTTTGTTCTGAACTCTCAATTGCTATTAGAGCAACCTAGAATCACATCTGCTTTTTTTCTGTATCTTCATACTGTTGGCCCCAGGCGGTAAGAGCTGACTCAGCTGAGGTGACTCAGGTTTTGTGACAGCTTTTTTTTTTCCTTTCAGCATACCCTGTAGATTGCACTGTGTATTATTCCAATGGACAGAGGAGTTCTTTGTTTAACTCCTCAGGGATGAAGGAATTCAGATTCAGGAGCCAAGTTCTGCCAAAGGATTTCCCTTCTGTTGGAGACAGAGTGCATATAATAGCACCAACTTTACTTTGCTGGATTAAGTGCATCCAACTTTTTTTTTCAATAGTAGGCCATATAAATAGAAAGCCATATGTGTGCAGTTCACATGAATGTTTTACAATTTCCATTATTAATTGATTGGAGACTGCTAGCATGACATCAGGCAACAGACGGGTGGTTAGGCACCACTTGCCTGCAAGTTGATGCATGTTAGCTAATTGGGATCATGGGTTTAGAATTACAAGGAATCTTAAAGGTCATTTAGTCCAACCCCTATATTTTGCAGATGAGGAGCTTGAGGCCCAGGGTTCCCCAGAAGGCATGCACATTCCAATGCCCCATGGTCCCTCTCCATATTTTTTCTTTTTTTGGGGGGGGGTGAAGCTATAACTCTCAAGCAGGCCGGTATGTGGGTTCAGATATATTGGATGCTCAGGTGATGGATGCCTATTCAGTCACATACCATGTAGCTAACTCATCTTCTAAGGGGTTTAGTTGCAGAACTAAGTTTCCAGTGAGAATTTTCTATCAAGGGGCAATCATCTTCTCTCTTATCTCCTTACCCAGTTGTAATCAGGAATGTGTACTTCTTGTCAGCTCCCAGCTTGTGCAGACTCCATGCTGATTTAGTTGCATTGGTGATTACAAAGAGGTAGGCATCAAGGACTAATGAATTCTTGCCAGACTTATTAGCTCATGACGGAAAACTTAGCAAGCAGGAGGAATTTAGACACAGTGACAGAATAATGAAAAGAAAATTACCATGAGGTATTATTTGACCTGCTTTCTACACCCCAAATAGCATGAATGAGTAGATAGGTATTACATTTCTTTCATGGCATGGATCCATAGAGCTATAGACATACATAGATATATACATTTTATATCAATATTGATATAGACATAGATATAGATTAGATATATTGATATATAGACACAAATACAGATAAAGATATAAGGTATCTATGTCTGTAGATATATAGATACAGACAGAGGTATATAGATTTGATACAGCAGTGATATAAGTTTACAGATTTTATATTGATATAGGCAAAGATATATATGGATATGGATATATAGATTATCTATAGATATAGACATAGATGTATATTAGATATAGATATATAGATACAAACATAAATATGGATATAGATACAGACATAGATGCAGATACATAAATATAGACAAAAGTAGATTAAATATAGATATCTATATAGACTGATATAGATATAGACATAAATTATATATATGCATATATGTGTGTGTGTGTGTGTGTGTGTGTGTGTGTGTGTGTGTGCGTGTGTGTGTGTATGGATAAATAGACAGATAGAGATAGATCTCTTTCTAGTAAAATTGTAACCACCAACATGCAATACGCCTTTCCAGATACTGATAAGCCAGGTAGGTGGTGTAGCGGATAGAAAGCTGGGCCTGGAGTCAGGAAGAATTGATTTCAAATCCAGCTCCAGACCCTTAGACATGTGACCCTGGACTTATCCTCTGCCTCAGATCCCTCACCTGAACCTACCTCCCAGGGTTGTTATGCAGATCAAATTAGATAATAATTGTAAAGCACTTAGCACAGTACCTGGCATATAATAAGCATTATAGGAATGTTAGTTATTATTATGATGATGAGTGTGGGAATGAGATGAACAAGGCCACTATAGAGTCCTTTGCAGTTGTTTTTCCATTCATAGTGGGAGTTTTTTTGGGGGGTGAGAGAGAGAGAGAGAGAGAGAGAGAGAGAGAGAGAGAGAGAGAGAATATTTGAGAATTGGGATGAGAGGTGGTAAGAGACAGTGACCTTGGGGGAGCTAGGGATTTTCTGGCCCTGGAGTTAGGAAGACCTGAGTTCAAATCCAGCCTTACTAGCTGCGTGACTCTGGGCAAATCATTTAATCCTGTTTGACTCAGTTTTCTCATCTGTAAAATCAGCTGGGGTAGAAAATGCCAAACCACTCCAATATGTTTGCCAAGAAAATTCCAGAGTCAGACATGACTGAAATAACTAAACAAAATAAAGCAGCCAAAAGACTATGCCAGGGAGTTTCCAGGCAAGCATGCAGTGGGAGGGAACAGAGTGCAGATCTCCCATCGTTACAATGGAGAACAGAAGAGAGTGGGTACTGGTGAAGATGGTTGGGGCGTAGCAGCTAAGGCCTGGAAAGGGGAAGTGAGATGGTGACCTGAGCAGGGACAATGGGTATTTGTTGATGAGTGGCCTTGTTCTATCCCACAGTGCAGAACTCCTTATCCCTCCCTACCCCCTACCTCTTCACTTTCTGTAGCTCTTAGGAAGAATACTGCGTCATTAGTGGCTGACTAAACTGTGGGTGTCTGGAAATTTTCTCTCTATGTTTTCTCTTAATTTCCATGCTATTAAAATTATGGTTAATCGTTAAGCTGGGCATGCCAGTTTTTGTTTGTAGCATTAAGGGGAACAATTGGGAAACCTGGAAGGGAAGGAGATTTAAATGATAGTCTCGTCCATCAGCCATAAGATGCAGGTTCATATTCAAAGAGAAAGAGATGATTTACTGATTATTTAAATAATTTTCCAAAGCAGAGAATACATTCATCAGGGGACTAAGGGTGTCCTCTACTATCACTTGGTCAGTAATCACAGTGGTGGCTGATTGGAACCAGTTAGTCTGAAGTCATAACTAACTACTCTGTGAGATTTTTAAAGGGAACTAAACACTGTTTCCCTCTGTTTCCTCATCTGTAAAATGAGCTGGAGAAGGAAATGGCAAACCACTCCAGTATCTTTGCCCTCTCCAAAAAAAACCCCAAATGGGATCACAGAGAATTGGACACGACTGCAATGACTGAACGACAGCAGCAGTCCCCCAAAAGGGAGGAGTGGTGAGAGTGGCTAGGAAGAAAGTCACACCCCAAGAGAGGAGGATGAGTCATGGGAAAGTTCTGTCTACCCCAAAGTGGGAAAGAAGAAAGTGTCTGACTGCTCTATCTGCCTGCTTATCAGTCCATCTAGAGGTATTACTTATGTTAAAAAAGATATTCTCTGCCACTCCCATGTTCAGGAAAAGTGAGCAGCTGGAATACTATCTGGAAGTATGTAAACATTTGTTTAAATTGTGGGGTTATTTTTTGCATTTGAAAATATTAATCTTGTAGAAGTATGTTTAATACGATTGTACATGTATAGCCTATTTCAGATTGTATGCTGTCTTGGGGAGTGGGGGGAAATTTAGAACTCAAAATCTTATAAAAGTGAACTAAAAAAAATAAATAAGTAAATTTTTTAAAAAGAAAGTATTGATCTTTGGCTTCAGAACACTCATGGCGAACACATACATACATATTCAGGTGCTCCCTGCAGCTTGATGCCAATGACACACAATTGCTCTCCCCATTCCCACCTCACCTATTATCTGTCTGTCTTGTGTCAGGGTCCCACAACCTCTGACACATACAGGCCTGAATAAGTGGGAAAGGATTGAGAAGGTGTCATTAAGACAGGACTTTTGCTCATCTTGTGATTCTGACCAGCATTTTGGTGTAGCCAGAGTCTTCAGGAAGCTTGCAGCCCGGCCCATCCCAGCGCACAACTTCCCCAGGCAAACATAATAAAAATGGATTAAAGACATAGATATGAAGGTACCCAGAATCCTTGCTCACTAACCCCAGCCCTAATGCGGCATTGCTCTGCCGCAAGTAAGTCTTATTTGGTTCTCTGTCTCTCCTAATATACACAGCTCTGCCTCTGTGGTGTAATGGGGGCAGCTGAATCACCAGCCTAGATTTTTTAGGCTCTATCTAAGCCAGTTCTTCCCTAACTCTCTGTGTAACCTTGGGTAAATTGCTTAACTTCTGGGCTTCATTATAAAATGAGGGGGTTGTATTAGATTAGAGGTATCAAACATGTAGTGCTCAGGCCACATGTCCAAACATGATTCTCCTGAGTGCTGCCTGATGAGATTAATTGGGAAACACTGAATAAATAAATAAAAATACAATAAAAATAGGTAATGTTAATATATGGTTTTCTAAGTCAGTATGTGGCCAGCAGGACTCCTCAGATACAGTTTAGTGGCCGTTTCTATTTGACACCATTAGATTAGACGATTTCTAAGTTTATTTCTAGCTCTAAACCTATGATCCTACTTGCATGTGTTGCCAATGGACAGCCTCAGAATGGGACAAGGGAGGATGTTTTCATTAGGGTCATGGTTTGTTGCTATGGTGTTCCTACCCACATATCTACTCCTCTGTATGACTGATTGTGGCACCGTCTTGGAAAATTGAACTATCCATTTACCTGTAGTTATTAGTTCAGTGCTTTTGCAGGGTGACATGCAGAAGGGTAGGGTTTTTTTGTTTGTTTGTTTGTTTTTTCCTCTATCAGTTAGTAGGACTTAAAAGTGTAGCACTAGGTATGCCCCTGAAGCATGCCTTATAAAAATCAGCAGATAAGTTGGGCCCATTGCTGATTGTTGTCCCTGTATGTCTAATTGCTTCAGCTCAGCACAGTTATCTAGGGTACCAACATAGTGTCCATATAGTGTTATTGCTTGACAAGATGCCAACCCTTCAAATTTTGGGTGACTGGTCTTATCTGTATTTGTAGCATCACCAGACTATAGGACATGGAATGGGCTGGGGGCACACCCCAGGCAACAGATAAGAACAAATGGAGGTTAGAGCATGTCTATTGCTCCATTAAAGGATGATGATTGTGTCAGGAAAATCTGGGTTCAAGTCCTGCCCATGACACATATTGGCTGCATGACATTGGCCAAGTGACTTAACTTTTTAGTACCCTGGCTCTCTCTAAGACTTGAAGTTACAAAGAAAGTGCTAGTTTCTATTGGTGGAAGAAGAATTTTTAGTAGGAAACACTCTATACTAGTGATATCACAGATCCAGGCCCTATCTCTATATAGAATTTATATATTTATGAAGAGATGTTTATTAACAGTTTTCTTTAAACAAACAAAATGGTTAATTTTTTTCATGGGTACTTGGGTACTAAAATGCAGTTCTATGTCTTAAACTTGGGTCCTAGGACATCAGTCCTAGACAAAATCTCCAGTGCAGAACTGGCTTCTCTGCTTCTGCCATACGGTATGCTTTTGGACTTGAATGTTGCTAAGAATCTGGTCCCAGCCTGGTACATATGTGCTTCTGCTCAGATCCTGATTTAGAACCTGACTATTGATTTGCAGGAGAGGCCTCTATGACTCAGGCCCAATACTTATCCCAATCAGTAGTCTAGCATGGGCTCTTTTTGGCCTCTTTTCTTCCTGGTGTGAGTTTTGTGTGCCCTGCCCAGGCTCTGGGGTGTCTATGATTGGCTCAAGACCAGGTCATATTGCCTGTGTTCCCTGAAGAATGGAACCCTATTGTGGCACCCTCAGATCTGGCTACTTGGAGTGAGGGAATGGAATGGTAGCCAGGGTTAAGCCTTGTTTTAACAGTTATGAGATTCATTATTGATATGAGGTGAGAGAAGAATAGGAATCCTACCAACCATAACAGCCAGTATCGCTTATGTAGAGTTACTGAGGCAGGTACAGTGAAATCTTTAATCAGAGAGCTTTCAATAGAATCCATGTTTTCCTTGTACTTGTCTCTTAGGATGAAGGGACAAATTATAGAGAAGCTTAAATAATATCAAGGATTCACTTTTTTGAAGGCCCACAAATCCCCACACACTTCAGAAATACAAATACCTTTTGGGACTTCTCAGAACTCACCTCTCCTGTCTGACTCTGTTCACAGCTATAATATTATTCGAAGAGACCTAATATTTAAACAGTGCCAATCTTGTCGTCTTATGTTTTGGCCGCATAGTTGTGATCTCTGGCAAACCTCCCTGATGGCTCTTCAACAGCAACAAAAGATTTACAAGCTCATTTTGTAGGTCCAAATGAAGGAACCTGGCTTTGGCATTTTAACAGAGTGGGAAAAAATCCACAAAAACCCCAAAGCAAACAACGCCCATACTTGAGGTTCTCCATGAAAGCTCTCCAAAGTGTTCATGCACCATGTGGGAAGGGATTAGAAACAAAAGACCACAAACTTAGGTTGCTAATCTCCACTGCTTTTGGCAGTCCAGTAAAACTCTCAAGTGGATATGTTAGCCCTTTCAAGAAGGAAATTGAAAAACATCAAAAGCTCCAAAATCTGGACTGAAAGTAATAGATGTAACAGGTCAAGAGGACTAGGCTTTAGAAAGGACACCAGACAAAAGGCCTATGTTTCCTTAAGTGGTTAGGGCACAGGGTCAATCTGGATGTGGTCAGCCCTACTTGGGAAAGAGGCCAAGATCACTCTTGGTGTTATCACCCTACCTTGGCCATGCCTTTCTTTCTCTTCTGACTCACCTCTCCTAGGGGTCCATGCCCTCTTTCTCTTCTACTCTACAAAAATCTACTCTTCATTAAGTTTATAATAAACATTCTACATTAAACTGGGAAGCCATGTGGAATTGTGGAGAGAAAGTTGTTCAAATGAGGGTTGATTCAAGGTTCACTTTATTTGCCAGCTTCTACAGGAAGCCTTTCCTGTTCTCTCTAGTTGTTAGTAATCTCTCCTTCCTCAATTTATTGTGCACACATTAATCTATTTGCTGGTAATTCCCCTTTCCCTCTCCTCTCACCCCTGCAATCAAAGAGCCATAAGGTCAGCGACTTCATTTTATCTTTGTACTCCCCGTGTCTGGATTGGTACTTTGTGCCACATGTGCTTAGTAAATGCTTATTGGATTAGATCTGCAGGTATTATTGTTTCAATTTTCCAGGTGAGGGAACTGAGGACCATAGTAACTAAACAGATTGCTCAAGGTCAAGCAGTTACTGAGGGGCAAAGCCTGGACTTAAAACCAAGTTCTCTTGATTCCACAGTTACAGCTTTCCCACCACTATATCACAGCAGCTTCTCAGTTTGAGACCAAATTTAAATCAAAATAGGCCATCACAACTGAATCTGTTCTGGATTTCACTTTGTGGTTTGATATGTGACCAACCAGTTTCAACTTCAAGTTCTAATGATGGACCTCTGTGTGCTTTTTGTGCCTCCATTTTTGCTACTGTAAATCAATGACTACCTACCCACACTCTACAGGCCTACTCTAAGGAACCTGGCTATAACTAATTATAAAAACACTTCGTAGCTGTGAAGATCATAGGCAGTTTTATAATCACTTTCTCAGAGTCCAGCTATGATACTGGAACACAGTAAAGCCTCTTCTTTAACCAATGTTACTTGTTTGCCATCCTCACCCAGCCCATGTCTCATCATTGACTCCTCTGTCCTTCCTTGTTCCACCCCTGTCCTTTCTATTCTCAAGGAACAGAGCCTAATTTTGAGCTGATGTGGAACAGGCCTATGCCGTTGCTTTCTTGTTGTGACTGTTGAATGAATGAATGAATGCAAAAGACATTTATTAAGCACTTAATATGTACAAATAGAAGCAGGTAAGACAGAGCCTACCCTCAAGAAACTTACATTCTAATAAGGGAAGAAAACACATAAAGAGTAGTGGCCAAGAAATCCCCTTTTGTACAAGAAAATCAGAGGGAATAGCAGTTAGAATAATATGGAAAGTGATTGGCATGTCCTTTACAGAGTGGGCATTTTAATAATAACTGTTTTCAGAGGTAAAGTTGAAAAAGTGGGGTAAAGACAGGTGGGATTGGGGGAGTGACATGGTATGCACAGAAGGGCATGACATGGCCATGGCTAGGTATGATCAGGTGAATGCTCACCAATCGGATCCCAGGGTCACGTGGAGAAGAAGTTGAGTCTGGGTCAGAGGTGGCAGTGTAAGAGCAAGTAACAAAGCAAGGACATGTCCAGGAAGAACATGGGTCTCAGAAATGCTACATGTGTCTCTTCTCCAGTTGTTACTTGGATTTTGCTTTTAAAATGGACAGAGTCTGGAGTTGCGATTTTCAGTATGGAAGCTCTTTATGCTAATACCAATCAACAAATCATCTGTAAGTTATAGTCTTACAGCAGGAATCCTTAACTTAGGATCTACGAACTTTAAAAAAAATACTTGATAGCTCTATTGTAATATGCTTGATTCCCTTTATTCCGTGTATTTAAAATTCTTAGAAAAGGCTCATAGACTTTAGCAGCCTGCCAAAGAAACCCATGACATAAAAAAGAAGCTGTTTTAGAGAGTTTCCTGAGGCACAAGGAAGTTAAGTGACCTGCCCGCAGTTTCATCTCATACTGCTGGCATGTTATCAGAGACAGTCCTTGTGGAATCCAAAGGCCAGTTCTCTATCAGTTAAGTAACACTCTCTCTTGCTAGGTTGCTCTTAATGATAGTGATAGAGATACTGATACTTTGTTGCCTAACTGATATAATTTGCCAAGACATTGTATCATCAAGACATCTTGTCCAATTTTTTTCCATGGGCCTTTCCATTCTTTTAGAATGTAACTGCCTTTCTCCTTCATCTTCTAGAGTGTCTTACAAAATGCTACAACACAAGTTACAAAATAGTTTCTGTTTGTTGAGTACCTTATGCTTCTTGAGATGCTTCCATGCCCTTTATTCTTTGGTAACAGTGCCCTTGTGAAGTAATGGAAGAACAAGTTATTATCCCAGCTTTATAGATAAATGAACTGAGGATTAGGAAGGTTAAGGTCACATAGCCAGGTAGTGGTAGAGCTGAGCTTTCTGACTTTCAGTAGAATTCTTATCCCATGACATCCCATGTACCAATGGACATCTAGGTGTTCCCAGAAATAGAAAAGTTTGGGAAAGACTCAGATTGAAAAGTAAGACAATAGGTAGGTGTCTAAATGGGCTTATTACAGATGTTCTTCTCTACCGCCCACCCCTCACCTCCCAGAACTCATTTCTCCCCATATGTAAAAACTGACAAGTTGACAGCTGACTCTGGTGTTCATCTTTTCAATTATATCCTACAGTGTGAAATTTATGGAGAGAGATTTCCCCCCATTGAAAAAGCCTTAAAACTTTCATGGAGAGTGATCTATGGAGAAAAAAAGCTCTGACAATCCATCCTATTCAGGATGGAGGAAAACTGTATCTGTCAGTTTTGCTGAGCTCTCTCTACATGTAAAGCACTGTGATGATTATGGTGGATCATAGAATGGAGTCTGTTGTCACGTCTGAGTCATATTCTCAATAATGAAAATGAAGCAGGGAACTTTCTGGGTATTTTTATCAGTGTGTGTGTGTAGGGGTGGTGGGGTATGCAAGTATGAACGCTAATAAAACCCAAACTTATCTTTGGAAAACCAGACACTGACCAAATATCATTATTGGAATGTCTACCCAACACCACACATTTTGTAAACTTCCTCTGGGCAGAGATGGAGTTCTTTTTCCATAGCCTGGGCTTTCTTTTTTCTTTTTTCTTTTACTCTGCTGTTAATCACTGTGTATGAATATTGTTGCTTTTGGAAAAATCCCAGAAATTCACAAGCAAGACATTCCAGAGAGTCAGTTTACATTTGGGCAGTCCATTATGGTTGTAAAGTGCTTTTGCATATATCATCTCATTTAAGAATAAATGACTTTTTATTTACTTCACTGATTCATTCATTCATCACATTCATGATGCTTTGAGGTTTACTAGAGACTTTTTTCCCAGTGGCCCTGTGAGATGCAAGTACTCTTATTCCCATTTCACAGATGAGGGATCTGTGCCTCTATGACTTGCTCATGGTCATGCAACTAGTAAATATCAAGGCCGAGACTTGAACTAAGGCCTCTGTCCTCAAATTCATAGTATTTTCCTCTATGTCATATAACCAGCCACTCAATTATTCTCTCACAAATACATAATGAAGATGGCACTGAATATATCATTTTATTATTATTTGAAGTATATAGGACATTTTATGTTTTAAAGAAACTTAAATTTTTAGCTGTTTTAATGCCACCATGTAATATTTGTGTTATTCTTTAAAAACTAACAAGATTCTTTTGCCTAAAATAAACAGCCAAAAGTAACACTTTTGCTTTTTTTAAAAGACAACCAAAAGTAACACTTTCACTTTTTTTTTTCAAAAGAGGCTGGAATTTTGAAAAATTTTGCCATAAGAGTCAAAACAATATCAGACAGCTGTTGGGCTATGCGTTTCTATATAAAAATGCATCAAATTTTGTATTGTTAGACCATGAGAGGGCATTAGACATTGCAGCGTTGTTAGTGGAACTTCCCAGAATGGGACTGGCATGTCCATTAGAGGCCTAAGATAGACCTCCCACCCATTGCCATTTTACCTCCTGTTCTGGTCATGGCTATGATCCAAGAGTTACATAATATAACCTGTATGACTGAAGGGAAAGTGTTTCATAAATTCTACTCTTGTCATCAATCAACAGGCATTTAGTGTCTGGTATGAGCCA
Organism: Phascolarctos cinereus; assembly: GCF_003287225.1. Taxonomy (NCBI): domain Eukaryota; kingdom Metazoa; phylum Chordata; class Mammalia; order Diprotodontia; family Phascolarctidae; genus Phascolarctos; species Phascolarctos cinereus. The sequence continues at coordinate 358,638,223 of NW_027555847.1, forward strand.
GGCACTGGGGAGATGACAAAAATGACTATAGTCCCTGGCCTTAAGTTGCATATAGTCTACTAGGAAGAAACAACATTTACACAAGGAAGTAAATAAAAAATACATATAAAGTAAAGACAGTGATTTTTAGAGAGAGGTTCACTAATAATTTAACTGATCAACAAGCATTTATTATGTACCTATTGTTTCCAGGCCTTGTACTAGGCACTGGGGATATCAAGATAAAATTAATCAGGCCTTGACCAAAAAGAATTACCCTCTCTGGGTGGGACTTAGGGGGTGGAAAGTGGACATGTACACAAATAAGTGTATACAGTATACATAAAAAACAAAAGGGCAGCTCAGTGCTACAGTGGATAGAGTGCTAGGCCTGGAGTCAGGAAGACTCATAGTCATGAGTTCAAATCCAGCCTCAGATACTTAATAGCTACTGGGCAAGTCACTTAACCTTGTTTGCCTCAGTTTCCTCATCTGTAAAATGAGCTGGAGAAGGAAATGGCAAACCATTCTATTATTTTTGCCAAGAAAACCCCAAATGGGGTCATGAAGAGTTGGACACAACAATAACACAATAAAAGATCATTCCTTCATTGTCTTGCATTCTATCTTTGTCATTTGCCTTCCATTGGGTTTAGACAGTGACACGCAATTTCATTCTTCTGTCTATGTTTTTGGTTTGTCAATATTATGATCTTATGAGAATGTAGGAGAGGGGAAGCAGAAAGGAGAGGGAGCTTTAAACCTCGTTTTGTCCATATCTTCATAGCACAAAATGAACTGTATGAAGATTCTGATATTTTCTCATTTGTGGGTTTCTGTCTAGTTTCTGTCTGGTAAACAGAGGTTTTTGGTTTTTGGCCTCTTCAATTTCTTAATCTCATTCTATCTTCTAAAATAAGAATCTCCTTCCTTCCTTACTTGCTTTCTTTCTTCCTTCATTTCCTTCCTTCCTTCCTTCCTTCCTTCCTTCCTTCCTTCCTTCCTTCCTTCCTTCCTTCCTTCCTTCCTTCTCTCTGTTCTCCCCCCCATTCAACCCATTGAACACTTTCACATTTAAGTCACCTAGTAATGAGGTATATGCTGATTTGGTTTGGGGACCTTTTGCCAGCTAGGTCTTTACAGAATTTCTCTGGTTTTGCATCTTCTGCAAAGAACATGAGCTGTAACTGTCTTCTTGGTGGTCTTTGTTTATATTCATCATGAGCCCTATAAGGTGAGGTAACCCACTGTTCCATGAATCAATATTTCTTATTGCCTTGATGCACTTAATGAAACTAACTCTGCTGTCTCCTTTGTTTCTCTGGCCAATGAAAGCCTGTGAGCCATCTTTCACTTCAGCTGCAGCAGCTTGATGTTGTTTGTGAGGGGACTCAGGGGTGTGCTGGTAATTGTTTAACAACTGGCTCTTCAAAAAATATGCAGGACACACTTAAGTTTAATCTGCTTATGAACATTTTCCATCACTTTCTTATATCTAGAAAGTGAATAAAACAGAAATGAAGCCCCGATTTATAGTATTTGCCAGTTTCTGAGATGTCAGTGCTCCCACTGACCATTTGACAATCAGTGCCATTTGAGCTGGCTCTGGCATACTGCTGGACTTGGATCCCCGATCAGGAGAGAACTGGGATCAATTCCCACTTCCAACCACTGGCTAATTATGTGACTTTGGGCATACCGCTTAATCTCTCTAGCTTTTTGTTTCTTTATCTTTGAAGAATCAAAATTATAAAGAATCCAAAGGTTAATGGAAAAACACATGATGGGTGTAAGTGGGTTGTAGTGTATTAATAATATTGACTTGTGTTTGAAAAGTAGCTAATGTTATTATATATTCATGAATAGAAAAGGAAATAAACTGGTCAGGGAGAAAAAATAAAAAAATAATAGAGATCTAAGGGGGATACATTGGTTGATATATTCTCTGCAATTTATTTAGGGAGTTGATAAGTACACTGAGAGGTTTACTTAGCTCCCTAGAGTTCACAGAGCTGATATGTATCAGAGGTGAACCTTGAACCAGGTATTCTTGACTTCAAGGTCAACTCTCTATCCATAATAGCTTCTCCTAACTCCTCACTCCAGACCAGTGGACCTACTTCCAGTTCAGCACCTGCAGCTATCATCCGGAGGAGTAACCCATGAGGAGAAGGGGCCTATCATCATTACCTGCTCCCCCATTAGATTGTAAGCTCCTTGAGGGCAGGAATTGTCTTTTGCCTCTTTTTGTATCCCCAGTGCTTAGCACATTACCTGGCACACAGCAGGCACTGAATGAATGTTTATTGAATTGAATTCATTTGAGTTCCCAACAGGACAATCAAATCAGCCTAGCTAAAGTAGCAAGGTACCTCAAGGGAAAGACAGGAGGCAGTGAGTGAAAGGCAAGTCCAACCATTGACTCCACCTCAGATCACCTCTCCTTGAACCTGGGTGGAGATATCCTTGGAGCCTGAGACCCAAAGCTCAATGGGCCTGCTTCCAGCCTAACTTCCAAGGTCATCATTCAGGGAATCAACCATTTGGAGATATGACCTGATCACTTTTTCTGTGCATGCTATAGCCCTTGCCTTCTTAGCAGTGATTGCTATTGAAGACCCAGAAAATAAATTCTCACCACCAAAGTCCTTGGTTCAGAAATGAATATGGTTTTCTCAGTGGAAGTAATATGAAAGAAGATATATTCCAATCTATTTTGCTGTTGCTGCCTAAAGATGTAGAGCCTTTCTACTTGACTTGCAGCTAGACATCTGCTATACGCGTCATTTCCCAGATTACAATGTGAACTCCTTGAGAGCAGGGACTGTCTATTTGTGACTCTAGCACACAGAATAGTGCTTTACACATAAACACAATACTTGCTCTTTCATTCATAACAAATGGATGTCTACAAATGTGTGTATGTATTATACACACACAACTATTTTCATTATTATTAGGAAGAGGTGGGTGTGGGCCTGTGATTTCATTAATGGGGGCATTCTTAGGTAGAAACTCCTTCTATCAGTGCAGACTAACAACTTCTTGATCATTTATAGTCTTACAGAGTTTTTTTCTTTAAGAGTTTAAGTGATGTTCCATGTTCCCACAGTTGGTATGGGACAAAAGTTGAATTTGAAGCTTGACTCCAAGGCTAGACCTCTAAACTGAGTGCTGTGCTGCAGCTCACAAATGGATATCTGTGCAGGGTCTGGGGTTTCTTCAGTGTGCTAACTCTTTGTTCTTCCATCTGGGAACAAGTGCAGTGAAATCAAATCCCTCTTTGATGTGATAGCCCTTCAGCAGCTTGAAGACAGAAGTCATGTCTCCATTCTACCTACTAAGCTCACTAATTGCGTGGCAGGATCACAAAGAACTCTTTCTACGAGACTGCAAGCTCCTTGAAAGTAGGGACTGTTTTTTGTTATTTGTTTGTTTGTTTACCTGTCTTTGTACTATCAGCTCTTAGCACAGTGCCTGGAACATTATGGGTGCTAAGTAAATGCTTGTTGACTGACTGACTAGGTAGAGAACACAACTTTCTCATTGATCTGTAAATAAGTCAGTCAATAAACACACATCAACTATCTACTATGTGCCAGTTACTCTGCAGGCTCTTCTTTAAGATGTTCCAAGAAACCTCTATCTAATTATATTATTTCCTTCTCCAGAAAAAAATAGTTTGTAATTATTTTCAACCATTTTTCAATCTGGAGAGTTTCAAATTCTCTTTGGCTGTGCAACAGCTGTTTCACTGCATTGATAGGAAAGGGGCTCATTTTAAAAAAGTGACAGCATGTCATAATTACAATTTTGCTTGTGTCTATGCATCTAATTTGAGAAGTTGAGGGCTTAGCCTCGTAATTTAAATTTATTACAACATGCACTCATGCTGGAATCTAAACATATTTGTATCTGTTTGTGAGCTATTTACTGTCCCATTGAAATGGCTGTCAGACCTGTTCATTGTCCCCCTGCTCCACCCCCCCCTTCAGTTTTCTTTTTCAGAGATCTCCAAAAATAGCATCCTACCTTAGATACTTATTGGCTGTGTGACCTTTGGCAAGTCATTTCCCCACCCCAAGCCTCAGTGTCCCCATTTGTAAAATGGGGATCATAAAAGCACCTACTTTACAGGGTTGTTGTGAGGTTCAAATGAGAAAGTATATAAAAACACTTTGCAAACTTTAGTGCTATAAATCAGCATTTCTTAAATTGTGAGTTGTGACCCCTTATGTGAAATATGGGATTTAAGAAGTGCTGAAAGGGTTGTGAGTGGGAAAAGTTTAAGAAGCTCAGCAGTATAAATAATAATAATTAACATGTAAATAACACTTTATATGCTAAATAACCTTAGTGCTATATAAATGTTAGCTATTATTAACAGTAATAATACAGTACCCTATCATTTTATTAGTAATAATAGCTAACATTTACCTAGCATTTTAAGGTTCATAAAATACTTTATATATGCTATGTTATTGTTGGTTATTGTCTCCAAATGGACTTAGGTGTTGTTCTACCTGGGACCAAAGGGATGAACCTAATAGCTAATTGTTGCAAGTTGGTCTAAAATAATGTTTCTTAATCTAATTTGGCTACAAAACACTTTAGGACTTGAAATGTGTTGACAGAACCCACAATTGCTGCCTTGAGGGATCTGAAGCTATATGATGTCCCTGGCAAAATAAGGATTGAGGAGAATTTTTGCATAAAAAGATGAAATTAAGCCTATTTTAATACCAATTTCCTCAGTGAATCTATTGAGCCTCATAATATCATCCCCATGAGTACTCCTTTCAATGGTGCAAACTGCAAGCCCTCTCCTTCTTCATCCTATGAGATACTTGTACGTGGCCTTCTAAAAAAAATGTTCATAGAGGAGTGATACAAGGCACTGGAGGCTTCCATTTATTTCTTTAAATAGTCTGTAGTTACAATGCTGAACTAAAGCTAGCTCTCTGTTATTCTTCTCACTACATGATTTAAATACAAACAAGAAACAAGTTTTATCGATAAATTTTGTTTTTACATCATAACTCTAACTATTTCTCAATTGTACCAAGCTTGCCCTTGTTAACAATGAAAAACAGTTCACCAAAACCAACTTACAGAGAACCTACATCTGATAGTATCTTCAGAATTTCAAACCACTGCTTAACCACCTCTCTACAGGAGGGAAGAAGATGCATTTCATTAACTGTTCTCTTATGTGAAGGATGTTAATTATGAACATTCAGTTTGGCTCCTGTTAAGTTTGTTTACATTATTTTGGTATTCTGTTTATTACTTTTCTGGTCTTGCTTACTTTGCTCTGCATATACAAATTTTAATAACAATAATAATAGCTAGAATTTATATAGTGCTTTAAATTTTGCGAAGTGTTTGTCTGAATTCCTCATGATTGTCCTTTCTCATAGCTCAAGCCATATTTCCCGATATTCACAGGTGACAGTGATTTCAGCTTTGAGTCACTCAACAGGTAGTTATTAAGTGCCTATTATGTGCTAACCTCTGTGCTAAGTGCAGGCAAAAGAAAGTTCCTGCCCTCAAGGAGCTCACAATCTAATGGTGGAGACAGCAAGCAAACAGCTATGTACAAACAAGCTATAGACAGGATAAATAATCAAGAGAGGGAAGTCAGTAGAATTAAGAGAGATGGGCAAAGGCTTCCTGTAGCAAGTGAGATTTAAGCTGGGACTTGAAGGAAGCCGGAGAAGCCAGGAGGCAGAAATAAGAAGAGGGAACATGACAGGCAAGGGGAACATCCAATGAAAATTCAGAGCTGAGAGATGGAGTGTCTTCTTTGAGGAACAATAGAGAGGCCATTGTCACTGGTTCAAAGTATATGTGGAGTTGTATCTGTGAGTGATGTGATATAAGGCATAAGACTGGAAAGGTGTGGGGGGGTGGCGGTAAGTTATGAAGGGTTTTGAATACCAAATAGAAGATTTTGTATTTGATCCTAGAGGTCACAGGAAGTCACTGGAGTCAATTGAGCATGGGCAAAATGACGTGGAAGATGGCCTGGAGTAGGGAGTGATTTGTGGCAGACAGGCCAACCAGTAGTCTATTGCAGCGGTCCAGGTATAAGGTGATGAGGACCTTTGCAAGGATGGAGGCAGTATCAGAAGAGAGAAGGGGACACATTCTAGAAATGTTGTAAAAGTGACATTGACAGGCCTTGGCATTAGATTAGATATGGGAGGTGAAATATCATGAGGAGATGACATCTAGGTTGTGAGCCTAGAGGACTAAGAGGGTAGTGATTCCCTTGACAGTAATAGGGAAATTTAGAAGTGGGGAGGCCTTGGGGGGGTGGGACAAAGAATGAGTTCAGTTTTAGACATGTTAAATTCAAGATGTCTAATAGAGAGTTGGAGATGTGATTCTGGAGGTCAGCAGAGAGGTTATGGCTAGATTAGTAGATCTGAGAATCATCAGCATAGAGATGATAATAGTATCCATGGGAGCTGATGAGATGACCAAGTGAAGTAGTATATAGAGAGAAAAGGGCCAAGGACAGAGCCCTGCATGACATCCATAGTTAGTGGGCATGACCTGGATGAAGATCCAGCAAAGGAGAGTGAGAAAGATTGGTCAGATAGGTAGGAAGAGAACTACAAAATAATGGTGTCCTGAAAACCTGGGGGGGGGAGGGATATCAAGAAGAAGAGGATAATTAATAGTGTCAAAGAGAGCAGAGAGGACAAGAAGAATGAAAATTGAAAAACGTCCATTGAATTTGGCATTTAAGATATGATTGGTAACTTTGGAAAGAGCACCTTCAGTGGAATAATGAGGTCAGAAGCCAGCTTGTACAGAGTTAATAAGTGAATGAGAAGAGAGGAAGTGGAAACATTTATTGTAGATGATCTTCTTATGGAGTTTAGCTCCAAAAGGCAGAAGAGATATGGGACAGTCACTAGCAGGGATGGAAGGCTCAATTGGGGATGGAGGAGACACGGACGTAATTGTAGGCAGTAGAGAAGCAACTAGTAAATAGGGAGAGGTCAAAGATAAATGAGAGTATGAGGCTGATGGGTGTGGCAGACTGCTGGAGGGGAGGGATGGAGTGGGGTTATTTATGCATGTAATGAAGTTTGTTTGGAAAGAAGCAAATCTTTAATGAGAGCCTAGGTGAAGAAGGAAGTTATTAGCAGAAGGTGTCTGAGTGAACTGAGAGGAGGAGAAAAGAAGAGGGAGTTCTCTCTCTCCCCTATTAAGAGCATATACTTTGTTTCAGCAAAAAGTATTGCTACGATATTTTAGTATATCTAGGGCCTTTATTTCTGTCTTTGACCTCCTTGCCCTATATGCCCAGTAGTCAGATCACTGGACCAAAGACAATTAATAGTTTAGTGAATTTATTCATTTATATCTAGTATGTTTTTCAATAGTTTTTTAAACTGATTCACATTTCTACCTAATAATGTTTTAGTGTGCTTGCCCTTCCAACATTGCTTCCATTTTTTATCATCTTTGCCAATTGATTGGGTCCTACCTTCACTTTCATCATATAGTCCTGTGTGGTACCTTCCATATCCCATTTTAAACATATTCCATCATTGATAATAGGGATGCCAACCACTTAGACCCACTGTGCATCTAACTTTTGTCCTTTGAGTCACCTGAAATTTTGATTCCCCCCAAAATAATTTTGGAATTCTGTGATTCTCAGTAATGCAACATATTAGCAGACTATTGATGTGAAAAATTGTGAGTTTTTATTTTAGGAAATGGCTTTAGGATCACTAACATGTCCTGTGAAATGTTCTGAATGCCATTTGATCCTCTTGTCTTCCTACCATGCATTTGTATATGCACGTATATATAAAAGCTTGTTGATATATATGTAGCATGTGTGTTATATATGCATGTGTGTGCATATACATACATGCATACATACATATACAAGGCTGTTAGATTTAGATTAAAAGGCTAAGCCCTCAGTTTTCAAAGGAACATGCATATGCATCCATATGTTTCATATACACATATATATATGATAAGCATTGCCAAAATATATGATGGAAAGCATCAATTGATTCTCCTTCCAACAGCTTGCCATAGTCTGAACAATATCCATTTTTTATGCATCTGGTTTTTGTTGCATGGCTGTGGATCTCATCGAGGAGGTTATGTAGTATTTTGGTATTTAACACAATCAGCAACGTTATTTGCAAACGGAAATGAGTAGAGGAACACACTGTTTAAAAGTAACACCTTTTCCATTTGGACCCTGCACAGATCATCCATTATGATAGTTGTGGACACCATTAATCACATAAGTCTCTGTTTTGTTCTCACTTGGATAATTATAATCAGAAGATCACTGAAAAAAAGTTGCATTTATGTTTGTATCTATTAAAGAAGTTTGATATTACTTCAAGTTATATATGGAAAGCATCTTGTTGGAGGAGGGCTTTTTAATGCTGTGTTTTGCTTTATTAAGTCAAATGCCTTTTTAATAATCTTGTTGTCTCTACTTTTTCTGTCAAATTGTGATTACAAAGCTGTTTTCTTCTGTAGAAAATGGTTGTGAGTCTTTTCATATTTTCATCAATATTGTAAAATAATTAGTATTTCTTTATGTTGCATGAGGCTTACTAATAAAATTCTTCTAGAGATTGGAAAAAATAGTTCTAATGGTCAGTAGGTACTGATGTCCTCTCAGTCACATTCCTATGGGTAATAATACTGATTCCCCCCCCCAAAAAAAAAAGTTTGGAAAATAGTTTTCCCCTTTTTCAGATAACTTGAAGATCGAACCTTCAATGCTGATACAAGTTTATGTCATATATATTTGGTCTTGTGTCTGCTTTTCTCATTTTCATCTTCTCTAGTTTCTTTATCCTCTTCCTTTATGCACATTGGAAACCAAATTATTAGATTACAAATATGATGATTACTCTGCTCCCTGACAAACATATTTACTATAGAAATGTTGACAAATTTATTGCATTTCACAAGTACTGTATGTTGTCTTTCCACTTTCATCTATAAATGTTCTTGGAATGATCTGACTTATTTGAGTCTCATGTTAGGCTTTCTTCAGACTTGTTTTGTCTTCAGCTATCCCTTGCTGTTTATGAAAAGATAATGTGCATAATCTTCCACAATCCTTGTCTCTAACATTTTGCCGGCAGATTTATATCCTGAACTCTTGTTTCCTTTGGATGCCATGTTTCTCTAATTGGTAAGGCAGTCAAATGTTTGCTGGACAAAGTGGTTTTTTGTTCTTTTGTCATCTTTCTTGTGGTGATAGCTTTGTAATAATTTAACTTTGGTAGGGAATAGTGATAATCATTATTGTCACTTACATAATATCTCTTATCCATTTCCCATTTTTTATCACTAGTAGTTTGTTTTAACTTACTCAACATGCAGCTGTTATAGTCAATATGTTATCATCTTAATCTTTCTAATTTGGAGTTGATTATAACCTTTATTCTAAAAAGCCAGTTGTCTGACTGTAGAGAATATTTTTTTGGTTTTTTGTTTTTTTGGGAGGGGATGGGAAGGGAGGGAAGGTTTCAATGTCAGTGGCTAGTTGCTGCCTGTCTATTAAGATATAGTCAGGTTTTTTTTTCTTTTTAATATTTGGCATTTATCAAATCCAATGCCTTCAAACATCCTTTTTTCAAGAAATTATGCATGATGTACAGCTGTGAGCTTTAGAAAAGTCTCCAAGATTTTGAACTCTTTCATTTCATAACTCTGAACTGTATTTTCTAATATATTTCTTATGTTTTCCCCTGTACTCCCTTTCACATCTAAATTATCAGAGTATTAATGTCTATGTTGTGAGGATCTTGCTAAGTTTTTTATAGAATTCTTCCATCTCTTCATCCTCTGCAATGAATGTTGGTACACTTGTATCAGTAGAAGAACTGAAATTATCTTCATGGTGGTCTTTTTGCATATGTTCATTGAAAGCACTATAAAGCACAATGGCCACATATCCATGAAAAAATCCTTCTCATTGCTCTTTGGCACAGGATGAAACCAAATCTGCCAATTCTGCCAACTCTTTCTTTGCCCCTTCAGGGAGACTCTGTGAGCCATACTTACATTTAACCACAAATTCCTTTTGTCTTCTGGCTTTATTTATAATAATAATGTCAATATTGATGCAGCTAAGTTCTTCTAATAATATGTCAACTCATTGGTTGCCAAAGATGGATTACAAATTTAGAGTATGGACCATTACATTTTTTTTTTGATGTAAAATGTATTTCTACATTATCCATGTTGCAAAAAAAAAACACCAGGAAAAAGTAAAGAAAGTGAAAAAGTTATGCTTCAATCTGCATTTGGAGTATATCAGTTCTTTCTCTGAAGGTAGATAGCATTTTTCATCATAAGTCCTTTGGAATTGTCTTAGATCATTGTATTAATCAGAATAGCTACGTCATTCACAGTTGATCATCATGCAATATTGCTGTTACTGTTTTCCTACTTCTGCTTGCTTCACTTTGCACCAGTTCATGTAAGTCTTTCTAGGTTTTTTTTTTTGAAGCCACCTGCTCATCATTTATTTTTTTATTTTTAATTTAATGTTTATTCATTTTGAACTTAAGTTAATGACCAAAAAAGAGAAAATTTCCAATAGCACAACATAAAAAGAGGATTCAATATAAAACCATGAATTTCCATTTCACAGTTTACTATTTTTGAAAAAATATGTAATAAATACTACATGTGGTTTTTGAAGCTATCCTACTTTTTCTAAATTTTCTTTTGTTCTGTGCTGTGTACTTTTTATTTTTTTTCTCCCTCCTTCCTCATCCCAGAGAGGGCTATCATTAGACACAAATATTTGCATATATGTAAAATCATACTATACATACTTCTACTTACCAGTTCTTTCTGTGAACATGAATAGCACTTCCTTCACAGGTCCTTTGTAGTCAATTTGAGTGTATATAATACTCAAAATAACTTAGTCATTTGAAGTTTTTCTTAGGACAATATTACTATTACTATGTACAATGTTCTCTTGGTTCTGTTCATTTCACTCTTCATTATTTCATTTAGGTCTTTTCATATTTTTCTAAAATCAATCAGCTTACCATTGCAGTTGTATTCCATTACATATACTATATATATTTAAAATTCCCCTACCCCTTCTTGCTTTCCTAGTTGCATTGGTTTTGTTTGTGCAAGAACTTTTTAACTTAATGTATTCAAAATTACCCATTTTATATCCCATGATCTTTTTTCTCTTTTCTTAGATCATAAATCCCTTCTTCATCCATAGATGTGACAGGCAAAATTTTCCATGTTCCCCTAATTTGCTTATGCTATCACAATTTATGTCTAAATCATGTACCCCTTTTGACTTGCTTTTGCTATATGGTGTGAGGTATTGGTCTGTAGCTAGTTTCTGACAAACTGATTTCCAGCTTTTCTAGTAATTTTTGTCAGATAGTGAGTTCTTGTCCCCAAAGCTTAGACTTTGGGTTTATCAAACACTAGATTACTATGACCATTTACTACTGTGTATTGTGTACCTAATCTATTCAACTGACCCACCACCCTATTTCTTAGTCAGTACCATATTGGTTTGATGATTAACACTTTTTAATACAGTTTGAGTTCTCATACTGCTAGGCTACCTTCCTTCATATTTTCCCCTCATTGACTCCCTTCATATTCTTGACCTTTTATTCTTCTAGATGAATTTTATTATTTTTTTTAGCTCTGTGAAATAATTTTTGGAGGGGCAGCTAGGTGGCACAGTGGATAGAGCACCAGCCCTGAAGTCAGGAGGACCTGAGTTCAAATCTGGCCTCAGATCAAACACTTGACATTTACTAGCTGTGTGACCCTGGGCAAGTCACTTAACCCCAATTGCCTAACCAAAAAAAAATAATAATAATTTTTGGTAGCTTGATTAGTATGCACTGAATAAGTAAATTAATTGGGTAGAATTGTCATTATTATTATATTGGTTTGGCCTACCCATGAACAATTAACATTTCTCCAGTTGTTTAGATCTGTCTTTATTTGTGTGAAAAGCGTTGTGTAACTGTGTTCATACAGTTTCTGGTTCTTTTCCTGGAAGACAGACTCCCAAATATTTTATATTGTCTGCACTTATTTTAAATGAAATTTCTCTCTCTATCTCTTCCTACTAGACATTGTTGGGAATATACAGAAATGCTGATGATTTCTGTGGGTTTATTTAATATCCTGTGACTTTGCTGAAGTTATTCATCATTTCAACTAGTTTTTTTTGTTGACTCTTTGATATATCATCATATCATCTGCAAAGAGTGATAGTTTTGTTTCCTCATTGACTATTTTAGTTACTTCATTTTTTTTTCTTCTCATATTGCTATAGCTAGCATTTCTAGAATAATATTGAAGAATAGTGGTGATAATGGATATCCTTGCTTCACTCCTGATCTTACTGGTAAGGGTTCTAGCTTATCCCTATTACAGATAATGCTTCCTGATGGTTTTAAATAGATACTACTTATCATTTTAAGGAAAGCTCCATTTATTCCTGTGCTCTCTAGTGTTTTTAGTAGGAATGAGTTTTATATTTTGTCAAAAGCTTTTTTTTTGCATCTGTTGAGATAATCAAGATTTTCTTTTATCATTTTTTTGTCTTTGATATGGTTAATCATGCTGATAATTTTCCTAATATTGAACTCATCCTGCATTCCTGGTATAAATCCCACCTGGTCCTAATGAATGATCTTTGTGATATATTACTGTGATCTCTTGCTACTATTTTATTTTAAATTTTTGCATCAGTATTCATTAGGGAAATTGGTCTATAATTTTCTTTTTCAGCTTTTGCTTTTCATGGTTTAGGTATCAGCACCATATTTATGTCATAAAAAGAATTTGGTACAACTCCTTCTTTGCCTGTTTTCCCAAATAGTTTATATAGTATTGGGATTAAATGTTCTTTAAGTGTTTGGTGGAATTCACTTGTGAATCCATCTGGTCCTGGTTCTTTTTTCTTAGGGAGCTCATTGATGGCTTGTTCAGTTTCTTTTTCTAAGATAGGGCTTTTTAAATATTCTATTTCTTCTTCTATTAATTTGGTCAATTTATGTTTTTGTAAGTATTCATCCCTTTCACCTAGATTATTAGATTTATTGGCATATGATTGGGCAAAAAAAGCTCCTAATAATTGCTTTAATTTCATCTTCATTGGTGGTGCAATCGCCCTTTTCATTTTTGATACTGGTAAATTGGTTTTCTTTTATTTAGTCAACTTAACTAATCACTTACGTATTTTTGTTTTGTTTTGGTTTTGCCTAGGCAATTGGGGTTAAGTGACTTGCCCAGAATCACAAAGCTAGGACTCATCTATTTTTTCAAAAATAAACCTAGATCTTGGTTTTATTTGTTAATTCAATATTAATTCAATTTCAGTTTTACTAATCTCTCCTTTGATTTTCAAGATTTCCAATTTGGTGTCTAATTAAGGATTTTAAATATTTTTTCTAGTTTTTTTTAATTGAAGGTCTAATTCATTGATCTACACTTTCTCTATTTTATTGAAGAAAATATTTAGAGATATAAATTCCCCTAAGTACTGCTTTAGCTGCAACCTGTAAGTTTTGATATGTTGTCTTATTGTTGTCATTCTTTTTAATGAAAGTGTTAGTTGTTTCCATGATTTTTTTCTTTGACCCAGTCATTCTTTAGGATTTGATTATTTAGTATCTGATTTATTTTTTCAGGTGAACCAGATTTCCTCCCCCTTATTTATGAAAAACATGAACCATAATAGATAGTGTAGGAAAATGTCCAGTCAGTCAAACAGATGTATACTGTTGCCCATAGAGTTGTTAGAGGAGAAACAGGAACCAAAAATCATTGAAATTATTTTTTCAAATAAAAAAAACCCTAATTAATGGAACAATCATTGGTAGGTGTTTTCTTCAGTACAAAGCTGAGAAGAGTCCAGCTGAAGAGATCTTCTTTTGCCTAGAAAATGACACCATTTCACAAGTCTGTGCTGATTACACTAAAAAACAAATCAGTGAGATTTATCTGGTCCTTTTTTCCAGCATTGCCACAAAATCCTTAGAATAGACTCCAAAGTAAACCAGTCATTCCAAATCTACAGTCACTCCAATTTAATTCATAGAACTGCTGAAAAAGCAGACATTTCTTTCTAAAAATTAAAAAAAAAGTTTCCATGGCCCTTTGTTGAATGTATTATTTATTGCATTATGGTCTGAAAAGGTTGCATTTAATATTTCATGCTTTTCTGCTTTTATTTCTAAGGTCATTCTGCCTTAATACATGGTCATTTTTTGTGAAGGCACCATGTACACCTGAGAAAAAGGCATACTCCTTTCTATTCCTATTCAATTTTCTCCAGAGGTCTAGTCTATAATATCTAACTTTTCTAAAATTCTTTTCATCTCCTTAACTTCTTTCTTATTTATTTTATGGTTATATTTATCTAGTTCTGAGAGGGGAATGTTAAGGTCCCCCACTTGTATAGGTTTATTGTCTTTTTCTTCCTGTAGCTTATTTAATTTTTCCTCAAAATTTGGATGTTATGCCACTTGGTGCAAAAATGTTTAGTATTGACATTACTTCACTTCTATGGTACTTTTTAGCAAAAATATATTTTCTTTGCTTATTTCTTTTAATTAGGTCTATTTTTGCTTTTGCTTTGTCTGAGATCATGCTTGCCACCCCTATTTTTTGTTGTTTTGTTTTTGCCTTGACTAAAGCATAATAAATTCAGCTCCAGCTCTTATTTTAACTCTGTGTGTTTCTCTGTTTCAAATGGGTTTTTTTGTAAACAACATATTATTAGATTTTGGTTTCTAATCTATTTTGCTATCCACTTCCAATTTGTGGGTGAATTCACATCATTCACATCCACAGTTGTGATTACTAACTCTGTATTACCCTCCATCCTATTTCCCCCCCACCATTTATATCCTTTCTCTCTTTCTCTCTCTCTCTCTGAAAATTCTGTTTTGCTCTGACCACTGCCTCTCTTAATTTGCACCCCCTTTTATCAGCCTTCTTCTCTTCACTTATCCTCTTTTCTTTCTATTTCCTTGTTGGGTCAGTAGACTTCTATGTCCAATTGAATATGCAGGTTATTCCCTCTTTGAGCCAATTCCAATGACAGTAAGATTCAATCCTTGCTTGCTTCCCTCTCTATTCCCATTTCCCCCTCCACTGGAGAAACTCTTCTTTGCATACTGCTTTAATGTGAGATAATTTCCCCCATTCATCCTCTTCCCTCTTTCTCACCCCTTAATTTTTTAAAAATCATCCCATCATAGTTAGCACACACCTATGCCCTCTCTCTGTATACTTCTGAATGCTCTAATAATAAAGCTCTTAGGAATTACAAATATCATGTTCCCATATAGGAATGTAAACATTCAACCTTATTGATTCTATCATTTATTTCCTGTTTGCTTTTTTATGCTTCTCTTAACTTTAGTAGTTGAAAGTCATGTTTTCTATTCAGTTCTGGTGTTTTTATCAGGAATCCTTCAAAGTCCTCTATTTCATTAAATATCCATTTTCCCTCCTGAAGGATTTTACTCAATTTTGCTATTATTATTTATCATTGGGTAGGTTATTCTTGATTGTGATCCTAGCTTTTTTACCTTCCAGAATATCCTATTCCAAGCCCTCTGCTCCTTGATGGGGGAGCTCTGGTATTTGAGTATAATATTCCTGGGGCTTTTCATTTTGGGATCTCTTTTAGGAAGTAATTGGTAGATTCTTTTAATTTCTATTTTACCCTCTGGCTCTAGGATATCAGGTGTTGGGTTTTTTTTTTGAAAATTTCTTGAAAGATGTCTAGGATCTTTTTTGGATCATGGCTTTCAGGTAGTACAATAATTCTTAAATTATCTCTCCTCATTTTGTGTTCCAGATCAGTAGTTTTTCCAATAAGACATTTTACATTTTTTTCCCATTTTAAAATTTTATTTTACTGTTTCTTGATATCTCATGTAGTCATTGCTTCCACTTGTCTAATTGTAATTTTTAAGGCATTATTTTTTTCCGTGAGTTTTTGTACCTCCTTTTCCATTTGACCAATTTTACTTTTTAATGATTCCTTCTCTTCAGTGGATTTTTGTGTCTCTTTTTACCATGTGGCCAATTCTATTTTTAATGCATTATTTTCTTCAGTATATTTTGTGCCTCTTTTACTAGGCTATTGTCTCTTTTTTATAAATTTCTGACATCGCTCTCATTTCTTTTCCAGATTTTCCCTCTGCCTCTGTTACTTGATTTTTAAAATCCTTTTTGAGCTCTTCTAAGAATTCTTGTTGGACTTATGTCCAATTTGCACTTTTCTTTGAAGCTTTGCTTGTAGATTTTTGACATCATTGTTTTCTGAGTTTGTGTCTTGATCTTTTCTGTCACCATAGTAGTATTTTAATGGTCATATTCTTTTGTTGATGTTGTTTGCTCATTTTCCCCTGCAAATTTCTTGCCTGTTAACTATGTTAAAATTGGTCTGTGCTCCCAGAGTGGAGGGGGCACTGTCCCAAGCTTCAGGTTTTTCATGCTGCTGTTTTCAGAGCTAGTTTTGGGGCATGTAAATTTTCAGTGCTCCCAAGGTGGTATGATCCAGGGAAAGATGTGGTCACTGCTCTACTCTTTACCCAGGAAGGGACCTTTTTCTCTTGTAGCCACAAGTGCTTTTGCTTCTTACCCTGGAACAGCAAACCAGAACCGTGTATGAGCAATGCAACAGGCTTCTGCACATGGTGCCAGCAAAGGGTCCCCTATAACCTCTTTCTGACCAGTTGTCCAATCCTCTTACCATATGTTGGCTGAGAGCTCCTGAAACTGCTGCTGTCACTGTTACAGCTGCCTCCAAGGCTTGCTAGTAGTAGTGAACTGAGCAGTGCTATTGCCACAGCCTGCACTGCTCTCCATTCTGACCTCTAACCCAGAGCCCTGAGCTTTCCTGCCAGCCTCCTAAGTTGACTTTTGCTGGGAAAATGTCTCCTGACCTTTTGTTAGCTCTGGCATTCCAGAATTTGATCTGAGGTGTTATTTTAAAGTCGTTTGGAGAAGAATGTTGGAAGAATTCATCTGAGTTGCTGCCTATGCTCCTTCATCTTGGCTCTGCCCCCAAATTTATGTTTATAAATAGCATAAACACTGGGAAAATTGCTGGAGATACCAACATTTTCTTCAGAATTCCTAATCATATCCCACTGAATGCCAGGCTTCTAAAGGAACAAACGCCCAAGGTGGAAACTCTTGAATGAAATAATGGGATTTTTCAAAGGGAGCCTTTTAGGCTGGTTGTATCTCTGAATTGTGAATGAACTCTTCCTGAACCTGAAAAGACCCCACCCTGGGGTCTGGAATGTTCTTCTGGAACTGGGAAAGGGTAGGTATGGGGAATGAATTTGGAATTTTCAAGGGGAGAGGCAATTCTGGAAAATCTCAATTAAGGGAGTGAAAATCTAGGACAAGCTTTGGGTGGGGATGCCTCTTGAGAGAAGCTTTGGAAGAAGGGCTAAGTAAAGATTGAAGCTAGGAAAGGCCTGGTTCCCAGTACTACCCTAGAAGTAACTGATACTCTCGAAATTGCCCTTTTATTTGTTTTTTTCCCCCTCTCTATCCCTTTCCCTTCAATACATAGTAGTAAAACGTTTCTTAAAAAGCCATAAAGAAGAGTTGTGTGCAATTTCATGGCAAGAGACTTCAGGCTAGGTGTGTCAGTCTTCCTTGAAAACTCAACTGGGTTGGAGGGTGGGGTGGAAAATACAGTCCCCCAAGAGTTGATAGGAACAGTCAGGTAGAAGAGAGCTCCAGTGAATTAAGTCCTTGGCTTACTGGTATAGAATCAATCACTGACTGTCCTTGATGCATGCATGCATGTGTGTGTGTGTGTGTGTGTGTGTGTGTGTGTGTGTGTGTGTGCAAATACATATATATTCATATGAATATATGCATACGTGACAGTGGGTCTATTTTTGTCAAAGTGCACATAAAATATCTAATATCCATTGACATTCTTGCTTTTATGGTGTTCTGTATACATTTGTGCCAACGAATATTTGGGACAATTGGGTAAAATTAGAAAGCCTGGAAAAAAACCCTAAATATTTGTAACAATTAAGAATCTGAAGATGAAACAAACATTTCCAAACTTAATTCCAATCCCTAATCCCAAATAGAAAAGTAATGGAATTCTGACAAAAGTTATCTCCAATTGAGGTCTACTTTCAGTGGTCTTGTTGGGCAATATGTGTTGCATTAACACATTTAAAAAATTAGTAGAATGTTCTGTCAATTGCAAAGGCATTTACAAACAAAACACAGACACTCTGATTTTTGTAAAGTAAATATGTAAGCCCCATACCGGCTTACATAAGGAAAGGGGAAATGAGAAAAAAAAACAGTTACGTATTTTATTTTAATGTGAGCTATTGCCTCCAATATTATTCCCATCTATTTAATAATTATTGAAGGCAAACAACTGCTTACTTCTCATTTCATATGTAGTTTGTAATATTGTTGGATTTATAAAACTGAAAATATAATATTTTGGGGTACCTTATTTAGTAACACTAGTCTTAAAGCAGTAGGCTCTGTGCTAAGTATTAGGGATACAAATACAGATGACAGCCCCTTACCTTGAAGAGCAAACATTCTAATAGGAGAAGACAATACACAAAATGGAGCTGAAAAGAGTTGGGTGAAGGTCCAGTTTCAAAGTCCAGAAAACCAGAGGCCAGAGACTAGAGGGGGAATGAAGTTTGCCTAACCTGGGCCAGTCCACAAAATGAAAGGCCCAGGAAGAATTCACTGATGGAAGAAGGAGGCCAGCCTGCCTTCTAGAGGGCTATTCTAGGGTGAGAAGGCAGTAGGGATGGTTGGATGTCAGAAGGTGAGGAGGTCCCATGAGGTGAGGGAAGTTCCAGGATGAATTAGCAGCAACTGAGGCATGGTTTTGAAGTGCAGAAAGTATCTGAGCCAGGAGCAGAATGACCTGTGTCTTGAAGGAAGGCATAAAAGCTAGGAGTGAGGAGGGAAAGCATTTCAGGCTTGACATGTAGTCAGTGAAAATGTACAGAACAAGGGCGTGGAATGTTATGTGAGGAATAGCAATGAGGCCAGTGTAGCTGAATCATTGAGTGCATTGGAAACAGTAAAATATATGAAAGTTGGAAAGATGGGAAGGGGCCAAGTTATGAATACTTTAAATGCCAAATGAAGAACTTTGCATCTGATCCTGGAAGTAATAGGGAGCCATTGTGGTTGAGTAAGGTGGTAACATTGCTAAGATCTATGCTTTAGGAAAACTACCTTCTGAAGCTTAATGGAGGATAGATTGGCATTCAGGGGACCATTTGGAAGGCTATTGCTATAGTCCAGAAAAGAGTTAATACAGGCCTGCACTATGTGTGATTGGAAATAAGGAGACATACATGAGAGATATAAAGGTAGAAATGACAAATTTGGCAATATATTAGATATGGGGGGGGATGAGAGTGAGAAGTCAGGGATGATGCAGTGGTTGTGAGTCTGGGTAATTTGGAAGTTGGTGTTCTGAATGATAATTCTGAATGATAAATTGGAATAGTGAATGGTGGGGTTTTTTTGTTTGTTTGGTGTGGGGGTGTCAGAGATAATGAGTTATGTTTTGGAAATGTTAAGTCTGAGATGCCTATAGGACATCAAATTCAACATGTCTTCCAAAAGATAGCTAGTGATATGAGAGTGGAATTCAGGTGAAATACTAGGATTAGATACTTAGACCTGCAAATCATCTGTATAGAGATGATAATTAAATTCATGCAAATTGGTGAAATCAAAGCAAAACTGTTTAGAGGGAGAAGAGACCCCAGGAGATTTAGAACAGGAGGGTACAGTGAAAGTCATCTGCTCCCAAACCCTTATTTTATAATTGCAGAAATTAAGACTTTGGGAGATCTTTAGTAGGTGGCAGAGTCAGGATTCTGACACAGGTCCTCTGTATAGCAAGAATGGAAAAATACAGAAAGTTAATTCAAATGACAAAGTAGAAATTCACAGAGGGTTTGAATGTAAAGCACTGGTGGTCAGATCAATACAACTGTATTAGAAAGCTTCTACCACCAAAAGCTGATGGTGTGTCCTGTTCAGAGGAATAAAAAGCAAGTGTATGAGATGTCAGATGACTCTTCTATCCACCTCTTTCTAAAGTCAGAGAACTCTCAGACCTTCTTAGCCTTCTGCCTTGCTTCTCCTCCACCTCCCACCTCCTGGTTCCCTCCCCATCTCATCTCCCCAGAAGGAAATTCAATCTGAATCAAAACCAGTCAGCAGCCTCATTTTAATGAATGAATGCATGAATGAAGTGCTCATTAAGTATTTACTACTGACAAAATACTGCGCTAAATGCTGAGAATACAAATAAAAAAGTAAGACAGTCCTTGATCTCCAGGAGTTCACATTTTAATAGGGGAGACAATCCATCTGGAAGGTTTTAGCTGCAAGTCAGATGGAAAGGCCCACGCTCCTTAGGATGGAACAGCAAAGCAAATGCTAATGCTGTTTCTTTAATGTCACTTGCTCTTTTAAAATCATATCAGTTTCTGATGTTGAACCATTTTTCAGCACCAGGTACTTGGTGGGAAGAACTTTCTTCTCTGGGCTTTCAGTAGCTGTGGCTGTGCCTGTAGGAGCAAGTGCCAGGCTGCTTCCCAGGATGATGGTTAAGGGCACTTAGTTGGAAGCAGTGCTGTTCCCAAAGCTTTTGTATGCCTTTGTGTTCTTTGGCAGAGATATGGACTAGACTGGAGGTGGGCAGGACCCCAGAGATGCAGGAGGAGAGGTAGGCTTCCTTCTGACATGTAGAGAGTGCTGCCAAATGCTAGTTGACAAGTTTATTCATACTGGTTACACAGAGAATTTCTAGTCCCTTCTGAGTTGGACCTTTTTTTTTCTTCTGTGATCAGTATGAATTTGAACACATAAGACGGGAACTTTCTTCTGTGTGGTTTTTCAAACATTTAAAATGACCTTTTTGCACATAGAACAGTGATAAATCCACATCACAGATGAAGATGATGATGATGATGATGATGATGATGATGATGATGATGATGATGATGTGAGGATCACAGTCTAGCCATGCATCTCATGGCATGATGCAATCTACTTTACCAAAATGATTATGAGGAGCCCTGTATCTTAATAATGTGAGAAGGGGCAGCTAGGTGGCACAGTGGATGGAGCACCGGCCCCAAAGTAAGGAGGACCTGAGTTCAAATCCGGCCTCAGACCAAACACTTGACACTTACTAGCTGTGTTCCCCTGGGCAAGTCACTTAACCCCAATTGCCTAAAAAAAAAATGGAGGAATGTTTTGGGGGCAGCTAGGTGGTAAAGTGGATAGAGCACTGGCCCTGAAATCAAGAGTACCTGAGTTCAAATCTGGCCTCAGACCAAACACTTGGCACTTACTAGCTGTGTGACCCTGGGCAAGTCACTTAACCCCAGTTGCCTAAAAAGAAAAAAAAATAATGTTAGAAGCATGTTTTGAACTAGTAGCCACACTTCTTGTCTCTATCAGGGGCAAAATTTTGAATCATAATTTTAGAACTGGGAAGGATATTAGAGGACACCTAGTTTAATACCACCATTTTATACATGAGGAAACTGAGGCTCAGAAATATACTGATTTACCTAAGGTCATGTAGGTAATAAGTGGTAGAGTTGGGATTTGAACCCTGCTTTTGAATCTGGATCTAGAGCAGGCATGTCAAACTAAAATAGAAACTATGCCCACCAAAGCCATACGTAAGAATCCCAGCATATTGATATAGAAAACCATATATTAACAATATTTTATGTTCTATTGTATTTTTATGTGTTTTGCTAAGTAATTTTCCAATTTCATTTTAATCTGGTTCAGGCTACAGTTGACAGTGTTGGGTAGCCATTTTGTTATTGCTGATTTAGAACTTTTCTTTTCCAATTGTACCATGTGGCTTGTCAGTCAATGACTATAGACTCAGGACCATCCAAATACAGCAGGTCATAGAAAACAGAGGAGAGATCAAAGAATTGGAAGCAAAGATAGGCAGGGTATGATTCTGCTGTGGAATCACTGACCCTGCCTGATGGTGGCATTCCTGCTGGTTCTGCTTTACTTCTTTGACTTCAGACCCAGCATTCCTGCCCAGATCTGACATGGATCTTGCTTAGCTGATCTCCCAGGACTTCATCCAGGGGTGGGGAGCCTGCGGCCTTGAGGCCACATGTGGCCCTCTAGGTCTTCAAGTGTGGCCGTTTGACTGAATCCAAACTTTTGTGAAGTCCACACTTAAGGACCTAAAGGGCCTCATGTGGCCTTGGGGCTGCAGGTTTCCCACCCTAGAAGGCCAATAGTGTCTCTCCCACTAAGCCTCATTTTCAGGTTTGGCCCCTCCTGACCTGCCCTGCTCCACTGCCATTTATATTCTATGACAGTAACAGTGGAAGAAATTGAGTAATTGGAATGACAGAAAATAATCCCATAGCTGGTGACAGTACTGAGATTTAAAATCATCCTGTTTTCTAAGTGCTAGGCCATATTGCTTTCTGTCTTTGTCCTGTTAAGGTGATTTCTCTAATAGTCATTTGTTTTATGAATTAGATAATACAAAATTGGATAAGTGTAATTTTTTTTCTAAATGAAAACATAAAGCAAATATTGACTGCTTCTCTGTTCTTCTGCACTCCTTTGAAAACGTTAGATACTCTAGGAAGCTTTTTTATTTTTTCATTAAACTTTACTCTCATGGAGCAAGTTTTACATTAGATAGGTCCCATGTTCTCCATCATGCAGAACTACCCCCAAGTGAGCTTCGTCTAAGATGTTGTTTCAATCACACAGGAAGACCTTCAAAGTGGAGAACCACAAACACTGAGTTAGCAAAACATGACAGTTGTTCTTTAAACAGTTATTAATTAGTAAATAGTAACAGTAAAGAGTTATCATTTAATTTGATGATCTTGCTATCATTCTTATGGGGTTTTTTTTGGGTTTGTTTTTGTTTTGCTTCTTGGTGAGGAAATTAGGGTTAAGTGACTTGCCTAGGGTCACACAGCTAGTAAGCATCAAATGTCTGAGGTTGGATTTGAACTCAGGTCCTACTGACTCCAAGGCTAGAGCTCCATCCACCGCACCACCTAGCTGCCCCCTCATATTTTTTATAGTATAGTAATTTGCCCCGTGTCAATTGTCCTTGTATAACTGAGTGAGGAAGTTCTAAGTTTCAGGATGTCCCTGTAAATAATTTCCTTTGCAGAACATTTGGAATAGATCAATGGTACATAATGGAAATGGGATTATATTTAGAAGCAGTGATATAACATAGGGAGAGAATGTACCAGAAAAATAAAAGATTTAGTGCTCGATTACCTTTAATTTAGTAGCTTTTTATGATTTTTTTTTAGTAGAGCTGGGCAAGGTTTGCTCCTTTTCAATTTACTGTATCATGTCAGTTTCTGAATTTGGAGCTTAATATATGGATGTTATTCCCCTCCATTTCCCATGTCTGGTTCATTTGGCATTATTCTGTTCACTTACTCTTCTCCATGTTTTCCTTTGTTATGTCTCTCAGAATTTCCAGGTAGTCACCTATCCCAAATCTAAATTAGCAGGGACCTAAAGCAGAGGTATCAAACACACATCCCATAATACTCCCAAGCACACTTGAACCAGATTAAAATGTAGCTCCTATCTTATTTTAATATGTTAATGTATTAATAAAAAAATAAATATATAAATGTATAGTTTTCTAAGTCATATGCATGCATATACAAACATATTTTTGTTTTGTTGAGTTGTTTCAGTTGTGTACAACTCTTCATGACCCCGTTTGGGGTTTTCTTGGCAAAGATATTGGAGTGGTTTGCCATTTTCTCTCTAGCTCATTTTACAGCTGAGGAAACTGAGGCAAATGGGTAAGTGACTTCTCCAGGGTTACATAGCTAGTAAGAATCTGAGGCTGGATTTGGACTCATGATAAGGAGTCTTCCTGGTTCCAAGGCCAGTACTCTATCCACTGTATCACCTAGCTGCCCCCACACAAATATAGGTATGTATAAAACATTGGAGAGCAGGTACCAGCTATTGGGGGTTGGGGGAGGACCAGGAAAAGCTTCATGTAAAATATAGAGCTTGAGCTGTGTCTTGAAGGAAATTTGGAGTTCTAAGAGGTAGAGGGGAGGAAGAAGGGTACTCTGGGCACGGAGACAGCCTGTGCATAGTCAGAGAAAGCAGAATGGAGCGCCATGTGTAACATCAAGGCCAATTTGACTGGACCAGAGAGTGAATAAAGTGGAAGAGCTGTGATATGGAAATGTAGGTTGGGTGGAAGTTGTGAGGGACTTTGAATTCTAAACAAAGGAACTTATATCTGATCCTAAGGGTAATAGGGAATCACTGGCATTTATTGAGCAGGGGAATGCCATAAGACCTGCATTTTAGAAAATAATTTATCAGCTGGGTAGAGGACATATAAAGGAGGAAAGAGATTTGAGGCAAGGAGAAGAATAAATATAGGAGAATATTACACTAGTTCAGAGTAGAAGAGATAAAGCCTTGTTAAGGCCTGAATTTTCTTTTCAAGGGCACAAAGTTTGTCATTCCACAATGAGATATGTAGGTTAATATGCAAGTTTGGCTGAGAGTTATCTATTCACTTAGAGTAATAGAACTTCTAGGTCTAAAAACCTTAGAGTTCACTCCCCCTGAATTCACAGTTGAGGAAACTGAGGCAGAGAATCACAAAGTAACTTTCCCTAGGTCATACACCTTGTTAGCAGCAAAGCCAGGACCAGAAGCCAAATAGTCTCATTCTCTCTGAGGTGTGAATAATATCAAGTGCATTGCTTAGAAAAGGGTGTCACAAGAGAGAAAGGGAAGATCTGTCTTCTGAGATCCAGTGAAGGAGGATAGGGGGAGACAGAAAAAAGAGAAAAAAAATCAGGTTGGTGATATTGAAGATAAATTTCACCTCCCCCACACTTCTAAGTTCAGCCTGGCAAAGGGGAACCCCCCCCATGTCAATCAAATCATCCCTCCTCCTCCCTTTCCTCCACTTAAATTTCCTGGAAACATTTTATCCCACATCAAACAGGGGCCCAACAGGGAACAGTTTCTTTTCAAGGGCTTTTTTCAAGGCCTTTTTTGTGTATTTCAGAGCTGTTCCTGTGCCTTCTTCTCTGGTCCTTTCCTGCTTCCCTTTTAGCCTGTGGATTTTCAGCTGACCCTTGTTATTTCAATAAACAGCTGATGGAGAATGGCTTCCTTCAGATTCTGTGAGGGGCCTGCGTCTCTCAGTTCCCGCAGCTGCACTTACTCCAGAATGGGGACGGGGCAGGCCAGCTTGGGAATCAGCCAAATTGTCATCTGTCCACCACTTGTTCATCTGCTGTGCCTGGGACATTTAGCAGATCTGTGTAAAGAAATGGTTTTCTTCCACAGAGACACTGAAAGGTCTCAGACTCTAAGTTCTGGACCAGATTGAAAAGGCATTCAGTTCTCTATTATCTGTGTAATGAAGGCCCAAGGAGAACCTAGAAGGTTATCTCTGTGGATCCCACAAAGCTAAGTTTAGGCACTAGAATGCTCTGCACCAGATCAGAGCTCGGACAGACAGAAAGTGATGGAAGGACAGAAAGAAACAAACATTTAGTAAACGCCTGATATGTGCCAGGCATTGTACCAAATGCTTTGCAAATATTATGTCATTTGATTCTCACCACAACCCAGGGAGGTAGGCGTTATTATTTATTATTCCATTTTACAGCCTGGGAAACTAAGGCAGACTCAGGTTAAGTGACTTACCAAGGATCACTTAGCTAGTAAGTGTCTGGGGTTGAATTTAAACTTGTCTTCTTGACTCTAGGACAAGTGCTCTATCCACTACGCCTCCAAGCTGCCTCTGAGATGGGACAAACTCACCTTAGACAAGGTTTGTTCTTTCCAGTGGAGAACCTCTAAAGCTGATTCCTAGATCTAGAACTTTGCACATTGGAAGGCCTCAACATTCTTTGTGAAGCTGCCCAAAGGTGAATATTGAGAGTAAAAGAGAAGGAGCCTGGAGGCCAGGGTAAACCATAAATTGAGGTTACTGAGCTAACTGTAAATAAAATCAACCCCTCCCCCCATTTTGATCATCTAACAGAATCTTGATCTCACAATGTCATTTGGTCTCAGTAACTGCCATTCATCATACATGCAGAGAGAGTAACACACAGAGGCAGAGAGACCCTGAAGATTTTGAATTGGATTTCAGAAGTCTACTGAACAAAATCAAACTGGATAAAATCAATATTTATAAAAGTTTTGCTCTGCCCCAAGTCACATCATGTATAAATCTGCCAAGGAGAAAGCTTCAGCTCTTAATGTCAAGGGGCTTACTGGCATCCTAACATCAAAACTCAGTGAGAAAAATGGGGCTAAAGCAAAGAACACCTCTGCAATATCAATATTAACATGCACTTCTGGTACTTTACAATGAATAATAACATGTTTGGAGAGCACCTGACAAAAATCTGCACAATGTTAAGGAGGCACAGCTCCATTGTACTAAGGCTACCAAAGAAGGATGAAAAAAAGGGGAAGAGAACTGATAGAAGATCTCTAAACTGACGATAAATAGGTTAAAAACCCAGAAATACTTTCGGAACAGACAAGCATCACTTCATTGAGAAACAACATAGGCCCTTTGACTGAATCCAAACTTTACAGAATAAATCCCTTTAATAAAAGTATTTGTTCTGTAAAACTTGGTTTTTACAGTAAAAACAAACAAACAAACAGCAAAAGGCCATACCCAAGCACCTAGGAGGCCACATATGGCCTCAAGGCTGCAGGTTCCCCGCTCCTGGCATAGGCTACCAATAAGACCATACCTTTGGATTTCTCAAATGGAACTGAAAGTAGTTTATCTCTATTTGTAGACTAGAAACTAGCTGAAATCTAATAGTAGAAGCAAAGGTAACATCCAAATGAAGCCAATTAGCCACATCAACAAAAGGCTACATCTTGAGGATTTGTTTATAGAAATGGAAAGACTTTTGGTGGTGATTGAGGGCCAGCCAGGCCATTGCAACCAGGAAGTGCAGAGTTTATGCTTAAGGAGACTAGACTTATCAATCAATGCAGTTTATGCAAAGAAATGGTAGAACCTATGTATCATTGCATTCTGTGAAATAATATAAATTGTTATTGTGTGGTCGTGTCCAACACTTTGTGACCCCATTTGGGGTTTTCTTGGCAAGTATACTGGAGAAATTTGCCATTTCCTTCTCCAGCTCATTTTACAGATGAGGAAACTGAGGCAAATGGAGTTAAGTGACTGGCCCAGGGTCACACAGCTACTAAATGTCTAAGACCAGATTTGAACTCATGAAGATGAGTCTTCCTGGTTCCAAGTCTAGCGCTCTATCTACTGCACCACCTAGCTGCCCCTGAAAAATATGGTACCTACCAAATACCTAGCAAGACTAGGTGGCTAAGATTACATATAGAAAGGTTACTATAAATAAACAGATGACAAAAGCTTGAGCTACAAATACATACCTCAATATATTCGTGAGGATTTAACCACAACAAAAACCTTTTTTAAAAAATTGAAATACTCATTTTTTACATTTATTATTTCTCCTTTCATATCCTGCTCCCAAATGAACAACAATACAAAAGAAAAACCACAAAAAAACTACAAATAAAACAAAAACAATAGCAAATATCAAATAAATTTTACTGGAACCACAGTTAGAACTGTGTTCAAGGAAAAGTCACAGTCTCTCTGAGATATTATTTGTTCTAACTTCTATAATAATGCTACTTATTTGTTCTGACATAATACTAATAATAATAGTTCACATTTATCGGATGTCTGACATCATCATCATCATCATCATAGCATTTATAAAGCTCTTTAAGTGCTTTACATATATGATCTCATCCTCACAACAGTCTCAGGGTGATTGATGCTATGATTATCCTCATTTTACAGATGAAAGAATTGAGGCAAATGGCGGTTAAGTCTGATAGCTAGTGTCTTAGCATAGATTTGAATTCACTGACAGAAGGCACTAAATAAATCATTGATAATTGATTTCACTTTCCATGATCTCTTTTGATCCTTTGTGTAAAGTGAGAGGATTACACTAGATGACCCCTAAGATCCCTTTGGGGTGTAATGGTCTATGTTTCTATGTCAAAGCCCTCCCACCATCTCTAAGCAGGCCAAGGTCCCTTCCAAGTTTCCTCTTCTTCTAGGTCTAGATTTGCATACTCCAGATGAAGGGAACAGAGGGATTCATGGAAGGCAAGTGATGAGAAGTGGGTACCTTGTTGTCCCACCAAGGAAGACTCAGGCACACCCTTTCTGAGCCTTCTGGACCACTGGTGAGCTGACTTGGTTATATGTAGAAGCCTCCTTAGGAGGAAGGAACAAACAACAGCTGGCCAGGACCAGAGCCAAGAAAATGCTGCCTTTGCAGCATTTCTGGATCTTAGATTTCCTAAAGGTTCCCCTGAAAGGCCACCTCCAGTGAGTGGGCAAATGGTTTATTGCAGGCCTGTGAATCAGCTGAAGGGAATCAGCTGTGAGGGGCTGACAACTTCATGGATTTAGGGTTGGAGTGGTGCTTAACCTCCCCCCCCATATGATTTATGTAATCACAGAAGGCCCCAACTTCTTAATTGAATCAATCCTTAATTAAATATAATTAAGTGCTTTGATCACTAGATAAAGATAAATGAGTGCATTTAGGAAATATCTAGTGATTGATTCCTGTTATTCTATAGATGAGGAAACTGAGGCTCAGTTAGATGAGTGATTTACCCAGGATCACACAGAGTCAGGGACACAGTTGGAATTTGAACCCAGGTGAAGGAGAAGACTAAAATTTTTCCCTTCTTCCTTCCTCCTCCCTCCTCCCTCTACACAGCCAGAAGGAGAGCATTTAGACAGCAGTCTGGTACAACTATGCTTTCAAAAAAATGAGTTTTATGGAGGGAGGCGATTCATTTTTTAATTTGACTCATGTTTGTTAATCTGAGTAGGCTCCCAATGATACGTCACCTTTTCTCTTAAGCCCCACTTCTTTCTATTTTCTGACAAACCCAGCATACTTAGACACCCACAAAGTCTTCAAGATTTCCTGGTTTCCAGACTACAGGATGATAATAGAGCTTATGATAACTGGTAGAAAAATACAGGTGGAAAAAGTGACAAGTTACTGGAAATCCAATGTTCTTGAACATGCTGGGGTAGAAAAGCTCTTTCAAGGGGGGGGGCTTGTTTAAAGAGGGATGAGAAAAGAAGCTTGGGAGGAAGTGCATGTTCAGGGACAGGGGCAGGGGACAGAGACCTTTAACCTTTAACAAGCTTGGCTTGAGATCCAGAAGAAGACTCCTTTTGCCTCAGTGACCAAGCAGCCTTTGATTCTGTGTTTCATAGGCAAGGTTGAGTAAAATAAAACAACTAGAAGAGATCTTAGGAGTCCACTAACCCAACCCTGAAAATCATTATTTATGGAGGAGGAAATGGAGGCCTCATGAAATGACTTATTCAAGCCATGAAGCTCATAAATGGCAGAACCTGTGTTAGAAGCCACCTCATCTTCCTCCCAATGATCTCTATTGTCTGTATGCCAGCAGGTTACACTTCTTTTTCTCTGGTCCAAAGGAGAAGTTATTTGAAGAAGGACATTTAGCTCTAAGAGCATCAGGCACTTTTGGAAAGATCACACAGGAAATACAGTAGAATTCCAGCCCTCTTCTTTGCATGTCTGAGTATTCTGAATGACTGTAATTGATGGCAGAATCATTCAGCTTTCCATGAATACTTTGTAGAGCAATTTTGTGCTTCTTTCTGTATCCTAATCTCTGAATTCCATTAAATATTTATACAACATTCATGCTCATTCTGTGTAGCAGTAATCATTCAGTTGTTGCCCAGACAGCACTCCCTCTAGGGCTGTTTCCCCCTTACTCCCACTTATGTTGGTGGGCTAATTCCCTCAGGATTCTAGGGGTAATCCTAAGGGACCAGTGTTTCTAGTACTGTCACTCATGAGCTTCCCACTGGTGTGCTGTGCATTGTTCATCAGCTTTTAACAAGGGTATTTACTGACCAGATATAAGAATAGTTGTTATAGAAACATCTTAAAGTGGGAAGCACTCTCCCTTTGTACACATAAGGTCCCTGGAGAGAAGAGGTTCAAGGGGCAAACCCACTACTTGTAGTTATTGGAAGTCCTTTTCTCCTTTGGTGGAATCCTCATGAAATTCCCCTTCAGTATAGCTCTCTGCTGGACTCCAATGGTTGGTACCCTCTTACAAGTGCCTTTCCTCGGGATGTCTTCTTTGTCCTCAGTGTATTTCTTAGCTCCCAGTTTGGAGATTGTTGTCAGCCACTGCTACTCCAGGGGCCATCCTGCCAGCCCCGGCAGACACTGCAGCTAACCCACACTTGCCTTTTCCCTGGCCACTAGTGGGACCTCTGATGGCTCTCCCAGACTCGCACTTGGGAGGTTAGAATTCTCTGTGTCATCCTTTGCCTAGTGATTCCCTCTTAGGGGCTTGGCTAGAGGTGTCTGACCACCAGGCTGGCTTACTTCTGGAATGCAGGATCTCCTGCTTGCTTGCTGTTCTTTATGGCCTTATTTGTCTTCATCCAGGGCTCAAAGTACTTCATTCATCCCAAATCGATTAAGAACATATGCGCTCCTATCTTTGTGTCTGAGATTAAATTTGAATTCAGGTCTTCCTGACTCTAGGCCTGGTGCTTTGTGCGCTACACTGCCACCTAGTGGCCCTAAGGAAAATATACAAGGCAATCCATTAGAGGCCTTGTGTTAGGTTCAATGCGTTTTCAGTATTCTTAAAATCAGCATGGCAGAGGCAAAACACAATTTTTTACCTGATGTTCTCTTCCCTGTCTTTTATTCTAGCCAACTTCCTTATTTTGCAGATCAGGAAAATGAGGCTTAAGGAAATTAAATTACTTGTTCAAAATCACACTTATTTACTTTTTAAAAAAATCATTTTTTATTGTTAGCTTTTATTTTTGCATCTCCTTTACCTCCCCATCTTCCTATCTCATTTTCTTTCAGAGACCTATCCTTTATAAAAAAGAATTTTTTAGAGGGGAAGAAAAGGGAAAAAAAAGTTCAGCATATTGAAAAAAAAAGCCAACATTATGTGAAATGTTCCACAGTTGATCACACACTTATTTACTGGACTGGCCTGCACTGGAAATATGCTTTCAGACCCTCAACTCAATGTTATCACTATATCACACTATCCTTCTTCAGGAAAATAACCTTCAAGGCCCTCCATAATCTGATTTTGTGCTATCTACAGAAACTTATTTATCCCCACTACTTAGCTGGTACCTTCTGCTCCAATCAGATCAATCCCTCCCAACCTCCTACTTATCCTCTGTAGGTTCCTGATACATTTTCACCTCTGTGTCTTTGTTTGTGCTGTGCCTCTTGCTTGTGAGGCAGATCCTCCAGTACTAGATCGACATTGATCTAAATTCTTCCCACTTATCAGAAGTCCAGGTTAAATCACACTTTAATCAGTATATTGACTAACTTCTACATGTAATTTGCTAGGTTGGCTGGAAGGTCGTGGTCTATCCCAATCCCCTTGTTTCACAAATGAGGAAGCTGAGGTGTGGAGAAAGTTAGGAACTTGGTCCGAATCACACAGGTAGTAAGTATCAGGACCAGGTCTGGAACTGAAGATCCCTTGTTCCAAGCAGCTTCAAAGTGGGGAAAATCCAGATGTAGCACAAAAGGAATCCTTTGGGCTGGGGTTGCTTAGTACCACTCTATGCACCCCCCTCTACCAATAGCTGCTATGGAAGCTCAGGGACTTATCCTAGGGATAGTGGAAAAGGAAGAAGCCCGTGAAGCCTCCATAATCCTGCCCACCTACTCTCTATCAGCTAGCTACTTATTATCCATGAAGTATGACCTTTTTCATTCTTTACAATTCATTCAACCTTTTTGTTTTTTTTTTCCCATTAGATACAAATGTACAGGGAATCAAGATATTATTACCTCTTGATATCACTTTCCAACAGGCAATCTTGTATCTTTCAAAGAGGAGTGCAATGCCCAATGTGCAGCCCCAAATGGAGACTTAACAGTGAAATCATAAATAACAAGAATCAAAGAACAAATCATAGAAATAATTATTAATTATATGAAAGGAAATTATAATAATGGAACAAAATATCAAAATTTCTGGTTTGCAGCTAAAGTAGTCCTCAAGGGAAAAATCATATCACTAAAAACATACTTAAAAATAGAAAAGGAGAGTGTTGATGAATCAAATATGCTTTTTAAAAATTAGAAAGCCAAAAAATAAACGTAAAATAGATACAGAAGAGGAAATATTAAAAATTAGAGATGAAAGTGATAGCTGAAAAGCAAAAATCTATAGAAATGATAAATAAAACTGAAAGTGGATTCTTTAAAGAAGATTAGTAAAATTGATAAGCTTTTAGCCAACATGGTTTCTCAAAAGGAGGGAAGATGCTCTAGTCAGCAATGTGACTGGTACTAATCTGAACTGCATTCAGTGTGATCCAATAGATTTTAATCTCCATCCTCCTCTGAGCCATCAAGTTACTGGTCACATAAGCATGTGTCCTTTGGATTCTTTGTTCTGGCTGATATGAACAACTAGCTCTGCCCTGCTCAGTGTTTTATTTATTTATTTATCTTGTACAAAAGAAAGAATCCCTTGTGCATGCTCATGGCAAGAGGGTCTGACTCCCTTGGAACAGAAATAAAGGATTCTGAAGAAATATTTCCTGGAGTTGTAAAATAGTGTCAGTTCTTAGAATGGATAAACCTGCATTTCTCTAACATTATGAGCCAATTTAAAGAAGTTTAAATCTATGACAAAGGAAATTTTTTCCATCCTTGCTAATTAGTTCATCTTAATATCAATATCCCTTTGGATGGAAATTGAACACTAATTTATAAGTACTTGAACAGCTTCCTAATTGGTTTGTTTGAATTCCACAAAGAAATGTACCTCCTGCTATAAATATTTTTGGCTCCAAGGAGTGGACTCAGATGGATAAGGTCAGATGGATGATTTTCTTTAAAGATACCTAGAAGTAAAATTTAGTTTACTTAAATACACAATTATTTCCTTTTTTTTTTTTTTTTTTACTATCTCCTCTCCCTGCTCCAAAGCAATTTCCTCGGAGGGGCAGCTAGGTGGCACAGTGGACAGAACACCAGCCCTGAAGTCAGGAGGACATGAGTTCAAATCTGGCCTCAGACCAAACACTTGACACTACTAGCTGTGTGACCCTGGGCAAGTCACTTAACCCCAATTGCCTAAATAAATAAAACAAAGTAATTTCCTTGGAGATTTCATAAGGGAATTTGTCCAGTGGCTGATTGGTGTTTTTCTAATTTATTGGCCAATATTCAGGGATACTTTTTTTTTGAAGTAAATGTAATGTCTGTAACAATGTATTTCAGATTCAAGTGCAATGGTGTGCTAATAAACGTTTAGCAACTGGCTCTTTGAAAAGCATGATACAATTCTGTGTTCACTCTGAATTATTGGCATTTTCTCCATCACTTTATTAAGTCTAGACAATCAATGAATCAATAAATCAAGCCTTGCTTTGTAGCCTATTTCCAAGGTGTAAATGCTCACATTGAATATTTAACAATCGGCTCTCTGATGGAGTAGTGCAAGCTAGCCCCAGTACAGCCAGGATTAGGATGGTTACTAATTTTTATATCTTCTTCTGGTCCACTGGTTGGTTTATCTTCCAGAAAGTAAAATAATTGATACAGATTAGGAAACTCTGTTGGATCTCCATGTAGAAAACAACACTATGAGAATGTGAATTGAAATATTGTGTACTGTAACATCAAGAATCACCCCAAGAAAGCAACCTAACTACAGCATTCCCAAATAAATATGTTAATAGGTGCTTGTTAAATGAAAGAAATCTCACCTCTGATGTTCACTATTTGTGTCACTATGGACAACCTCTCTGAGCCTCAGTTTTCCTCATCTGCAAAAATGAGGACAATGGATTAGATGGCTTGAGATCCCTTCCAGATACTGATTTTGAGTCCTATGAATCATCCAGTTGTCTAATGCTATGATGGCAGCTTCTCAGTGCCTAGTGTCATCAACAAATATATATATTATGAAGTCATAGGTCATAATAACAGCAGGTGAAATTTATATGGCACTTTAAGTTTTTTATAGCACTTTGATATGTTATCCCATTTGACACTGACTGCAGCTCAGGGCAGTCAGTACTAAATGTACCAACTACTTTGTACTACTATTTTACAGATGAGAAAACTGAGGAGCAAGTTGAATGACTTCCCTAGTAAGGGCTAGTAAGCATTGCAGGCAACTGGCACGCTTGTCCTTCTATTGTCTCTCATAAAAGGAAAGGTATCAGAGTAGAAAGAGCTCTGGATTTAAAATAAGATGACATGACTTTGAGTCCAGCCAATTGAGAAAATTAAATTGATTCTGTATCATTTTTGTTTGGTCCTATTTACAATGTATTGATTTGGTCCTGCAACTTCCTAAGTCATCATTTTTTTGACTCTGAACATATTTCAGAAGTTTAGCTGTTTTGTAATGAGTTAAGTTTAGAAATCCAGTTATCCTGCTGATCACTGCTCTATTATTGCCTCAAGGAAATCTGTTGTCCTTGAGGGAATCAGATAGACACCAAGGAGTTTGGTTCACTATCCCTAACCTTGCAAGTGAACTCAAAAAATGAAAATTTCTTTGTCGCAGGAGAGAAGGGGTTATTGTTAAGGTCTTTTGCTGAACTGGGGCAGACACTGATCTATTTTATTACCGTTCTTGCCCTGCTAATAAACTATAATATTGCTTAGAGAATATGTGCCTCAGTCTACCTTTGTTGAACTTTACTTGTGACACTTTGATACTTAACTGGGTGACTATGGACTAGTTGCTTAACTTCTATAAACTTTAGTTCCCTAATCTTTGAAATGGGGGTAATGAAGCTTACTGTTATCTACTCCTAGGGTTGTGGTAAGGAAATCTCTTTGTAAACTATAAAGAGCTATATAAGATTGTTCTAGTCTTACTATCATTGAATGCTAATATGGAAATATGTTTTTTCATGACTTCACATATATAATGGGTATCATATTGTTTAATTTTTCAGTGGGTGGGGGAGAAGCTAGAGGGAGGGAAAGAATTTGGAGCTCATAAAAACAAGGTTAAAATAAAATAAAATAAAATAAAATAATCATTGAATGTTAGAGCTGAATGGGCCTTGGAGATTTTTTGAGTACCTCTTACCAGGTACTTTTTGAGCACACACTGTACCAGGATGCTTTGTCTTTCTCTTGCTGTAGTATTTTCATCATAGCTCTTCTTCTTAAGAGTTTCTCTGGGTCAGATCACCTGTTGGATGATAAATTGACCCAAGGGAGAGTACAGATGAGATCTTCCAAGTGCCCAGAGGCACAGCCCAGTCCAGTCTCCTTGGGAACACACATTTGAAATTCCCGTGTTAGCTGTGATTAATTCATACCTGTGTGCAAATGACCATTTGGTCCTATCCTCATCTCCCCAGGCTAGGCTAGATTGAATTCTGTTACTGCCTCATATTTGGTTATTTCCCAGTGTATCCATCTTGTTTAGCTACATCAGTCTGCAAATCCATCTCCAGCACACAACTTGCTGATTCCCAGTGTATCACACAGGTTGTGGAGCCACTTTTTTAACCCTACTCACACTGGTACTATGGGGAGAGCGTGGTGGGCTTCTTTTCTCTTTGAAATTCTAGAGGACCGTAAGCTGCTGGGGGTAGTTTCTCTAGTACTTATCTCAAGAGTACCTTCCCTTAACAGTCTGCTTCCTCTGTTATCACTTGATATCATTAGCTAGCCAAACTTACTTTTAGAAACAGTTATTTACTAAGATGATATTCCTTGTCTCTCCCAACTGGAGAACATACCCTCACACAAGAGCATATAGAATCCAGAGGAAAGTGGGCTCAGGCTTAGAGAGCAGATGAGACAAAGAGGGTAACAGCTCCTGGAGGTCTTTTGTTATCAGTTTCTTTTTTCCCCTAGTGGGGTCCCCGTGAATTTCTTCTTAGAAATGGGTTGATTTTCTCACAAGCTCCTTATAGAGTCCCTAAGCTGCCATTCTTCAGTATGTCTAGTTTGTCCTCAGTGCTCCCTGCTGATATTGCCTATGATGGAGCTATCATGAGATCATTCATGGGAAGTCCAAGTCTTTTGGATCATATGAAGTTAAAAAGGTCTTCTTCTGGTCAAAGGAAAGGGAAGAAAGAGGCTTTTTTCTCACTTGCCTCCCCCAAGTGGTTCACTCTCAGGGACTTGACTAGAATTTCTTTTGCCCCTCAAATGCTGTGTCTTCTATCCAAAATCTCAAGGCATGACCAAATATCTTCAGACCACACATACTCCCTGTGTAGGATCATGTCATTTAAAATAATGGCTGAATACTCTGTTCATTCCCAATTTGCTTAACTAGATTGTTCACATTCGTTCAATGCCCTTGATAGACCGATGTAATAGAGGTATTCTCATCTAACGGAGGTACCAGAGTTGGTGTATTTTGTTAGCTACTTTAAATGGGGATGGAGTGATTTATTGATTCAGTTGATCCTTCTCTTATAGTATCATTATGCTTTTGACTATCCTAATTCCCTAACTTAGAATAGTGTGCACCCTCCTCTCTGCCTTTCCATGTCCTTTCTCCTCTTTCACAACCTTGCACCTAACCCACTTCCTCCAATAAGCTTTTTCTGGTTAGCCCCTACTGACTCTTTTTATTCTTTTGCTCTGCATCCTTTCAATACTTGAGTAAATTCTCATTCTCTGTATTGCTTTTCATGTTACTATGGTTTACTTAGAAATATTCTTGTGTGATTATCATGTATGGATATTTCATTTCCCCCCCACCCGAGCGGATCATAATGGAATTGAGATCCTAACTAGTCTTTGTTGCTTTAATCCTCTCCATAATAATAGTGCTTCAAAGCTCACATTTTAATTACTCATGTTTGTATAGCACCTTAAGATTTTTCACATTTCCCCCCCTCCATAACAACCCTTCCAGGAAGGTAGTAAAAGCATTTATAAATTTCATATGATTTAGAGCTGGAAAGGACCTGGAGGATTATCTGAGCTAACTCTCTCGTTTACAGAGGAGGACACTGAGGATTGGAGAGAATAAGTGACAGGTCCTTAGCACAGTTTTATTTTGTTTATAATGCAGACCTTCTGAGAATGTAAACTCATGAAGGGCAGTGTTTTTGTTTGTTTTGTTTCATTTTGTTTGAGACTCCAGTGTCTTTTATATCACAATCACAATCAATTAACTTTTATTGAATTGAAGATCTCATGCTGTCTTTTCTCTTTTTCCTGAATTTTACTTATATGAATTAAATATGAAATTGCTTATTGAGT
Organism: Phascolarctos cinereus; assembly: GCF_003287225.1. NCBI lineage: Eukaryota > Metazoa > Chordata > Mammalia > Diprotodontia > Phascolarctidae > Phascolarctos > Phascolarctos cinereus. Next base: position 358,675,674 of record NW_027555847.1, read on the forward strand.
AGATGGTATTGGCAAGTTTTGGGGGCTTGAAAAACCCAACTACACAAGGCTTCCTCAGGGCAAGATTGTAAGGGGGATATTTTTAATCCAATCTAAAATAAATCAGAAGAAATAAGTATACAATACCTCAACATAGCAAAACAAGCACACAAAACCCTGCTAAATAGTAAAATGAATGTCTGTATTATGTAAACCTAGAATTAATTAAAATTAACTTTTAATTTTTTCATTTTGTTAGTATTGGGGGGGAAATTCTTTATAATTAATAAATCACACGGAAGCCTAAAATTAAAAAAAAAAAGATCTCACCCATGACATCATTGGTCCTCTTCAAAAATGAAAGATGAACAAAATATTCAAAATATAGTAGCTCAAATACAACTTTCAAAAAATAATTGCTTGGATAGTTTTTTTGGGTTGCAAATAATACTTAATATTGTCAAAACACTGTCAAACACCCATTTTTGACTCAAAGTGAACTAGGAATTGAGTCCCAGAGAGGTCATGTCTTGTCTATGATTACAAAGTTATCAAGTGTTAGAACTGAGGTTCAATCCAGGTATTCTGGCTTTCTGGTCAGTTCTATTTTTTGCCTGTTATCCTCTTTCCAACTTCATCTCTAAATGCTGGGCCAAATTGGATCATGGTCTAGGCTTTCTGTAGAATCACTGTTTTTGTCTACTGCTCTTTGCTCTTTATAATCTGCCACTGTTCTTTTCCATGATGTTTTGCAAATGAGTTTATATTCTAAACATGGTTGTCACCTTGTGTCCCTTCCTGGTAAAGAAATCAAGTATTGACTGATCTAAGTGGTTTCTAGGTTCTTCTAACCTCTTCATTGTGATAGTTGCTCTGCCTCAGCTAAACTTATATAGAAAATGGTGATAATCGTATTTGATATATTTTTCTTTATTCATTTTTTATCATCATTAACTTGTTCAAGTAGGCTTAAATGGAGTTGTAATCATATGTAGGGTCATGTAATATTTATCCTCTTTCTAGCTTTGTATTGATTCTTTCTATTAAGAGACAGAAGATATTGTAATATTCCACTGGAACTTATAGTGCTTATTCAGCCTCCCCTTTACTTAGTCAAAACTGAATAAAGATCCTTCCTCATAAGGAAACTATATCTGATTTTATCTTTATATCTTCTTTGTTGCACAGGGCTTTGAATATAAGTAGTTAATAAATGCTCATTGAGATGATTTTAGACCTATTCTCTGTATTATGGTGGTGGTTGTACTGTTAATGGTGGTGTTAATAATGATGATGATGATTTAGCATTATATTTTGATCTGAATACATCAAGCTTCAGAATACTTAAGGCATATTTCAGGGAGATAAGAGCTACATATAGTTACTCAAATGAGACAAGCTTAACAATTCATATGAGATAAACTGAATGGATGAAAAATGCCAATTGTTTAGACTATGGATGACGTGTAGTTGGATGGCTAGCCTACTAAGCTGTTATGCTAACAAACATATCAGGTTTAGATATTGCAGTGGAAAATAAGTTAGGTCCAGAACTGAATATAGGGAAGAGCATAAAACTGTTATGCAGTTAGGAAACTGTGAAATGTTTTCAGTGATTCCAAACTCCTTTTCAGTCCCTGGATCCCTCTTTTTAACCAAATGTTCTCTTAGTGATGCTGTATGGTTGTGAATTGTGGAATACCACAATCTCTCAAAAGTCAAAGTTGCAGGTTATATAAAGAGCAATAGAGAAATGCATGGCAGGCAAAAACAGGTTTCAGTTTTCCTCTGAAAGATTACCAACTGATATCACCAAGGAAACATAAACTAGAAAAAGAATATGTAGGCTTATCCTTGTACTGCAAATAAATCAGCCCAAGTGCCAGTAATCATAAAGTATATAAAGAAGAAAAGGAAAGCTTCTAGTGCACTGAGAAGAATCCTCTTCCTCTGTGAAGAATCTGTGGAAGGCTATGGATAAGAATCTCCCTGGAAAGGAAAGTAGGCATGGCTCCATTGTGATTTGCACTGATGGATACAACAGATATTGCTGAGATTATTGACAAGTATGTCATAAAGATTTATTACCACAATAAGCATCTTTAAGAGTTTTTGAGGACTTAGTTAAGTCAGTTGTAGTTTGTGTCTCCAAGGCAGTTACTATTTGGTATTTTCTTGTGGATACCATAGAATCTCTAATCATACCATTAAAACTCCCATTACAGGATATGTTGGGATTGAGCTTCCAAGAGGGATGTCTTGTTTTCTTTCTTCTTTTTTTCTTTTCTTTTTTCGAGGCAATGGGGTGAAGTGACTTGCCCAAGATCACACAACTAGTAAGTGTCAAGTGTCTGAGGCCAGATTTGAACTCAGGTCTTCCTGAATCCAGGGCCGGTGCTCTCTCCACTGGGCCATCTACCTGCCTTATGGGATGCCTTGTTTGAATCATAGAATGTTGAGCTACAGGGGACTTTAGTGGTTGCCTAAACAATATGATGGAGTGATGGGAGTTTTGGCCTTGGAATGAAGAGATCTGAGATCATGTTCTTGTACTAATATTTTATTTTTGTGAATCTAGGCAGGTTACTTAATAGCTCTGATTGTTGTGAGAAAAGTATTTGTGAACCTTAATGCATTATCATTATATAGTCATAAAATCATAGATTTGGAACAAAAATGGATCTCAGATGTCATCTTCCTCCTACAGAGGAGGAAGCTAAATCCCAGACAGCTAAAGCACCTTACTTATTATCATATGGGGAGTAAGTTGAAGAGGTGAGATTTGAACCAAGGTCTCCTGTCTTGCCCCCTCATCATACTCCAGCTGCCTCATTCCACAGACAAGAAAAATGAGGTCCAGAGAGTTGGAATAACTTACCCAAATCTACAAACAAGATAATGTCAGAATCTGAACAGTGACCTACTTCTGATGACAGGTTCATCATTCTTTCTGCTACATCTGCTGCCTGCACGGTGAATGGTTTTAGGCTTTAACTACTAAACATTTTAAAATCCTTCCAAACTCTGAGCAGCTAGGTACAACTTCTCAAGTATTAGTGTTGCTGGATGCTCAAGTGTCAAGCTTTGGACTACCAGAGTTCTAGGCTTGTCTCCAACACTGAGCATTCAGGGGAAATAAACAACAACAAACCATCACTACACCTTTGTGTGTGGTTGTATGGTTTGTCCTTCATTCTCGAAGAGGACCATGACATCAAAGAGATAATGATATGACTTGCAATTGATTTTGATTTGAGTGAGGGAAAGCTGAATGAAAGGTATGCATACATAAAATAGGCAGCTGGCTTAGCTGTGGGATTAGAAGACCTACACCAGGCCTCCTTACCTAATTTTCAAAACCCAATTTCTCAGAGAGCTGCAGATTCCACTGTTTTAGCATCGAGATTTGGGCTAAATTATTTGACTACAAAAGACCACTTATATCTATACCTCTATCTATTATGACCTTTTGGAATCAAATATTTTTATTTTTATTTGGAGTCAAATTTGCATTTCTATGCATATATAAATATATATATATAGAGAGAGATCTATATCTATTTATATCTATAGATATAGGTATCTATCTATAGATATAGATATCTATCAAGCATCTATTATCTATATGTCCATCTGTCTTTCCATCTATCTATCTATCTATCTTACCTGAAAGGGCTGGAAAGATACTGACTAATATGAGCTCATTAGCAACCATGAAAACAATGGCCAAAGAGCCTATATCAGACTAGCTACCCGTTACATTGGAGAGGAGAGAACAGAATGGTTAGATGGACTTAAAAGGCAGACTGTAGGGTATTGCCCAGGAAGGTGAAATCTGAGTGGGAACCAATGGTGTGGGGCCCTTGACAGCTAGAAAGCAGTTCAAAGAAGATACTTGGAGGTGTGTTTGTATATTTATAAAGGGAATGGGAAAATTTAGAGGGGAGAAAGGAACAAAGGGAGCATGGAGAATGCTAAAGTCAACTCCTGCCCCCTCACTTCCTAATTTTGCACTCATGAACCTCAGTTTTCTCATCTTTGTAATAATAACAGCGTTCGGGATCTAATCAGTTAAGGCTGACTTGCTATAGTGGAGAGAGGACTGGCCTTGGAGTCAAAAGGCTCAAGCCTGAATCCCACTTTGGAAAGGGACTTGCTTCCTGATCGTACTCAAGTCATTTCTATTCTCTTCTCAGTTTTCTCTTCTGCAAGACAGGAGTCATTCTAGCGTTAATCTCACAAGCTATTGTAAAGAAACCAATTTATGAATATTAATATGTTATAGAAATGGGAGCTTCTTGCTACCAGAATGTCCATAAAGAATTCCTGTAATAGCAAGGAGAGTTTCTGCCACAGTATTTTCTAAAGTTGAAAAAAAAATTCAGTTACCCTCTGAGATGAACTGAACTCAGCAAATTGCAACCATTAGCTAGTCCATGGTTGTTAAGTTCTTGGAGTTTTAAAGATCAGAAGAATTTTATAATGAGTTAGAATCAGGTCTTGTAGCTTTAAATCAGATGTTTCAAAAGCAGGATGGAATTTGTTGTCAACTAAGACCAACCTTGTTTTGAGTTTTGGTACCTCGGGGTTGTTATTTGAGTTTGTTTTCTGAGCTGGAGGAAGAGTTAGAAGTCCTCTCTGAAAGAACACCACACATCCACCAGAATTGCTGAATGGGCACCAATCCTCACAATAAATTCTGATAAAATAATATCTAACTTAGGCCTGCATCATAGCTGCCTGATTAGCCCATTGGAAAACGCTGATTGTCCCCTTTGTTGTAGTCTATTTACACCATGAAGCCTTCTCTAATGACTGATGGGAAAGGGAAGTAGAGCACCTGCCTTGCTTTGGCAACATGATTAGGGAAAGAGCTGGCAGAAAATGGAGCAGGCCCTTGACTCAGAGCCAGAAGAGCTGGGTCACACCCAGGCTCTGTCACTGACTAGTTCTGTGCCCTGGGACAGGCCACTGAAGTCTGTCTTAGACTTAGCTTCCTCATCTGTATGATGGCAGGACTGAGACTTGTACAACTCAATTCCCAAGGCTGCTAAGAGGAAAGAGCTTTGTAAACTGAACATGGCTTTATAAGTATGTTGTCATTATCCAAGGATTCATGAAAGAAATACCTGAATTCTGCTAAAATGCTCTTAGAGGCAATGTGGCCCAATGGTTAGAGTGAAGGCCTTTGGGCTTACTAACCGCCACCCTGGGTGCTTCACTTAACCTCTCTGAGGCTCAGTTTCTTTATCTGTAAAATGAAAGAGTTGGATTGGGTGATCCCCAATCAATCTGTGACTCTCTGGGGCTTCTTGTCGAAGAGCATGAGCCTCCCACAGGGAGGTCAGTTAAGTGTGAGGAATGTAATCTGGGGCATTAGCTCCGTATTTATTTAAACTAAAAATGTGATATCTGGGTTAAGCTCCTGCCAAGTCCTCCACGAGTTTAAAAATTCTTCACCAATTTGAGCCAAAGTCCACAGGTCTTGGGGTTGTGATAGCCAAGTCCAGGGAAGTGCTATGCTGTTTGTCTCATCCATGGATTGTTGGTGAATCTATGAGCACATGGCCTGATCCATAACCTGGGCAGAGCTCCAGAAGGGCTTTGGTGACCCAGTGAACAGCTGTTGGGTCAGGGGATCCAAAGACTCAGTGTTAGTTGTAAGGAACTCTGATGAACTCATTTTAGCTGGAAACCATCTTTTCCCAGGACACAGAATCAGAGATTTGGAAGGTACCATGGACTGAGAGGCCATATCATTTATATAATAACAGTAAGAATCCACACAACATTAACCATAAAAGAAAAATTTTGACTTGTCCTAGGATCATCCATTACTGAACCTCATTGAAAAAGATGATAGTAATAACACCACTGGCAACCCAACTACATAGTGCTTGAGGTTTACAAGGCAGGATTTGAGAAACCGCATGGTATAGTGGATAGAAAGCTGGTTTGAAATCACAAACACTTGGATTCAATCCTACCTCAGACATTTGGACTCAGGATTAGTCACTTAATCCCTCGGGGCCCTCCTCAACTCTATAAGAATAAAAGTTACAGAGCGAATGTCAATCTGCATTGGTAGAAGTCATCCCCTAAAGCAGTGAAACTATAGGTCCAAGACTGGGGGTAAGGGGTGAGTAGTTTGTAAATTCTTTTCTGACAGCAGCCCTATGAAGATCATCTCATAGTGCCCCCTCTTTTTACAGATTAGGAAGCTGTGAGCTAAAGGGACTGAGTGACTTATCCAAAGTCCCATGGATGCTAAGAAGCAGAATCAGGATTTGAACTCAGGTCTACTGATTCCAAGTTTAGCACCCTCACCCTTTCTACTGCCCCATCATTGTCTCTTGATTCTGAGCCCTACTCATAACATTCACACATGAACCCAGGTCCTTTTTCTCCCCCTTCTCACAGTATCAGCTCTTGAGGGTAGGGAGGTTTTGTTTTCATATTTTTGTGAGCCCATTCACTTGGTATAATACCCGCAGATAGTAGGCACTTAATAAATGTTTATTAAATTGAATTGAGTTCAGATTTCCCTTTGTTTTCATAATTAATGTTACTCTTTTTACATGGGAAACCCATGTTGCACAGGGTGGGTATTTTATTGAATATACCACCATAAAACAAAACGGAAATTAAAATTCTCATTGCCCTACATGCTGTTTGCCCTTGGGGTGGTTTCATCTCCCCAGAATCCACAGTGTTCTTGGGAAAGCAATAATTATATTTCCAAAAAAGAAAAAAACAACAACCTCTCCACGCCTTCTTCTGAACCAGTAACGATATAGAAGGAAGAGAAGATAAGAGAAGGGAGGCTAGAAGGCATTCTATGCATTCATATGCACTGTTTAACATTTTCTTCAGATTAAAGGAGGAAAAAAGGTGACTGGTGTGTTTATTGACATAATCCAATCCTTTTGGAAACTGATTCCAGGGGGCAGGGCAGAGGCATATGCTGAATGTTTGTAAAAACCCCAGAGGCCTGTTTGTGCAATGAGGATCCACAGAGACATTGGAGGCCCTGCTGCCTGAGCCAGCTGCAACCCGACCCCATCTTTAAGTCAGAGTTTCTTGAGTAATTTGTTGATCCAAAGCATTTAATGTGCTTTCCATGATGATGACTAAAAAAGGAACAAGAAGTCAGTCAGCTGAAAATTTTTTTTTAAAAAGTGTTTTCTAGGAACTCAGCCATGTTTTCAAAGGTTGTCATTCCAGGATAACCAAGTAAATAACATTTTCTTAAGTTCAGAAACCCACAGAAAATGGGAGCCACAGCCAGAAGGAAAGAGTGAGGGAGAGAGTGCTTAAAATTCCATGCACTTATTGAACTGAGGAAGCCAGCCTCCGGAGTATTGGACTGTGAGAGCTGGGGACTAATGTCTTGCTCTGGCTCTAAGATTTAGAGATGAAAGGAATTAGCCAGTGGTCAAAGCTGCTTTTGTTGCCTTCAGCGCAAAAGGGAGGAAGAGAATTCAGTAATGAATTTTTTATTCATTAGCATAATGTATGATCATTTAATCTTTCCTAGTCAACTCATGTTTAAAATGAAGGGGTTGGGCCAGATGATCTCTTCTAACCTTAACATTCTATGAATCTGCCTTGTTTCTGACTTGCTACACAAGGAATTGTTTTCCTAGAAGCATATATTTTCACTCTTTGACCTGGTATAGCACTGTACCTGGAACGTATCAGACAATTAGTAAATGCATATTCACTTTCCCATTCCACCCAGCACCCAAAGTGACCTTTGACAAGTATTTGTGAACACTATGCTGGCTGGGGACAGAGTGTGCATGCCATGGGTGTCCATATGGAGTGGAGTGGAGCTGATTGCTTCACGTCAGGATTGAATCCATGACTTTGGTTCCATCTATCCCCACAAGTTATCATCCAATAACCCTCCTCTATTTCATGGCTAACCTCCCTAATAAAGCCAAATACAATCAGTGCTTTCAATCTCTGTGGTTTGATTTCTGACCTCCCAGATGATTCAACTGAAACTGATCTCCAAAGTCACCAATGATCTCTTATGCCAAAGCTAATGGCCTTTTCTCAGTCCTCATCCTTCTGGATCACTTTGCAACCTTTGACACTGTTGATCACCATCTTCTCCTGGATACTTTCTTTTCTTTGAGTTTTCGTAACATTTTTCTCCTCCTACCCATCCTACTCTTTGTCAGTTTCCTTTAACTGTTGCTGTCTCCTAATGTTCCATCTTCAGGCCTTTTCTTTTCTCCCTCTATGCAATATTTCTTGATGATCTCATCAGCTCCCATGGATTCAGTTATTATCCTATGCAATCTCAGATCTATTTATCCAGTTCCAACCTCTCTCCTGACCTTTCATCTCTCTGCTTGAGCACTTCCAGTGATGGGGAAGACCTTCATGAAGCAATCCGTGCCATTGTTGGACAGAACAGCTGAAATCTTCCCTGCAGATTGACTGGCCTCCTGAAATTTACAACACATTTTTTATGTTATCTAAGTGATCTGATCTTTGACAGTTCAAAAGGCTTTATGGGGTTGGAAGGAAAGAGTAATGATTTAGCTGATGGTCATATATATGAAGCCCAGCAAAATGAACAGGACCTAAATAATTGGCTGCATGCTTTTAATTGCTATCTAGTCCAGTTATTTGCATTCAGTGGAGAAAATGAATTCATCTCAATATCATGTTAGAAGCTGACTGGTGATTTTTTTTTTCATATTTTGAGTCAAATCACATTCTGTGTAGAGCTAATTAATGCATGTTTACTTGTCTAAAGTATCATATCTTTCAGCCCCCCGTTTACATCTGAATAATCCAGGTGCAAGGGAGCTTAAGAGTTTTATGCATCAGGCTCATGGTCTCTTTCTTTTCTCTTTCCTGCCCCATGTTGCTGGCAACTTTATATAAGATACAGGGACCTAGTTTGAGTCCTGCACTACAAAGATGAGTAAGTATGGGATGACCTAATATAGAACGCAAAACATTCCAACCTAAGCTAATTGTCTCCTCTTCTTTCTGTCCCTACGGCTCACCTTACCAAACAACCTTTCTGATTGTAGCCGTTGTGCAGTGGCACATCTTTGTTATTATTTCTACCTCTTTTCCTTTATCTTGACGTCAGACATTCATGATTGCTGCCCAGTGAGTGATTCATAGAGGCGTCTGCTGGACTGGTGAAATAGTGCACCCTCTACTAGAAAGGTTTTTCTATCAAAAAACAAGTAACCAAAGGTCAGATAAAGCAGAATCCAGGAGCAGGCTTAATCTCTAGGAGCAGCTCCCCTCCCAACTCTACATTTTAGTTTTAATTTTTGCCACAAAAGATCAGAGGAGGATCTTTTAGGAAGAAAAATCTTCCCAAAGTCTGGCTTTCATTATGTTTCTCTCAGGCTCAAAAAGTGGGAGACAGTAGGATACAGTGGAAAGGGAGCTGTATTTGGAGTTGAAGCTTGGTTCAAACTACATCTGATGCTTTCTTTCTGTTTGACCTGTGGAGAGTCACATAACCATGCTCGACTTTGTTTTCTTCATCTGTAAGATGAGCTGTAGGGGTCCTGTCTAGCTCCAAATCTATGGACCCATCATTTCACAGCCTTGCTGACTCACGCCTATTCTATGCCTAGCAGGGTGTGTAGGCAATATGAAAAATGCTTTTTTTTGCTTCAATTATCTGGCTATTCCAACTGAGAGTGGGTTCAGGGTTGAATTGCACTGTTAATTCTCCATGTCAATCTATGCATAGCAACAAAGTTACTGGCCACAACAGTGGAAGGTAGAGCTGAGTGGAACTGGCATTCACTAAAATTGGCAGTTTATTTTTATTTTTTGAAGAGTCACTCCAGAGAAAGAGGGTTACCAAATGTACATTATCTTCTAGAATCTCCAAGTACCATTTACATTCCCCTATTATTCCCCAATAATAGTGCTGATATTCATATGGCACTTTAAGGTTTGCAAAACACTTTACACATATATTTTGAGCATCACAACAACCCTGTGCAATAGGTGGTATTGTTATCCTTTTCTTTTTCTAAGAAGAAGAAACTGAGGCTTTAAAAGGTTATATGAAATCCTTTGTGCCTTTGTCTCCTTATTTGCAAAAATGATGTTACCAATACCTGCCCTACCTACCTCTCAGATGGTTATTAGTAAGATCAGATGAAATAAATATATGAACATACTCTGAAAAAAATAATAACATTGTATGGATCTATGACAATGGTGTCAAACTAATAAAAAGAGGGGCTACCAATCTGAACATAAAGATCCCTGTGGACAGCATATTAGTTTTGAAATGTAGTTTTTTCTATGTTTTATTATATTTTTATTTCTTTTGTCAGGATTGAAGTTATGGACATCTCATTTAGATAAATTTAGAGATTTAGAAAAAAGGAATTTAGAAATTGTTAAATCAAGGAGTGTGGAGCCTAAGGCTTAGAGGCCTTCTGTGATTTTGTTTTTTTACATTTAAAATTTTTTTAACACCTATTTTTCAAAATTTCAAGTTCCAAATTCTTTCCCTCCCTTCTGCCTCCTCACCATCACTTGAAAACACAAACAGTGTGATATTGGTTATACATGTGAAATCATACGAAGCTTATTTTTATATTAGCCATATTGCAAAAGAAAATGCACACAAAAATGAAGTAAAAAAAATATGCTTCACCTTGTACTTAGAGTTCATCAGTTCTCTTTCGGGAAGTGGGACAGCATTTTTCATCATGGGTCCTTTGGAATTGTTCTGGATCTTTGTCTTGATCAGAATAGCTAAGTCTCACAATTGATCATCATTACAATATTGCTGTTATTGGGGGTAGCTAGGTGGCGTAGTGGATAGAGCACCAGCCCTGGATTCAGGAGGACCTGAGTTCAAATCTGACCTCAGACACATAACACAAGCTGTGTGACCCTGGGCAAGTCACTTAACCCCATTACCTAGCAAAAAAAAACCAACAAACAAACAAAAAATAGAAAAAAAAACCCAACATTGCTGTTATTGTGCTTATTTCACTTTGCATCAGTTCATGTAAGTCTTCTCAGCATTTTCTAAGAGCATATTGCTCATCATTTCTTAAAGCACAATAGTATTCCATCAAAATCCTATACCACAACTTGTCCAGCCATTCCCCAATTGAGGGATATCCCCTCAATTTCCAATTCTTTGTCACCACAAAAAGAGCTACTATAAACATTTTTGTAAATGTGGGTCCTTTTTCCCATTTTTATGATCTCTTGGGATACAGACCTAGTAGTGATGTTGCTGGATCAAAGGGTATGCACAATTTTGTGGCCCTTTGGATAGAGTTCCAAATTGTTCTCCAGAATAGCTGGGCCAGTTCACAACTCTACCCACAGTGTGTCAGTGTCCCTATTTTTCCACATCCCCTCCAGCATTTGTTATTTTCCCTTTCTGTCATGTTAATCAATCAGATAGGTGTGAAGTGGTGCTTCAAACTTATTTTTAATTCTTCTGTGATCTTCAGTGTGTCCCTCTGATCCAGCCCAATACCCTCAGGTTCTGTCAGTACCTTAAATAGTCAATACAGTTAGGCTCCAGACTGGAAAAGGAGGAAAAGAGTGGACAGAATGCATTTGGAAAATTGCAAAACATATCTGATAACGTCAGATTTCTCATACTAACACTACATCACATCAATACAAGAACAACAACAACACTCAGTACATTTCTAACAGTGCGATAAGGCTATTAACCATAGAAGAGCATAGTGTAAATTGTCACCTAGAAAGCAATGAAGAGTGAATTGCATGGTGAGTGTACAGGCTTCAGTACATTACCAAGAAGGAGTTGCGCACCCAAAAGAAAGGAAAAGATCACTAGAAGTCAACTGAGCATTGGATTTTTAACTGATGAATCAAGAGGCACTTCAGACTCTTGTAGGCTCTCAGAGTCATCATTTTGAACAGTCATTGCCTCTGTAAAATCCTGCAGTGGTAGAATATATGGAAGATTTTAGTAAATCTACGTAAATAGGGCAAATCATAGAAATTTTTAAAAAAATGTCTTTTATTATTTTTCCTTTTTACATCAGTAGATATAAAATTCTCTGTTTGGCTTTTACATCAGAGAGTCCTTTGTAACCTTTCCAATCTTCTTATACCTTACTGCCCCTCATTCTTCACCCCCAGCCATGTGCTCTGTGATCACTGACTTTCCTTGCTGTTCCTCACACAGAACACACCATATCCCAACTATGGACATTTTCACTGACTATGCCCGAAACCTATGTGCATGCTACCTCCCACATTAGAGAGTCAACTCCTTGGGAACAGAGACTTTTTTCCCCCTTTTTAAAAATCTCTAGAACTTTGCCTGTGCCTAGGTCTTTATGTACATAACAGGTCTTTAATGAATGTTTGTTAACTTGAATTTAGAGTGGGAAAAAATCTGGTAATTGTACTAATTGGGCTATTAGGTGTTCAATTTCACTGGTTTTTCAGTTATGTCTGACTCTTTGTGACCAATTTGGGGTTTTCTTGGTGAAGATATCAGAGTGGTTTTCCATTTCCTTCTCCAGCTCATTTTACAGAGGAGGAAACTGAGGCAAACAGGGTAAAGTGACTTGCCCAGAGTCACACAGCTAGTAAATGTCTCAGGCCAGATTTGAACTCAAGAAGATGAGTCTTCCTGATTCCAGGACCAGCATGTTATTCCCTGTCCCACCCAACTGTTCTCAGGTATTTTATATTCTACATCATATAGTTTTCCCTGTTCTACCAACATGTTGCTATCACATTGGGAATCAGAGGTAGAGTATATGAGGGAAGTTTGTTTGCTTTTGTTTTACTCCATTTGTTCTAATATCTGATTGGAAAGAATCTCTTAAAGTCACTTTTGGTGAGTGTCATATCTTTTTAACTTGATATTAGTTAGAAACCTTGGGGGGAGAGGGAAAGATAGAAACAGCTTCTTTCTGTGAGCCTGAGGGATTTTCCTATTTATTTTCAATAAAGTAAAATAAACGGGGAACTGTATCTCCCTGACCCTACACTTAAGCAGCTGAAAAGATGCCCTCCACTTGACTGGGCAGAGCAGGAAAGGGCCAAAGTCTGCTCTCTTCTGTTCTACATCTGAATGTGGGCTATTTAGAATGACCCAACTGTAACTCAAGCTCCTGCTTAACATACAGACTTCAAATTATCCTTAGCCCTGACCTGGATGTGGCTTCTATTTTGAGACATACTCATGGACAGAGAGAAGACTTTCCGGAATTCCAGAGAGATGGCTCATAGAGGCATCTCCTAGATTCAGGCTTGTGGCAAACAGGCAGGGAGACTGAATGCACAAAATCTGAAGACAATACTGTGTCTGTATTGGCCTTGAAAGCACTCTGAGCTCAGCAAGAATGGGATGCCTCACTCTCCTTCTGTCTCTGCCATAAACATGAACCTTGTGTGCCTGAAGTTATCTGTTGAGTGAAAGTAACAGAGAGAGTTTAGGAGTCACTACTGGAAAAGCCAGAATGCCACCCATCACTTACTCAATGACCTATGGGATGCCTGGTGTCAGGTCTGTTGTTACCTGTAGCTATGTTTTGTGGGAATCTGAGGATGCTGGTAAGGATTTTGTATTTCCTACCTCCAGTACCCTTCCTACATTAGCACATTGTTATCTGAATTTCCATCCATTGAGCTTTTGACTTTTTATCTTGATCAATCACTTCTATCCACGACTGGGGCAGTCAGGTTGCACAGTGGCTAGATAAAGAGCTAGACTTGCAGTCAGTAAGAACCGAATTCAAATTCTGCCTCAAACACTTGCTAGCTGTATGATCTTGGTCAAGTCAGTTTACTTCCCTTGCACCTACCTCCCAGGGTTGCTTTAAGCATCAAATAAGAGAATATTTGTAAAGCTCTCTGCAAACCTTAAAATGCTATATAAATGCTGGCTTTTAATATTATTTTTCTGGCTTGGATGAAATCATAGATGGCATATTTGTCAGATTTACAGATGAGACAAAGATAAGATGAATAAGTAACTGGTTTAGACTCTTATAGCCCAATAAAGTTTCAACAGATTAGAATGATGAGTTTAAATGAATTTTGTGGAATTAATAGGGGTAAATTCAACACTTGGCCTAAGAAATCAACTTCACAACCACACAATGGGAGAAACATGACTAGATGATGTTGGCTACATAGCAAGCACTTAACAAATTCTTGTTGACTGTGTCAGCAGATCCTCTGTTACTGGCTGACTGCGCTGTCCATCAATTATTATGCCAGCCAGTGGCAATTAAGCAGCCAATAGAGTACTATTTTTATCCCCATCTTGGAGATGGGGAAAACCAAGGCTGAGAAAAGTGAAGTGATTTGCCCAGTCACATAGATTGTGAGTATTAGAGGACTCTAAGACCTAGCCTGGGCCTTCCTGATTCCAAGCCCAACATCTATTCAGTATATCACATTGACCTTGGATAGCTTTTGGCAAGTTATTTGTTCTGTCAGGGACTCCATTTTCCATTGAAAAAGAAGGCATTAGCTAGCAAGATGGGTGTTGAATGGGCTTTCTTAAGTCTTAGATCCTCTTATGAGGACTGGCCATTTCTTTCCCACTGATAATGCACTAGTCTATCAGAATTCATTGTTGCCCTCATACAGAAACAAGTTTGGAAGCTTGCACTGGAGATGAATCTGGTACTTATGATCATGGTTGCACCTTCAGCATCAAGTAAGGGAAGCCTCTTCTGGCTAAATATGATGTAACTTTCTTCTCTAGCTTCCTTTCTGTATGGCTGAAATAACTTTGATTTTTCACAGTTGACTAGAAAAAATGAAATTTTTTTTCTTACATAAGTTTCTTATATCTCCATTTTGTCTCCAATGATATTGGAAACTCTCAGGGAAAAGGCCATGGCTTATACTTCTTTATTCCCAATGGCATCTATTCTGGCGGAGGGTACCGTTAAATTATTTCCATTGTTTTGGCAGAAGGACTTTATGGATTTTCATTAGGAAAAATGTGCTTTATTATAAGTAAATGCTCATTAAATAACTCTTGAATTTAACATCCTCATTCCCATCTACTGCCTTTGATATAGAGTTTTCCGAAAGAAGTTGAGTTTAATAGTACCCTAGCTTCCCTGATGATCACTGAACACTCAGGAATTGGATATGAATTATTTATTTTTCTTAACTACATGATAAGCAAAGTCACCCAGTTCTCACATGTTGAATATTACTGAATTACATTGGCCAGCATAGATCGTGCGCTGGTGTACGCCAGTATGACTGGGATCACTTGGTCCATGTTCTATGCACACCTATACTGAATTATTGCATTAGTCATATTCAAGGTTTTAAGGAAGAGAGATATGGCCATGACCACTTAAAACTGACTTCAGGGATTATTAAATGATATATAAACCACTTGGAGATATACATACACACACACCACACACACACACACACAAAACACATATATATATATATATATGTATGTATGTATAAAGGATAACAAGATAATATTATCAGAGATGTAGAGAGCTGGAAGAGACCTCTGAGACAATCTAGACCAACTCATCATTTATCTCTTGAAGTTGGTTCAGAACCACTAATTGCTCATTGGGATATCTCCACATGTGAATGTTCCATAGACATTTCAAATTTGATGTACTAAAACAAAATTTATTGTCTGCTACCTCTTTACTTCCAACCCCACACTTCTTTCTACATTCCCTATTTCTGTTGAGGGCACCACCATTTTTCCAGTCATCTTGGCTTGCAACCTCAGAATCACTCTCAGTTCTTCCCTTTCCCCTCCTGCAATATTCAGTCAATTGTCAGGAGTTGTTGGTCCCTCCTCCACAACATTTCTCACATCTGTTTCTTCCTCTCCACTCA
Source organism: Phascolarctos cinereus (assembly GCF_003287225.1). NCBI lineage: Eukaryota > Metazoa > Chordata > Mammalia > Diprotodontia > Phascolarctidae > Phascolarctos > Phascolarctos cinereus. Next base: position 358,691,511 of record NW_027555847.1, read on the forward strand.
CACAGTCAGCACCTTAGCCATCACCTCTTGCCTAGACTTTGCAACATCCTCCTAATTAGAGGATCTAGGAATTTGCCTCTTCAATCCATTCTCCACAGGACTTCCATTAGTCTCCCTCATGCACTCTGTGTTCCTGCTGATCTGCTGTTCCCTATACACAACATCTTTCACCTCTATGCCATTTCTGATTCCTGGAACTCTGTTTTTTTTTTTTAACCTCTACCTGTCAGAAGCTCTAACTGCCATTCAAGGCTCAGGTCAAGTGCCTGATGTCTTTTCTGATTCCCTCTATTGTTAGTGCTAAAAATTATTTTATTTATATTTCAAATTTACTCATCTCTGTGCATATTGTTTCTCCCAGTAAAAAGAACTCCTTGGCAGCAGGGATGATTTTCTTTGTATCCTTAGCACTTAGCATTGCCTATTGAATTTAATTGAAGGTCAACTTTATATGGTAAAAGCCTGACTATTGGATGGCTTTTAGATGTCAAGACCATGTTGTTTTATACTGAGATCCACAAAGCACTTTGGTTGCTTTGATCTAGGAGTAAGCAAACCCCATCATCTCTGAATACACCATTTAAGAGTATGCCAAAGAAAGCTTAAACATGGAGTTGGCAGAATTCCTTTGGAGTCTGCAGCACTATGAATATTCATCAATATGTTAACTCTTCCTACCTATATTCCCTACCCCCATTCATCTGAGTGATTCTGAATTAATTGTCCTACATCAGTTATCAGATACATGTTTCATACTCTCTGTAGATGAAGAAATCTTTGAGTCAACATCCGCAAGAAATAAATGAGTTCAATATCAAGGACTGGACCCTGTGTATATTAAGTTAGCTTTTTTTAGGAAAATGTAATGTTGGCAAGAAGAAATATTAATAATTTAAAAAGGAAATGGAAGTCTTTGAAGCAAACAAAGAAACAAAGGATAGTTATTCAAGTTAAGGGTTTCTCAAATCCGACAGCCTTGGGCCATCCTGCCTAGGAAGTAGTCTCAGAAAAAAAAAAAAGGAATATAGCAGAAGAGCAGAAGCAGCTGAATACATGATAATGGCACACATTTCTATAGTGATTTATAAAGAGCTTTTCTTACAGTGTCCTTGTGTGCTAAATAGAAAACGTATGGCTATCTACATTTTTCCTTAGGTGAGGAAACTTAGACCAAGCAGATTGAGTGAAATTCACACAATGTGTGTCAGAACCCACACAAATCCAGAATTTCTGATGCCAAAGGTTTTAGGTACACTAAGCTGTCTTTCGCATTTGTTGTTCAGTCATTTCAGTCATGTCTGACTCTTCATGACCCCATTTGGGGTTTTCTTGGCAAAGACACTGGAGTGTTTGCCATTTCCTTCTCTATCTCATTTGACAGATGAGGAAACTAAGGCAAACAGGGTTAAGTGACTTGCCCAGGGTCAGTGTCTGAGGCCAGATTACAACTAAGGAAGATGAATCTTTCTGACTCCAGCACTCTGTTCACTGTGACACCACCTAGCCACCCATCTTTTGCTAAGTCGTACTTTTGGATTGACATCAGTGAGTGTATGCCAGAATCAGGGCAGGGATAGGAGTGACGTGAGTGTTTGATCACTGACTTCATAGAAATAACCATCAACCCTCACCCTCACAGGACTGGGTACTGCCAGTAGTGCCAAGGCATTCCAAGCTGGAAGCACAAACAAGTTTTTCCAGGGACTGGATTGGATTTCTTTCCAGGATGTCCAAATGAGGATGTAAATACCATTTTCCCCTTTTGCTTTCTGCCATTACAAGGCACAGAATTATCCTAAGAATTACTTAGAAAGCCTTTTAGTTTTATTTTAGCTACAGTTATTGACAAGCTTTATAAGATATATGAGCTCTCTTTCTTGCATTAGGAAATATAATGGGGGGCAGTGGAAGCAGTGACTTGTTTGAGCTGTCTCCCAAACCCTTCCAAAGACTTGTAAAAAATGGCTCTAAACAAATTCTAAAGCAGCAGAACTCACAAAAAGACAGAGTGAAACAAATTTCCAGCCCAAGACAACCTGGATGACTGATCAGAAAGGTATATCGAACTGGGCTGGGAGAAGAACGCAGTTTGGTGTGGGCGCACAGGCCGCAGCAAACCTGGAGCAGGCCTCAGAGGACTGAATCGTGGACAGCTGTGGCAGATTCCAGACTCCTCAATCCATGAATGCCAAAGACAACTTAGAAGGTCAGTGGGAAAATTCTGTTTCTGCGGTGCTGAGATAGGAATGTGGGGTCTCAGATCCAGTTCTCCGAAAGTGTGGCCCTGGAGAGGCAGCTGCCTTCTGAGCTTCCAGCCCACAGACTGGGGGGGAATCCAGTGGCTGATCAGAGAGGGATTGCAGGGATCTCTTTGCCAGTGCTGAGGCAGGAATCTCTTGCTTTGCCCGTCCTTCGAACTGGGTCACAGTTCTGGGTGGGGTCCTGGGCTGAGGAGGAGAACTGGCATGTTGGAGCTTGTAGTGGCCGTGTAGAGAAAACCCTCCTCACAGTTACAGGACATAAAGGAGTACTTGTGGTCACTAACAGACCAGAGCACAGGCCAAGAAAGGAATAAACACCTCACCCCTTATCATACCACCTTGGAAGAATTGAAAATTTACAGGTTCCTACAAGTATCTCTGAAAACAGCTGTACAAACCCCAAAGCTTGGGACAGTACATTCTCCACATTGGAAGCAGACTCTTACCTTAACAAAAACTCAAGTAATTGGCTGGAATCATGAGCAAGCAGTGCAAAAAGAGTCAGACTATATTATCTTACTTTGGTGACAAAGAAGATCAAAATATACAACCAGACAACAAAGTCAAGTTCCTACATCCAAAGCCTCCAAGAAAAATATGAATCAGTCCCAGGCCATGGAAGAGCTCAAAAGGGATTTTGAGAAGCAAGTAAGGGAAGTAGAGGAAAAACTGGGAAGAGAAATGGGAGTGATGCAAGAAAATCATGAAAAACAAGTCAACAGCTTGCTAAAAGAGACCCCAAAAAATACTGAAGAAAATAACATCTTAAAAAATAGCCTAACCCAAATGGCAAAAGAGGTCCAAAAAGCCAATGAGGAGAAAAATGCCCTAAAAAGAAAATTGGCCAAATGGAAAAGGAAGTCCAAAAGATTACTGAAGAAAATACTTCCTTAAAAATTAGAATAGAGCAATTGGAAGCTAGTGACTTTATGAGAAATCAAGACACTGTAAAACAAATCCAAAAGAATGAAAAATTAGAAAACAATGTGAAATATCTCATTGGAAAAAAACTGACCTGGAAAATAGATCCAGGAGAGAGAATTTAAAAATTATTGGACTATCTGAAAGCCATGATCAAAAAAAAGCCTAGACATCATCTTTCAAGAAATTATCAAGGAAAACTGCCCTGATATATTAGAACCAGAGGGCAAAATAGAAATTGAAAGAATCCACAGATCTCCTTCTGAAAGAGATCTCCAAAGGAAAACTCCTAGGAATATTGTAGCCAAATTCCAGAGTTCCCAGGTCAAGGAGAAAATATTACAAGCTGCCAGAAGGAAACAATTCAAGTACTGTGGAAACACAATCAGGATAACACAAGATTTAGCAGCTTCTACATTAAAGGACCACAGGGCATGGAATATAATATTCCAGAGGGCAAAGGAGATAGGATTACAACCAAGAATCACCTACCCAGCAAAACTGAGTATAATCCTTCAGGGGAAAAAATGGTCATTCAGTGAAATAGAGGACTTTCAAGCATTCTTGATGAAAAGACCAGAGCTGAATAGAAAATTTGACTTTCAAATATAAGACTCAAGTGGAACATGAAGAGGTAAACAGGAAAGAGAAATCATAAGAGACTTATTAAGATTGAACTGTTTACATTCCTGCATGGAAAGATGATATTTATAACTCATGAGACCTTTGTCAGTGTTAGGGTAGTTGGAGGGAAAAAAATTGTATGTATAGATAGACAGATAGATGGCACAGGGTGAGTTGAAGATTAAGGGGTCATATCTGGAGAATAAAATTAAGGGATGAGAGAGGATGATACTTGGTGAAGAAGAAAGGGAGAGGTAGAATAGGGTAAATTATCTCACAAAAAAACAGAAAAGTCTCTTACAGTGGAGGGGAAAGGGGAAGGTGAGAGGGAATGAGTGAATCTTATTCTCATAGGATTTGGCTTAAGGAGGAATAACATACACATTCAATTGGGTATGGAAATCTGTCTTACCCTACAGGAAAATAGGGGCAGAAGGGGACAAAAGAGTAGGGGGATGATAGAGAGGAGGGCAGATTGGGAAAGGGGTAAATCAGAAGCAAATACTTCTGAGGAGGGACAGGGCCAAAAGAAAGAATAGAATAAATGGGAGGGCAGGATAGGATTAAGGGAAATAGAATTATTTTTTCACAACATGTCTAGTATGGAAGTGTTGTGCATAACTGCACATGTATAGCCTGTATTGAGTTGCTTGCCTTTTCAATGAGGGTGGGTGGGGAGGGAGGAAGGGAGAAAATTTGAAATTTAAAGTTTTAAAAACATTTGTTTAAAAAAAATACTTTCACATGCTACTGGGAAATAAGAAATACAGGAAATGGGGTACAGAAGTCTATCCTGCCCTATAGGAAAATAGAAGGGGAAGGGGATAAGAGAAGGTGGGTAGAGGTAGAAGAGAGGACAGACTAGGGAAAAGGATATTCAGAATGCATGCCATCTTGGGTTGGGGGGAGGGGTGAGATGGGGAGAAAATTTGGAACTTAGAATCTTGTGGAAGTAAATATTGAAAACTAAAAATAAATAAATTTATATTTAAAAAAAGTAAATATAATTAACAAATTTGAATCTTTTTTTGATAAGTGAAGATGTTAAAATGTTGAATCATAGAACATTGAACTTGGAAGACTATTGGGCTAGGAGTTATTTCGTAATCATTTTTTGTGTCATGGACTCCTCTGGCAGCCTGGTAAACCTTGTGAGTCCCTTATCAGAATAAGGTTTTTGTATAGTTGAAGGAACTGCTAAATTTCAGCTGAAGTCTAGTTAAATTAAAATGTAATCTCCTGATTCTCCCACCCAAATTCATAAAGCCCTTGAAATGTATTACTGACCTCAAGTTAGGAACATGTGATCTAATCTAACACATGCATTTTACAAATGAGGAAACTGAGGTACACTGTACCTGATGTGACTTGACTAAAGTCATACCCAGTGTGTAAGTGATGAAGCCACAACTAGAAACTAGGTCTTTCGACTTCTATTCCAGAGCTCTTAGTATTATATCATACTCTTTTATCTTCAAAGATGCAGTTGACTGATTTCCTTTTTAAAAGGTAATATAGTCCTATATTTAAAAAAAAATCCATTCAGTTCTGTCAATCCCGTAGGGAAAAAACGGGGTCTTATTTTCATAGCTCTCAACTCACTTTCATAGATGAATAGATGGTTTATATACCTAGAAGCAAACATGCTCTCTTTCTTTTATTTACTTTCTGCCTTGCTTGTCTTTCTTCTTCCCTCCTTCCTCTTCCTTCTTTCTTTTGTCCCTCCCTTCCTTTTCTCCTTCCTTCCCTTTATCCTTTCTTTTCTGTGTTTCAGTGTTCATTTTTCACTTCAAAAGAACTGGAAAATCATAAAGAAATTGAGTGGTTCTGTGTTTCTCGACAATGATGTGTGTTATTATACAATATTGATCTCCAAGAAAGTGCTTTATAAAGCTGCCATGGGGGATATATGGAGCCTTCATACTCTGAGTAAAAAGGAAAAGGTCATAACAATAAGAGAATAGGTGAGAAACCAATAAAAATGTCTCTCTTAAATCACAAAATTGTAATGAAAAACAATCTCTCCCCTATATTCTAGGTAAAAGTACTTGGGAGACATCAAGAAATTTCAGTGTTGATTCTCAAAAGGTCAGGCTAATTTGTTGTGTAGTTTGGTCCTTAATAGTGGGGGGAAAGACCTTCCTAGTTCAATTTCCTGATGTGTTGTGGAAATGTGTATTGTGTGTTTCCTGTCCTCTTCCAAAGAATTCATTCCTGGGCTTCAGGCTGTCCTACATTGAAAGAGAAAGATGTTTCTCAGGTGTCTGCACTGCTCTGGAAGTCACTCTTATCACCTTCTTGTGCTTTCCGTGACTACGACTGGCCCTTGACAATTCAGTCTTGTACCTGACACATCTATTCCACCCTCATTGGTTTTCCTGAAGCAGTTTCACTAGACATTTGTTCTCTCTGTTTCTCTTCCATATTTACAGGTTTTAAACTAGTATATGGATCCAAGCCTCTCTAGAGATCTTGTGACCATTTGCCATGGATTAGTTCACCGGTATATCCAAACTTTTTCATATTGTCTTTTGTAAGAGTTTTTTGGAGAATCCTTTATTTTTCCTCATCTAAGGCCTTGGTGGGCTAGCCTCATGTTGTACTTCCTATTAGTTCTATTCTCCAGGTTGAGTTATGGTCCATTTCTCAGCTCATCAGTGGAACTGAAATGATAGGCAGTGGCTTTGTTCCACAAAGAATATTGATCAGTTTGCTAGTTCATCTGTTTCTTATAGGTTCTGTGTATGGTTTTACAGAGATGACCTTTCCCTCTCTGAAGGGATGATTTTCTAGAGTTCCATTCATTAGGTTTAAAATAGAAAAATACTGGGTCCAAAACTTGCTTCTGCTGTTTATTAGCTGTGTGACTCTGGGCAAGTGATTCCTGTCTTATTAATCATCAATAGTAATAATAATAACAATAACAACAGCAATAGCTGACATTTATATATTGATTTAGTATTTTCAAAGAAATGCTTGAATTTGCTCCTCTGAGTTTTATGACATGAAGTAATTAATAGCAGAAATTTCCTACAAAGCATAAGAAAAGGGTCACTTCCCTCTGATTCTGTCTTCCAGTTTATAAAGGAGAAAGGACAATTCCTTCCCTTTGTAAATGTCCCAAAGGTTTACGGCTATTAGTTTTTCACCTCTCTGAGTTTTCTTTGTTCTTGGTCCTCAGCTGGAGGTCTAGACAGAACAGAGATCTGAATTTCCTTCTTTCTCCCGCAGCCGTTGGTACTTCTGCTCGGGTTTCTACAAACAAACGACTGGGGTAGGGGAGGTCCAGGGGGAGAAAAAAGGAGAAATATACTGCTCCAATATACAGCTAGTTCTCTGAAAAAAAAAAGGGTTTTCAAGATGTTGAATATGCAAGTAGCAGTTCTGTACATTCCTAATCAAAGGCAGGATGAGGACAGTTTGTTACAATATCTTACACAGATTCTAAGCAGCTCCATCCCAAAGCTACACTTTTCAAAGACAGAAGGAAAAAAATGCACGTAGGTTTTAACTTTTAAATGAAGAAGAGTTCAGCAGTTCTCTACTTGTCCAGCCTCAGTTAGCTTCCAGAGCTATTCAATACTTCTGCTGATCTCATTCTCGGTCTTCTTTTCTTCTCTCCAGCAGTCTCTTATATGAGGTAGGATTGGAAAAGGGGTGATGCCTCCCAGACAGAACTCAGTAGTGAGTTTGCCATTACACACCCATTAGGGCCTTTTACTTTTGGACAGGCTAAGTTTGAACTCTACACTAGCCTCTTTGCCCTTCTACATTTTGTACCAGGGCTCAACACTTTTCTCTTCCTCTCTGTCTCTGGAGAAGTTGTTTGACTACCTCAGTCCTAGATAATGGAGTCTTTCTTAATATGGTACAATTTATCTATGAGTCAGTCCTGTTTTATAACTAGATCGATCACTGGAGGTTGGAATGTAACAACAACAACAATAAAGATTTTATAGCACTTTATAGGTTTGTAAAGCTCTTTACAAGTATTTTTCCATTCTACACTCATAAAAACTCTGGGAGGTGGATACTATTATTATCCCCATTTTACAGATGAGGAAACTGAGGCAGACAGAGATGAAGTACCTTAACTCAGGTCTTCCTGACTCCTGGTCCAGCATGCTGAGCTACCAAGGTTGCCTATAATAACAAGCAAAGCATGTTACATGTATTATCTCATTTGATCTTCACCACAGCCCTGGGAGGTAGGTGCCATTATTATCCCTATTTTATAGATAGGGAAATTGAGGCTGAGAGAGGGTAAGTGAGTTACCAAGAGTCACATGCCTAGGAAACATCTGAGCCTGGATTTGAACTCAGGAATTCCCGACTCCAAGTCCAGTACTTTATCCATTGTACCATCTAGATCTCTGGGAAATCAGCTACTCCTTCCTGGTATTTCTTTCCAGGATTCTGTTAGCTCTTGTGTTTTCTTTTCTATATTCTCAGCTCTCTAGAAAGCTAGCTGGAGTACCACCTAGCCTTCTGAGCTTCTCATAAATCCTCCCAACTCTCCTTCATCCTACCTACCAGCTGAACTCTCATCAAGTACTTATCTCTGGTCTGAGTTCCAGCCTTGTCCTTAACTCTTTGACAGAGCTAAGATGATTCTGGAGGCACTTGTAGATCCTTTTGTTAAAGTTTAACACTTGGCAATCTGTAAACATGACAAATCATGGATGGCTCGATGATCATTTTCCTGATTGCTAGTCTTGAGAAAATGGTGGAGAAACTATTAATAATTCAGATGAAATTTTGAAGTGTGCAGTGAGTACTTTTTTTTCTTCCCCCAAAGAGCTGGTTGTTAAACATTTACCAGCATACCACTGGACATCCTATATACCATGAATAAGCAGAGTTAAGAAACCATTTCTATTCATTTCCCATAAGCTCTCTTAGATGAATAACATCCCACAGAAGCCACCCCCAGCCAATTTCTCTAGTTTATGCAGGTTTGCAATAGGAAACTACACGCAGATAAGGCAGAGAAACTTCACCAACAGTAATTTTTAAAAGGCAGGGGGTCATTTTCTCACATGAGTGATTTGCCTTATATGCTACCAACTTCCTTTTTTCCTGCCCTTTTCTTCTTTTCTCTCTTCCAGTATGTGGATTAGTGACCTAGATGACACAGATAGAACCCTTCTGCCTCCCAGGGTTAGCTTATCAATATCTCTTCCTTCCATGTGTTTGTGCAACTAATTTATCTGAAGGGCTGTTTTACCACAAACTGGAAGAGGAGCCTGGCCACAAGATGGGTTGTTATTGATTGTTCTATGGAAGCAATTCTTAACATGGGGTTTGCGGACCCCTAGGGTCTATATGAATAGATCTCAGGGATTCTATTAGCTTATTTTGTTGATGTTGAGAAATATACTACACTATACTTGGTCTCCTTTGTAATCCTATGTGTTTTATTTTATGAATTTAAAAACATAATACTGCAAAGGGGTCCATAGGCTTTGTTAGACCATCAAAGCTTTCTTGAAGTTGGAAGAATAGTGGTATGTCAAGATAAAGAAACAGCTGCTAACCACTGCTGTGAAAAAAAAGAAAAACCCTGCATTTCTGAAGTTCAGGAAATAGTCATTTTTTACTGAACGGAATTCACTTTTTCATCAACATTATGTGAAAAGAGTTGTCAGAAGAAACCCAAGTGAGCACTAAGCTAAGTGCTGGGGGTAAAAAGAAAGTAAAATTAGTCTTTTCTTTCAAGGACCTCATAGGCTAAGGAGAGAGGTGAGGTGGGATGGGATGTGCAAATAACTATGTACCGAAAAGGTCAATTGGTCAATAGATAAATCTATCTACATATATGTATACCTATATATAATATGTACTAGGTAAATGGGAAAAAAATCTCAGAGAGAAGACAGTAGCAAGCAGGTGGGGATGGAGAGGACCAAAAAAGACCTCTTGCTGAAAGTGGGATTTTAGAAGAATCTTGAAGGAAGGCAGGAAGTCCAAGAGTTAGGGTTGAAGAGTGAGACCATTCCAGGCAGGAAGGACAGGCAGTGAAAACACATACAGCTGGTCCTACCTAAATAGGACCTAGCTGGAGTCTATCATCCTACTTAATTCAGAGCCAAGTTCACTGTCCATGTACAGTATCTTTCTAAAAGGTAGAAACTGAAAGATTAACTCAATGAGCCAGCTGACTTTCAGTTGCATGTTCTAGTCCAGGCAGTATATGGTTTTCATCCCCTTTGTTTTTCCAGTGCAAATGAACAAAGCAAACGCTTTCACATGATTGAAGATTTCACTGAAGAGTTTTGTACTGTCCTAGAACTATATGAAAATAGCACAACGTCTTCTTGAAGCCTGTATTTTCCTGTTTTATACCTCACTTGATGTCAGAACTCAATAGGACAATCAACAAAGTTCTCTCCATATTCACATGTGTCATAAAGCCTTACCTAATTTAAATGCCTGTATAAGAAACATTTTGTTTGAGGAAAGCCCTAATGATGATATTTTGAACTGTTGAGCCAAGTACTTTAAAAAAAAAACATTCAAGAGGCAGCTAGGTGGTGCAGTAGATAGAGTACTGGCCCTGAAGTCAGGAGGACCTGAGTTCAAATCCGGCCTCAGACCAAACATTTGACACTTACTAGCTGTGTGACCCTGGGCAAGTCACTTAACCCCAATTGCTTCACCAAAAAAAAAAATTCAAAAATAGACATAATGCTTTGTGTTCCACATTTCTTAAGAAGTTGTGTGACTCTGAAGATATGGTCTTCTGGGAAAAAAATCATCTTTGAAAGCTCACTTGTTTCCTTTTAATGTTTTCATGGAGATGTTTTCAATGCACACATAAATCATTCTCATAAAGGTTTTGTCAAGATGAAAATGGAGGCATAGGGATCATTAGTTGCTGATATTTTCCCCCCACCCAGGGTATTATTTGGAGGAGGAGGGATAATAGGAACATCCCTCTATTCTGTTCTCTTAACACCTTTTCTTTTGATATATTGTGAAAAAATCAATCCCTGAGTTATAAGTGAAAGATGGCCCGACTTTCTCAAATTCACCAATAAAGTAAGAAGTGACCTCATGTAGTGAACAGGATACAGGATCAGAAAGATCTGGGTTTAAATCTAGCCTCAGGTATTTAATTATCTGTGTGGTCCTGGGCTAGTTGCGCTATCCCTCAGCCTTAGTTTCCTCAACTATAAATGAGCAATAATGATAGCACCAACCTCATAGTTTTGATAGCACTATAATGATTACAGGTAGTACAGCACATTAAATTAATTACAAGCTAGTGACTTCTCCACTTAGGGATATTTCTGGCAATGTATGGTAGGACTGCAACGAGCATGAGAGAATATGGGACAAAGAAGAAGGAAGAGGCATTTAATGAAAGCTAGAAAGCACACAATCTTTTGGAGCAATTTCTAGCTTAGTATAAACATTTTAGCATATGAAAAATGACTTCTATCAGTTGAGAATATATTCCTGTAGAAGTAATTCTTCAACGGTAATCAGAAAGAGATGTAACATGAAGGTATTCACGGGAAAAGATGGATGTGGTACAGTGAGATGATCACAAACTGTAGAATCAGAGAATATAGGTCCAAAACCTGTTTTTGGTGCTACGTATGTGACCATGGCCAAGTCACAAACCTTCCTTCCTCCCCCCTCCACCCTGGGCCAAATTTTCTTCATCTGTGTAATGAGATGATTGAACTAGTCCTTTAAGGTCCTTAGAATTATGATCTGGATTGAGATTTAGGATCCATAGCACTATCATTCTTATGAATTACCAGCTAACATTCATTTAAACATGAAGGAGCTTCCCATAGCCACCAGAGTCAAACATGAGATCCTTGATGATGATGACCAGGCATCAACATGAGGCAGAGTAAGCGTAGAGCTACAGTCTAAGGATCTGTGCTTCAGATTAAGAGATGTGGAAAGCCAGTCAAACCTTAGCAGAGTTGTATCTTTTGGCTTTTCTTACCATTTCAGGTCTCATCAGCTTATGGTCATGTGTTGGTCCTCACTCCTGTTCCTCAATAGCACTGAGGGCTGGAGGCAACCTCAGATTTGCATTTCAAGTTCTATGCATACCCCAGGATTAGTATTCCCCCCCTTTTTTTATTTTATTTTATTTTTTTTTAGGCAATTGGGGTTTAGTGACTTGCCCAGGGTCACACAGCTAGGAAATGTCAAGTGTTTGGTCTGAGGCTGGATTTGAACTCAGGTCCTCCTGACTTCAGGGATGGTGCTCTATCTACTGCGCCACCTAGCTGCCCCCAGTATTTCCCCCTTTTCAAGGAATGAGTCAGTTCCCAATTAAGGGAATCCTGCTCTGTTAACAACAGAAAGGAAACCTCCTCAATCCAGTCAACATGGTACCTCAGGGACTACTGTTTTTCTGGCTAGGGTGGAGTATGCACAGCATAATTCTAAGGACCTTTAGAGGTCATCTAATTCAATTGTCTCATTACATGGAGTAAGAAAATTTGGCCTGGGGAGGGGAAGTAGGAAGGTTATGTGACTTGGCCATGGTCACACAGGTAGCATCAAAAGCAGGTTTTGGACCTACATTCTCTGATTCTAGAGTTTGTAACAATCCCACTATATCACATCTATCCTTTTACATGAATACCTACATGTTATATCTCATTATGATTACCATTAGAGATTACTTCTACAGGAATATATTCTCAGGCGCTAGAAGTTATTTTATACTAAGCTAGAAATTTCTCCAAAAGTCTATAGAAACTTGAACCAAGATCTTCTGAATTCCAGGGCTCATTCCTCTTTACCACTCTGCCTTCAAATTTCTTATTTTATATGGTTTTGGAATAAATTCCTTTCAAAGGAGAGCTTTAAAAACAAAAAATAGTTTCACTTAGTTGTCATGGTTTTGCTTTAGTTTGAAACACAGAGGAATGGATTAAATGACCTTTGAAGGTCTTCTAGTCCTATGAAAAGAAGCATGGTACAAGAGATAGAACCAGAGGACCTGTGTTTTATTCCTTTCTCTGATGTTTACTTCTTGTGTGGCCTCAGACAAGTCATTTAGCTTCCGTAAGTAAAATTATAGGGTTGCACAAGATGGCCTTGAAGGTCCTTTTCTGTTCTAAGTCCCTGACCCTTCTAGATACCTCTGAGGGCCCTTTTAGAACTAAGGTCCTAGCTCTCAGGAATATTTTGTACATTTTGAATACATAATATTTAGTACATTTTGAGATTTCTTTGCCCTTAAAGAATCATTCAAATTGTTCGTCATTATTGTCACTCATTAACATTTATGAAGCAGGATTTTATTTCATGACATGTTTACCTGAGAGCCACTGAGAGATCTAACAAGGGTTTAGTGCTCATTTAAGCATCTGATTCTTATTAGTCAAGTAAAATATCACACAGTTCTGGGAGGCACAGACAGTGGAAAAGGATAAAGCAACAAGCCTTTGATGAGAGCAGATAAGTAATGATCAATACAGCCCACCAACACAGGGCTATCTTGCATGTTTAAAAAAGAAGGAAAAAAGCATGTGAACTCAGATGACCTGCTTACTGCGTTGCAGTTTTTCCTCTCCTTTGAACTATCTGGGATTTAGCATATTCCTAACTGCTAGGAAGACCCCCGTAGGGGAGACATGACAAGTTTCTCTTGATGGAAAGAGGACACATAGCTCTTTGGAACAGTCTGTTGCTGGGAGCTGCTGGTTTTCTCAGTGGGACCAGTCCTGTCACTGGGGCTGCTGACAGATTGGTGGCACTGAATTAAAAGAAAAAAACCTAGGGGAAAAATTTCTATATATTACCTCTCATTTCCATCCTGAGTGGCGGGGAAATGTCTAGCTGAGAAGGATAGAGTTGGAGACTGTACAATTATTGTACCATCTTATTTCACTCATTACCCTGATACTTCAAGAAGGGAAATGTTTCATACACCACCTTCCAAAGCATGAAAGCTTTGGAAAGCACTGTTATGGGAAACCTTAAGTTGCCTATATGAGTCAATGTGGTTCTCAATATTAACAATAGATGTGAGACATGGATACAAATGAGGAAGACAGCATAACATAACATACAGACTGTGGTGAGTCTTTCTTGGAGTAGTTTCTACTTATTCAGAAGGCCTAAGTTTAAATCTGGCCTCAGACACTTACTAGTTGTGTGACCTTGGGAAAGTCACTTAACCTCTGTTTGCCTCAGTTTCCTCTACTGTAAAATGAAAATAATAATAGCACCACCTCCCAGGGTTGCTGTGAGGATCAAAATGAGTCAGTATTTGTAAAGTGTTTAGCACAGTGCCTGGCACATAGTAGGTACTATATAAATGCTAGCTATCATTAATTATTAATACTGTTACTATTATTAGTATCATTATTATACTATTGCTTTTTTTGATCCCTTAGGCAAACAAGTAACCTTTGGCTCATGTTATCATTAGGGATAAAAGACTTACTCATTCATTCACTATGTAACACGTAGTGTGGCTGGAGGTGATTAGTGCCCTAGCAATGATACTCTTTCCCAACTCTTTCCTTTGCTGGCCCCACTAGTTTCCTGCCTTTGCTCACGCTCTTTCCAGGGACAAACTGGCTTCCAAAGAGAACAATGGAATTGACCTTATTTGAGGATCTTGCCTCTTACCCAGCAGGCTTCTAGGCAGCAATAAGTATTTTACTCACTATAGCCTGAGGGCAAATGATGACCCCATACAATTTGCTTCAGAAAGTTTATGAAAATTTTATCTCTCTCTCTTTCTCCCTCCTTCCTTCCCCCCTTTCCTTTCTTCTTCTTCTCCTTCTTCTTCTTCTTCCTCTTCTTCTTCTTCTCTTCTTCTTCTTCTTCTTCTTCTTCTTCTTCTTCTTCTTCTCTCTCTCTCTCTCTCTCTCTCTCTCTCCTCTCTTCTCTCTCTCTCTCTCTCTCTCTCTCTCTCTCTCTCTCTCTCTCTCTCTCTCTCTCTCTCTCTCTCTCTTTCCTACTATCTTTATTTCTCTTTCAACCTCCCCCCCTTCACAAGTAAGGACATATACCATTCCAAAGAAGTTTTGGCCACTTTTAATTTTTTGTCTCTGGTGAGCTAGCTTTAAAAGCATGAATAGAATTAGGAATGTGAACAGAATTAAAGAATCAAGAAACTTTGGAATAAAGCTCTGCCATTTCTGGTAGGGGGTAAGAGGAAAGAGAGTTTAAAACATTCCTATCTTTCCCATTTCTCCTGGAAAGAAACAGTTCAGCAAAGCCTCAGGCCATTCCAGCTTCCATTCCCCCTCCACACAAAGCTTCTTTCTCTATCTCTGTGTCCTTTCTATGAGTTTAAACTCCTGGATTGTGACTCTCTTTGGCTTCTGTTCAAACTACCAGGCTGCAAGCCTCCTTGCCTTCTCCTGCAGGCCCAGTGTCTTTCTCTCTCAACTGACAACAACAGCTTGGAGCTCCTGATGCTTCCACTGCTGATGCCTTGCCTGATTCAGAACTCACAACAGTCTTAGCTCTTCCCAGGGTCAGAAAGAAAAAATGCTGCCTGCTTATGTTTACATCTTATAGAGAACTAACTGTATGTCTAGTCTTAGATAACTTCACCCTGTCCTCAGAAATACATCTCTAAAAGCCCTTTACATTCAAACAAGCCTTTATTAAGCACTTGCTATGTTTCAGGTATTGTGCATGACCCCATTCCCTCAAGGAGCTCACAGTATTTTAGGAGATGGGGACAATATCCATGCAGAAAAAAGTAAATACGAAAGTAAGGGAGTGCCCTGTTGGACTTCAGGTAAACTAAAGGTTTATGATGTTGTTGAATAGTCATATCTGACTCTTCATGGCCCCATTTGGGGTTTTCTTGGCAAAGATACTAAAGTGGTTTGCCATTTCTTTCTCTAGATTTTTTTTACAGATTTTTTTTTACAGATAAAGAAACTGAGGCAAACAGGGTTAATTGATTTGCCTAGGGTCACACAGCTGATAAGTATCTGAGGCTAGATTTGAACTCAGGTCTAACTCCAGGCCTGGTGCTCTATTCACAGTGCCATCTTGCTTCCCCAAGCTAAAGGTTAGCTGGGACAAAAGATTTTTGTTGTTGTTCAGTCATGTTGGACTCTTCATGACCCTATGAACCAGAGTGCACCAGGCCCTTTTATTCTCCACTATTTCTCAAAGTCCGTCCAAGTTCATGTTCATTGTTTTCATGACACTATCCATCTCATCCTCTGCTGTCCTCTTTTCCTTTTGCCTTTAATCTTTCCTAACATCAGGGCCTTTTCCAGTGAGTCATCCTCATCATGTGGCCAAAGTATTTAAGCTTCCAGTGAATACCCTGAATTAATTTGTTTAAATATTGACTGACTTGATCCCCTTGCTGTTCAAGGGACTCTCAAGTCTCCTCCAGCGCCACAATTCAAAAGCATCAATTCTGTGGTGCTCAGCTTTCCATATAGTTCAACTTTCGTAGCCATACATTGCTTCTGGAAAAACTATAGCTTTGACTATATGGACCTTTGTTGGCAAGGTCTGCTTTTTAATATGCTGCCCAGATTTGCCATATCTTTCCTTCCAAGGGGGAAGCATCTCTTTCAATTAAAAAATTTAATCAATTAATTAATTAATTAAAAAATTTCATGACTGCGGTTGCTGTTTGCAATGATCTTTGAGCCCACTTTAAACTGTAAAAAGGAAATACTTCCACACCTTAGGCAGTGTCTAAAGCATGAATAGCTCCACTGCTTATGAAAAAACCTGCAGAGAAGATGGATTTGCTGTAAGGCACAGACTGCTACCATACCTTTGTTGCCAACTCCTCATCTATATAAGACCCTAGTAGGAATCTGGGAAGTGTAAATGACTGATTACCATAAGTAAGAGTGGAGTACCTTGCTGAAAGAACCTGTTCTGAGTCAAGAAGAATTGTCAAGTGAGAGAGGCAGGGGTGAGGAACCTGCAGCCTGCTACATGTGGCCTTCTAGGTCCTCGGGTGTGGCCTTTTGACTGAGTCCAAGTTTTACAGACCAAATCCTTTTATTAAGGGGATTTGTTCTGTGAAGTTCAGATTCAGTCAAAGGGCCACACTTGAGGACCTAAAGGTCCATATTTGGCCTCAAGGCCACAGCTTCCCCACCCCATGCCTAGACCATTTTGTCAATTGGAGAATGGCTCTTGTTTTCATAAATTTGAATCAGTTTCTTATACGTCTTAGAATTATACAGAGAAACTTACTGTAAAGATTTTTCCCCCTTTCCATTTTAATCTTGATTAGATTTGTTTGTGCAAAAGCTTTTAAAATTCTGTAATCAGAATAATTAATTTTATCTTCTCTGATCCTCTCTATTCCTTCCTTGGTTATGAACTTTTCTCTGATACATAGTTATGATATGTAATTTGTCCATGTTTCTCTAATTTGTTTATGATGTAACCTTTTATATCTTGGTCATATATCTATTTGAAGCTTCTTTTTATATAAGGTATTGATCTAAATCTAATTTCTTCCATACTGCTGCCCAATTTTGCCAGTAATTTTTGTGAAATATTGAGTCCTTATTCCAGTAGCTAGGATCTTTGTGTTTATCAAATACTAGGGTACTAGATATTTTTGCATATGTATGCTGTGTACCTAATCTGTTCCACTGATTGATCTATTTATTAACAAGTACCAAATTCTAAAAAGCAATTGAGTCTATTGGTTGATTGGTAGGGAAAGCATACGGGGGGGGGGGGGGCCTCATGAGCTATAGCATTAGAAAGACAGCCATCTCCAGGATTACCCCTAGAACCGCTTACCAATTTAAGTTGAGAAAATGAACCCAGATGGTGTGAGTCACAAAATATATACAGAGTAGTAACAGATTTCTAGGAAGGAGTATACTAACAAATGAGGCATTAAGATGTATTTCCATTAGGATATGACACTGAAGTTGATCTGGTTGTTCCATAAGCATTTCAAACTCAACAAGTCTGAAGCAGAGCTCATTTTTCTCACAAACCATCTGCTTTCCCATACTCCCTTGGTCAGCAGTGCTTCCATCCCTCCAATCATACAAGTTTGCAACCTTGGAGTCATCTAGGACTCTTCCCTATCACTCACCCTTCACACAAAATCAGTTAAAGTCTTGTTGATTCTACCTATCCCCTTCTCTCCACTCCCTTAAAACAGGCAATCATCACCTCTCACCTGAACTACAGCAATGGCCCCCTAATTGATCTCCTGCCTCTCTCTCCAATCCATTTACCCCAGAGCTGCCAAATTAATACTCCAAAAGCATAAAACCAGCTGTGTCACTTTCCTGCTAAAGAAGGTCCAGTGGCCCCAATTCGTATGATAAAATGTAAACTCTTTTGTTTGACACTTAAGCACCTTTACCATCTAGCTCCAGCCTAGCTTTATAGAGTTATTACACATTTTTCCCCTTTATGCACTCTCTATTCCAGCCACATGAGCTTACTTGATGTTTCCCTGTATATAACATTCCATTGCTTACCTCCATGTCTTTCCATGGAGTGAACCCTATGCTCAAATGAACTCCTTCCTCACCTTCATCTTGCAGAATCCCTAGCTTTCTTCAAAACTCAACTTTAGTGCCACCTCCTACAGGAAATCCATCCTGATTGCCTAATTTCTAGTACCCTTTAGAGTCCTTCCCCTACCCTTTCCATTCTCTTTTTCTGCCTTTCTGCATTCCATCCTCTCTGCTGACCAGGTGTTCAGGGCTCTCATGGGTCCCTTTGGTTGTCAAGTCATCCTGTTTGGGTACTCACCCTTGTCTCTGAACTCTCTGCTCCCCAGGATCCATGACACAAATGACTCCTCTCTGCACCTCCAATTCTGCCAAGAACCTTGAGTGTCAAAACATATGAGGCCATCATGACCAAAGAGGTGCACAAAAAGAAAATACAAACCACTCAGCATAGCAATTATACTTGTTTAAAAAATTTTTTTTAGTGTTTTTTCTCACTCCTGAATTTCTCTAAGAATGATGATTCAAATTTATATGGAAATTTGAGATTTACAAAATTTTCTTCCCCATTCAAAATATTAGAATATATAGAATATTGTAATATATAATATGATAATAAAATAATATAATATATAGAATATTAGAGTTAGAAGAGACCTTTATAGTCACTTAGTCTAATCTCTTTTTCAATGTAGCAATCTCCTCTACATTGTCCATCGTCTGCTTTCTAGTGGGAGCTTATTTGAGGGTTTACTACTGAACAGGGCAGCCTATTCTGTTATTGGACAGGCCCTCTCCTAAGATGTGCAAGCATTTTAAAGAGAGCTAAGGCCTTGGAGGCAACAGAAAGTGACCACAGATGTCACAGGTGAAGCTCCCGAGTTTCCAAATTGCTCTCCACATTCTCAGCCACTAAGATGAAGGGAAGAATGAGATCCAATCAACTCTCAATTGTGCTGGGGCTCATTATGCACTTTGTGAATTATTCAGCATTCTGCCTCCTGCTGTCTCATTGAGCTACTGCTCAATTTTTGGCCAATTCTCAGCTTATTAACACCACAGGATCAGGAAGGAAAGGAAAGAAAGGGAAACTCAAATTTGCCTACACATTGGGAGCATTGGTAATGAATGAAACAAAAGATTAAGCAACAACGATAATAACATGCCCTAAATTTATCTATCTTAGCTTTCCTCCTATAGGCAAATTCCTTGGCTGGAGGCACCTTGAAATCTATTTCCATCTCATTATCCAGAAAAAGTTGCATCTGTCATTTTTCTGAGCTGGCCATCATCTTCTTTCCTTATATATATTTTTTTCCTTTTCTGATTTAAGTGATGCAGTGGTGTTGAGGTTATTTAAACCCTTGGAGGGTAGATTGCATTTGGAAAGTCTTCATATTTTCTACTGATAGACAACTTTACACACCACTGGCATGAGGTGTATTAGTATTTGACATTTCCCACTATCTAACACATAAGCTAACCTTGATTGTATTATTTTTTTCCCTCTAGAATGCCTGTCAATTTTATTAAGAGAGACATTGGTTTTGAGAAATAAATAGTTCGTTAAATAATCTTAAAAATCTTTTTGCTGTATACTGGATGAAGCGAGCTTTGCTGAAGGTATATGAGCAAGCCAAGATTTTCTCTCATCTAAAACCTTTCAAATCTAGTGGCTTAGCCACATTTGCTTATATCACTGGCATTAACATTTATTTCCCTTCGGTTTGGTTTCTGGGTTACTTATCTGTTTGGAATCTCCTGAGCTGATCTTGAAAATGTCTTCTTGAAGTCTCCCTTTAGATGAAAAATGTACAATTTATAAAACACTGTCCCTAGAACATTTTAAAATCCATATTTCCATCTCCATCACACACACACACACACACACACACACACATATATATACATTTACACACACACACACACATATAAGTGTAGGTATATACACACACAAATTTATATGTGTATATAAATATATAGGTATATATTCTTTCCATAGATTTCCCAGTACTTAACTAGCTCTCTGTTCAAGGGTCAAGATTTCAAGATTATAAGCCTAAGGGGTAGAGGGTGGTTTGCTAGTACTGTTGCTCATAAGACCCTATCTTATATTCTCTTCCCAATATCAATTAATGAATTAATCTCTCTTCAACATCACTCAACCGATTAACGTTAATTAACTGTTGAAAAAGGCAGAGAGGTGGTACAGTGGTTAGAGTGCCAGGCCTGGAGTCAGCAAGATTCATCTTCACGAGTTCAAATGCAGCCTCAGACACTTACTAGCTGTGTGACTCTGGGCAAGTCACTTTACCCTGTTTGCTTCAGTTTCTTCATCTATAAAATGAGCTGGAGAAGGAAATGGCAAACCATTCCAGTATCTTTGCCAAGAAAACCCCACATGGGGTCATGAAGAGTCAGACACAACTAAAAAGCAACCCAAGAACAACTGTTATAAAGAGATATTTAGGGGCAGCTAGGTGGTGCAGTGGATAGAGCACCAGCCCTGAAATCAGGGGGACCTGAGTTCAAATCCAGCCTTAGACCAAACACTTGACACTTACTAGCTGTATGACCCTGGGCAAGTCACTTAACCCCAACTGCCTAAAAAAAGAGAGAGAGAGAGAGAAGAGAGAGAGAGAGAGAGAGAGAGAGAGAGAGAGAGAGAGAGAGAGATTGATTTACTTAGATCCAAAATACAAAAGCCCCCCAACCAGGAGGCTACTCTCCTTCAAACGACTCACACTTAAGGTGATGGTCTCCAATAGTCCTCCTACCCAGTTTGCTTCTGAGTATGGTATAGTATGTGGTTGAGTTGCTCCCTCACTTGCAGGACATGGTGTTGTAGCCTCCAGGTTGATTCAAGCTGAGTCAAGCAGGTTCCTTTTCAGTGCTGGCTCCCCAACATGTTTGGCTGCTGCAGCTACTGGCAGAGTGCATTGTAGACTTCATATATGTATATATGTATATAAACATATGAAACAATTGGGGTTAAGTGACTTGTCCACTTCTGGTGGTTCTTCTAATCTTTCAACACTCACAAGGTAATAATGTGGTACATTATTTCTCTGATACTTCTTTACCTAAGTGAAGAAAATATACAAGAGACAGAAGAACAGCAGTGACATTCATTCATAGCCATATGGTGGCCAGGTGAGAGAGAAGGCCTGAGGATCTTCCCTTCTTGGGGACCCACAAACGACAGTTCTTACCATACTTGCCCCTAGGAAAGAGAGTGATTTCAAATTTTTGAACCTGGTTTGTGTGCATCCTCAGTTCTTGCTCAGCATCCAAATAAATAGACTTTCTTGTCATTCTAAGCCATAGGATACCTGTTCATGTTCTGAATCAGAGATGTAAAGAGCTCTATGTGCTACATCATGCATTTCCAAAGTAGTCATACCTAGCATCCATGTGGATCGCCAACAGGCAGAGCATGTTGTGTGTGCTGGTCAGCCTCTATAAGGACTAGGCTCTCAGTGACCAGTCCTCCATTACATTAATGTTAGAAAGAACCTTAGAGATCAATTAGGTCAACTCTCTCATTTCTTTTTTAAATGCTTTTGTCTTAAATAAGCTATGAACCTAACTTTAAACAATATTGAAGCCAACTAACCATATTTACCAGCTTTCTGAAGAGACTCAGGCTTGAAGAGGTAACTGAGCACGTATTTCTCCACTAGCTAGCAATAGATAGAGGTTCAGAACACAGATCAGATTCCAGGCCAGGGACCTTTCCATTACCCCACAAACGTATTTGGCCTGAATTCATAAAGCAAAACATGGTTATATCAACTTCCTTTCTAGAGCTGATTAGATTTGAGCTTTTAATTTCATTCTTTAGTAGAATCAGAATGGGTAGTCCTTTAGATATTGCTTGATATCCTGGATATATTTACCTGAACTATCTCCCTGTGGCATCATTCTATAAGCAGGAAGGTTTTTTTCCTTAGAGTTGTATACAAATGATTTGGAGGGACCTGTTTTTTTCATTTGCTATTCCTCTGTCCACATGTAGAATTGGCACACTGAACATAGTCCTTCCTGTGTGAATCTTTTTTGTGTGTGAAACAATTGGGGTTAAGTGACGTGTCCAGGGTTACACAGCTAGTAAGTATCAAGAGTCTGAGGCTGGATTTGAACTCAGGTCCTCCTGACTCCAGGGTTAGTGCTCTATCCACTGCGCTGCCTAACTGCTCCTATACTGTATGAATCTTAAATCTCCAGTCCTGACCTCTCTTCAGTGCTGCAGACCTTACATCATGTACTGCTTTCAGGACAACTTCACTAAGGTGTTCTTCTGACCCCCCTAAGCTCAATGTGTCCAAAACCAAGCCAATTACCTTTTGACTTCACTATTTCAGTCATATTCAGAATCTTATCCCTCATTTCTTACTCACTCAGCTATTAAATAAACTGCCAATATTCCTCTACAGCATTTCATGCATCTGTCCTTGCCTCTCTTTTTATCTGTTGCCATTACTCAAGTTACTCTTCACTAGTAACTAGTAGTTATCTTCATTACTACCTGCCTGGACTATTGCAACATTCTCCTAATGTTTGCTTGCCCTCGTTCTCCCTGCTACAATCCTTTCATCCTGCTGCAAACATCTTTAAAAACAGATCTGGTCATGTGCCTCCTGTGCTTAAAAATCTTCAGTGATCTCCTATTGCCTATCAAGTAGAGTTCAAACTCTCCACAAATTGGCCCAACTTCAGTTTTCCAGGCTTATCTCGCACTTATCCATGCCCTCTGAACTTTAACCAAATGAGACTTTATACATCTTTTTACTTTCATGATGATATGCTCTTGAATATCCTGTATCCTATGCTTAGGATGTGTTGAACCTTTCCTTTTCTTCCTTCCTTCCTCCTCCCTCCCTCCCTCCCTCCCTCCCTCCCTCCCTTCCTTCCTTCCTTCCTTCCTGCCTTCCTTCCTTCCTTCCTTTCCTCTCTCTCTTCTTTCCTTTCCTTCCTTTTTTTTTTCTTTTTGGCAATCAGGATTAATTGACTTGCCCAGGGTCACCCAGCTAGTAAATGTCTGAGGACAGATTTGAACTCAGGTACTCCTGACTCCAGGGCCAGTGCTCCATCCACTCTACCACCCAGCTGTCCCTCTCACCTTTTCAATGATTGTTTTTCTACTCTTCCTTTAAAATCCAAGTTAAATGCCATCTTCTGTGGGAGAGATGCCTTTCTTGGTCTCCCTGTTCAGAATAATATTCACCTTTGGACTGGAAACAAGAAAAAATAAACAATGCTTCTCCTCCCCCATATTTGTTGTTGTCTAGTCCTTTCAATGGTGTCCAACTCTGTGTGACCTCATTTGGGGTTTTCCTGGCAGAGTTACTGCACTGGTTTGCCATTTCCTTCTCTAGCTCATTTTACAGAAGAGGAAACTGAGGCAAATAGGGTTAAGAGACTTGTCAGGGTCACACAGCTAGTAAATGTCTGAGGTTGGATTTGAACTTGTCTTTCTGACTCCAGGCCTGGCACTCTATCCACTGTACCACCTACCACCTACCCATATTTATTTAGTGCCTCCTATAGCAGATAGTAGACAAAGGGGTCAGGAAACTCTTGCCTGAGAGCCATTTGAAAGGCCCTTAAGCTAAAAATGGTTTTTTTATATTTTTAAATACAATAAAACAGTATTTAGGGGCAGTTTCCTCATCTATAAAATGAACAGGAGAAGGAAATAGCAAACTGCTTCAGTATCTTTGCCAAGAAAACCCCAAATAGGGTCACAAAAAGTCGGATACAACTGCAAATGACTGAAGAACCAACAAAACTTTATTTCAAAATGTAAAACAAAACAAAACATTCTTAGCTAAAGGGAATAACTTACGAAAACAAGGAGCCAGCAGAATTTGGCCCCTGGGTAGTGGATAGAATGCTAGACTTGGAGTCAGGAAGATCTGGGCTCAAATTCCACATCAGATGTTTACCCAGGTTTGTGACTGTGGTCAAGCCACTTCATTTCTGTCTGCCTCAGTTTCATCATCTGCAAAATGGCAGGGTTGGACTTGTAACCTATAAAGTCCTTCTAGTTCTAAATCTATTTTTCTACAATTCCATACACTAGGTACAGGAATTAGAAAGATAAAAACAAACTATTCCTTGTCCTCAAGGAGCTTACATTCCATTGAAATGTACTTTGTTTTGGGCCTCTTTAATGGCCTTACTTCATTTTATTAGGTATTATCATTATTTACTTATGAGTCTTTTCCCCCAGCTAGGCTGGGCTACAGGAACTTAGTCTTATCTAAAGGTTGTATCTCCCCCAGGACCTGGCACAGTTCTCTGCACTCAACAGGCTCTCAGGAAAATGTTTTTTGAATCTAATAGATAAGACCTCTAGTCTTGGGCCTCAGCAGTCTAGCAGAATAAGCTTGAAAACCTTTAAAATCTATACATTTGGAATATGAGCTGCAGGGTGAATTGATAATATCTGAAGGTGAAGTCTTGATGTGTTAGGACAGACATTTTTTATCCTTTCTGATCTTTGTTTTCTTTCTTTCAGTCATCATAATCATTCTAGGCAGGGAGCATATTTGGCGCAGTGGAATTGTTGGCAAAGGACCCAGAAGACTGGCAACTTTTCTCAGTAAAGTGGAAGAAACCAAGGCAGTTCAAAGGAAAATAGACACAAATAAAAATAAACAGAAAATAACAGAAAAATCAAAAATCCCACACCCTTTATGCATGGGAAGCAAGTCTAGGCTGTCTAACTAGTGATAAGATAATCTTATCTAATAGATCTTGTTGTAACTTTCTGGCATACTCACCCCCTGATTTCATAAGTGACGCAGTAATAGAGCGCAGGGCCTGGAGTCAGGAAGACCTGAGTTCAAATTCAATGTCAGATACTAGCTATGTGACCCTGGGCAAGTCACTTAACCCTGCTTGCTTCAGTTTCCTCCTCTCTAAAATGAGCTGGAGAATGAAATGGTAACCTACTCCAGTACCTTTGCCATGGAAACTCCATATGGGGTTATGAAGAGTAGGGCACAATTAAAAAATGACTAAACAACAACAGAATTCCAAGCAGGAGGGCAATCCTTCTGGGAGAGGAGTCATCCTGAACTCAATGCCAGCATCCCCATCTCCTCCTCATGCCCTCCCCTGTCCCAGACCTGGTGATCTTTAGGTTCTAGAAAGGGAAAGAAAGCATCTTCTTTCTTACAAAAGAATTGGAATATAAGAGCTAGTGGGATGACCAGAATCAAAGAAGGTTCATTTGAAAGGAGCTGAAATCTTGAGCCATTGGAGTAGGTGAGAGGATGCTATTGGAGAATGGGAAAGTATTATGACTGAGAAGAAATGGTATATATAAAGGCTTGTAAGTGGCAGACACACTCATCCTGTAGCACAAATCCTGCAAGCAGTCTTGTCTCTCTGAAGTATAGAATACAAGCAAGGTAGTAGAAGAAATGAAATCAGTCAACAAACGTTTATTAAGTGCCTGCTATGTGCTAGGCACTGTGCTAAGTCTTGTAGATGTAAAGACAAGAAACAGTCTGTTCTCAAGGAACGCAGAGTCTAGTGGGGAGATGACATGCAAACAACTAGGTATAAACAAGCTAAAGTCAAGATAAATTTGAAATAACCAACCAAGGAAAGGCCCTAGAAGTAAAGGGGATGGAGAAAGACTTCCTGTTAAAAAAAGTGAGATTTTATCTGGGTCTTGAAAGAAGCCTGGGAAGCTGGGAGACTGTGCTGAAAAGGGAGAGTATTCCAGGCATGCTCTAGTTAGAGGATAGCCTTGGGGTAACCATTAGGAATTGAAGAGAGGCCGTTCATAAGGAACTGAGAAAAAGTCGTTATGTAGAGGTGGAGTGGTAGTTGGATGTGGGGTGATAGTGTCAGGGGAGGCCTTGAGGAAGTGGCTTTTGAAGTATGTTCTATAGGATGAATGAGCATGAGAATTTATTAGGTGAAAAGAGAGAGGGAGAATATTCTATGTAAGCAAAGACACAGTACTGAGAAAATGTGGGACTTGTTTGCAAATGATCTAGGAGTCTAGTTTGGCTGAAGCATCGAAGACATGAAGAGAAGTAATAGAAGAAAACATTGGCGAGGGAGTGTGGTGCCAGGTGGCAAGAGGACCTTGAATGCACTCA
The DNA here is from genome assembly GCF_003287225.1 of Phascolarctos cinereus. Taxonomy (NCBI): domain Eukaryota; kingdom Metazoa; phylum Chordata; class Mammalia; order Diprotodontia; family Phascolarctidae; genus Phascolarctos; species Phascolarctos cinereus. The sequence goes on from NW_027555847.1 coordinate 358,717,857, forward strand.
TATGAGTCTTTTGCTTTTTAAGCAATTCTTTTGTGAAAATGAATAGCTGTTCTGCCCTTGGTAACTACTATTTTGTTCATTGATCAACTTCTTTAGAAAAAATCTTGTCAGTCTCTTTTGGGGGAGACTTTACTTAGGAACAAAACTAAGCTTTAAGAGATTTTGCCCTGGAATGAGGGTATAATAAATCAGAGAGTATGAGAAAAGGCCTGAATCTTTTCTCATTAGGGTCAGGCTCTCAGAGGACTGAACTAGATCTATAGGAGATACCTTTTGGGAAAGGAGCATCTTCTTGGCAAAAATGTGCCTATTATCTCCCCTGAATGTAAGGCTCCTTAAAGGCAGGGACTGCTTTGCTTTTGTATTCCTGACCCCCAGTGCCTAACACATAGTAGGCACTTAAAAAATGTTTATCGATTAAGAGTTGGGGAATGTGTTTTCTGAATTAAAAAAAACACGTAAGTTAGAATATTGATTTATATTTACGGTTGAATTATAACCCCTTAAAGGGAGAATTTTTATTTTCTGCTTCTTCTATATCCCTTTCAGTGCCTATCCTCTTCATTGCTAGGCATACAATAGGCACTCAGTAAATGCTTTTTCACTTGACTTTTAATATTAAAGCAATTAAAGCATAGGCTAGCCACAAGATCATTCCCCCCTCTTTCTTATCCATTTTTCCCCCTGCACAACTCGGGGAGCCTGCCTAAGGCCACGAGAGGTTGTGATTTGTACTGAAAATGCCCATACGTTGATGAAATCTGGAGTCTTTGAAATACTGAGGCATAGCTTTAGTGAAGACCTCCCAGGAAAAAGAAAATGGGATGGTTGCATTATTCTGTCTCTTTCAATTCTATGATTCTTCCAGTACTAAATCCTGAAGTCAAATAGATAGCAGCCCTTGCTAGAGATTTTTTCAACTTAATTTCTGATAGTCAGATTCAACCAACTTTCTTCCCTTGGAAATGAAATGGTTTTTCAGGATTTATAATGGACAGTACAAGAGTTGGCAGAGGAGCCATGCTGATCTTTTTTTTTCTTTTTTTCTGCTATTTCCTCATAAATTGGCATTATTTTTCTTGACTGTTCATTCCACCTCCAAAAGTCACTGTTTCTCAGGCCTCAGAATCACCCTCACCTCCTCAGTCTCCCTCACTCCTCACAACTTTCTAATTATTATGTCTTGTTGTTTCTCCCTTGTCAGAATCTCTCATAACCACCCTCTTTTTTCACTCTCATAGGCAATCCCTCTCTCATCACTTCATTATGCTATCACATTAACCATATCATTATTGTCTCTCTCCCTTTATTCTATCTCTATTCCAGTTGACTCTTCATGGAGCTACCAAAGATAATCATGCAAATATACATGTCTCATCATTTAAATCCTTATTTAAATTAATTTAAATTTAAATTAAACTTTTAATGACTCTCTATCCACTCTAGGATAAAAGGCAAACTCCTGGGCCTGAAATTTAAAGCCTTCAACTATCCAGTCCCAACCTAGCACTACAGACTTATTTCACATTATTCCTCTACATGGAATCAAGATGAATTATTAGCTGCTTTCCAGATTGGGCAATCTATCTCTTGTCCCCACCCAAGCCGCACCTCAGACTTAGAATGCTATCTGTTCTCTCTATCTTTCAGGTTCTTAGTCTTTCTTCAAGACTTAGCTCAGTTACCACTTCCTCTCTGAAGCTCCTCTCATTCCCCATCTATTAATGCTCTTTTCCTCTTCCATGAACTCTAATTATTTCATTTTTTCTCATTCACTCACCACCATGTTCTTTTCTGTGTATATATTATATCCTCCTGCAGTAAGCTCCTTGAGGGCAGGGGCTGTTTTATTTTTAATCTCTCTTTCTGCAGTACCTATAACAGTGAATGATCAAATGAAAAAAAAATTATTAGTCTGTGTCAAGAATCATGCTAAGCCATGGAGATACTAATAAAAAAATAAGCCAGTTCATGACCACAAGGAACTTATATTCTAATGGGGACAATAACTCACGTAGGGGAGTGTTGACCAGGGAGGACTCCTGGTTTGTGAAATCATTGGTTGGTTGGTTGATTGTTGTCCTTTGTTCTTGAAGAGGACCAGAATGGCATCACTATGCTAGAGTCAAATTCAGCGTGTCTGACTGTGGCTGGTCAGACTAATGTGAGCTCAGAATATTCTACCACGGGCACTATCTGTGAAATCCCAAGGATGGTGATTGGAAGCCATAGAGAGTTGACCAACATGCCCACCTTAGTAGCAATAGCAACAGTGACTTGATTATGGCTTCCAGAGGAATAAGGGGTGGGATGCTATCGGTTACTTAGTTATTGGTTATTACTTAGGCAGAACAGATAGTAAATAGATGGCCTTGTTAATCAGGCAGCTAGCATCTATTAGCTGCCTGATATGAACCAGACATGGGTAGGTGGTGCAGTAGAGTGCCAGACTTGAGTCAGTAAGATTCGTCTTTCTCAGTTCAAATCCAGCCTCTGACACTTACTAGCTGTGTAAGTCACTTAACCCTGTTTGCCTTGGTTTCCTCACCAATAAACCAGAGAAGGAAATGTCAAACCACTCCAGTATCTCTGCCAAGAAAACCTCAAATGGGGTCATGAGGGGTCAATCAGACGTGACTGAAATGACTGAACAACAACAACAATAGCACCAACAAAAACTATATACAAGGCCCTGTGCTAAGTTCTGGGGATTTTTTTTTAAAAGGGAAAAAAAATTTTTAAAATTACATTCAAACAAGATATAATCAAGATAAAATGAGGGTAGTCTCAGAGGGAAGACACCAGGAAAGGCTTATTGCACAATATGGAATTTTGGCACTTGAGGGGATCCAGGGAAGTCAGGAAAGTAAGATAAGGAGGGAGAGTATTCCAGGCGTGGGAGATAGCCAATGGAAAACCCTTAGAGTTGGGAGATGGAGTATAGTATTCAGAGACCAGGAGGATGCCAGTGTTACTGGATCAAAGAGTACATGAAGGGGAGTGAGGTTCGAAAACATTGGAAGTTAGAAAAGGATCAGATTATACAGAACTTTAAAAGCCAAGTAGAGGATTCTGTATTTGATCTTGGAGTAGGTCCCATGGTGAGAGCTCCAGAGATGAAAGGACGAAACCGTCTAGGGCCTGGAAGCCCAGTGTTCTGCCCAGTGCAGTGATGGGCAGGGAGGATGGTGAGACTGGAGATGCTTGATGAAGTTTTATAGAACTTGATTAAATTGACTCTCTATTTTTCCTTAGCAAGTCATGTTCATGAGTTGATGTGATAATTTTTAATCTGTTTATATTTTCACCCTTTTCAGCTTTTTGAAATATGGTATTTTTGTATTGCTATATGAAGCAATATTTGCTTTTACTTTATCTAAATCACCACTTTTCTAAGCTTCAAGGAATATTTCCCAATATGGCTGCATTGGGATTTTGTGAACAAGTTCATGTTCACCCCTCCATACCTTTCTTATTTTACAGATTATGATCAACATTTCTTTTTAAACTATGGTCCTTTTCTTTAAAAAAAAAATCCATCTTGATGAAGACTACGTTTTTCCCCTTTGATACTGATCATCACTGCCCTTGACATTCAGGTTCACATGCACATTTGGTTCTGTATGTGCACTGTTTCATATGCTCAGTTTTCTTCACAACATACTTCTTAATAACAAATGCCACCCCCCCACCTTACTATCTTTTGGAAAAGGATGAAAGCTAGTCTTGCACTACAGGTAGGAAAAGTATCAGCCTTATTTTAATGTAGAGGAAACAGCAGATCAAGGTCACAAGACTGGTTGGTAGCAGAGGTAAGATTCAGGTCCGTGGTCAGCACGATGATAAAAAGCAAAACACTATTTCAAAGTGCTGATTACTGCGACCTTTTTCCCTAACAGCCTTTCACTGGCCTTGAATTTTAATTCAGAGTAGGTTTCAATGAGCCTTAGTATCATTCATTAGCATGTAATAGTATTTCTTCTGGTTCTGTAATTCATTCTCTACTTTCTAGGTGGAAATAAACACACATCCACAATGTATACACACATGTGTACCCACATGTGCATTTATATAAGAACATTTCTTTTATACAATATTATACTCATATGCTTATATCTTAACAAACACAAATAAACAATGAATCCAAAAGATAATCAGATCTTTTATGTTTTGTTCCATGTTTAGATAGTCATGCAGTTTTCCAGCAGCAAGAACAACAGCGAGAAAGGTGGGAGAGAAACAATGTGCCGAAGAAAAGACTCTCTCGGCGATCCATCAGCAAAGAACGATGGGTGGAGACCCTGGTTGTAGCAGATACAAAGATGATTGAATACCATGGAAGTGACAGTGTGGAATCTTACATCCTCACTATCATGAACATGGTACGTCGATAAATGTAGTTGGAAATGCTTTTTGTTAAAAAATGAAAGAGGTCTTCTTTTGGCTCCTTTTTCATGGTTGGAGTTAGAATATTACTCTGGGCTACTAGTAAGTGAAGAGAAACATTCAAAATAAGATTGTTTTCCTCTTAGAAATGAGATTTCTAAGAAATATTTATTTGGTATTTATATAGTGTGTTAAGTTGAGAAAAGAAACTACAAAGACATGCATAAATCCATGGAAGTAATCTATCAAGGGACAAGAATTTGATAAAAGTATCTACTTGGAGCCAGGTACTCTGCTAGGCATTAGAAATACAAAGATAAAAAAAAAATGAAACAACTACTACTCTCCAGGATGCAATAGAGAGAGAGATACATATACATATATACACATAGATACATGTATACACATATACAATGTATATATACAAAATAAATATAAATGCATACAAGGTAGTTAGGGAGAGAGAGGCCTAGAAGTTGAGAAAGATCAAAGTATCAAAATTACAAGATGGAAATAGATGTTTGCAAATTTACTTTTTTTTTTGTATTTTTTTCTAGTTCTGAGTTTTAGAGATACGAAAAAATGAGAGAGCAAATTGTTTCAAAAGATTGATGATCTCATTGATGTGGTTACTTTTTGCCTTAAAACAGGTTGTACGCAGTACATCTATACCTTAGCATTTCTCTGATGCCTCATTATTTTGTTTTGTTTTTTGCTTTTTAGGCAGTTGGGATTAAGTGACTTGCCCAGGGTCACACAGCTAGTAAGTGTCAAGTATTTGGTCAGGCCAGGTTTGAACTCAGGTCCTCCTGACTTCAAGGCCGGTGCTCTATCCACTGTACCACCCAGCTGCCCCCCATGGTGCCTCATTATTGCCTGAAATTGGCCCTGGTTCTCAGAGGCAATGCAGAGCACAAGTTCTGATAGGTCATACCAAGACCAAAAAGCTTCTACTAAGGGTCTAATGATGAACTATGTCTGTCTGTCATCAAAGGACCACTTTAATTGACCACGGCAACCAAAGTTCTACAACCCTCCCCCGCCCATACACACACAAACACATGCACACTTTTAAAAAATTAATTAATATATGTTAATTAATATATTTTTAACTTTCAACAATCACTGCCATAAGCTTTTGAGTTTTAAATTTTCTCCCCCCTCCTTCCACACCTCCCTCCCCAAGATGGCGTACAATCTGATATAGGCTATACATGTACAATCATTTTAAACATATTTTCACATTAGTCGTGTTGTAAAGAAGAATTAGAACCAATAACCACAAGAAAGAAGAAAAAAACAAAACAGAAGGAAAAAAAAGAGCAAATAGTATGCTTTGATCTGCATTCAAACTCCAAAGTTCTTTATCTGAATGTGGTTAGTATTTTCCATCATGAGTCTTTTGGAGATGTCTTAGATCCTTGCAGTGCTAAGACGAGCTAATTCTATCAAAGTTAGTCATTGCACAACGTGGCCATTACTGTGTACAATGTTCTCCTGGTTCTGCTCACTTCACTCAGGCATCACTCCATACAAGTCTTTCCAGGTTTTTCTGAAGTCTACTTGCTCATCATTTCTTACAGCACAATAGTATTCCATTACATTCACACACCACAACTTGTTCAGCCATTCCCCAGTTGTTGGGCATCCCCTCAATTTCCAATTCTTGGCCACCACAGAAGTAGCTGCTATAAATATTTTTGTACATGTAGGGTCCTCTTCCCATTTTTATGATCTCTTTGGGATACAACCCTAGAAATGCTATTTCTGGATCAAAGGGTATGCACAATTTTATAGCCCTTTGGGCATAATTACAAATTACTGTCCAGAACGGTTGGATCCATTCATAACTCCACCAACAATTAACAATTAACGTTCCAATTTTCCCACATCTTCTCCAACATTTATCATTTTCCTATTTTATCATGTTGGCCAATCTGATAGGTGTGATGGGGTACCTCAGAGTTGTTTTGATTTGCATTTCTCTAATCAATAGTGATTTAGAGCATTTTTTCATGTGACTATAGATAATTTAAGTTTTTTCCTCTGAAAACTGCCTGTTTATATTCTTTGACTATTTATCAATTGGGGAATGGCTTGTATTCTTATAAATTTGACTCAGTTCTCTATATATTTTAGAAATGAGGACTTTATCAGAGACATTGGTTGTAAAAATTGTTCCCAGCTTTCTGCTTCCTTCTCATCTTGATTGCAATGACTTTGTGAAAAACTTTTCAACTTAATGTAATCAAAATTATCCATTTTGAATTTCATAATGCTCTCTATCTCTTGTTTGATCATAAATTCTTCTGTTCTCCATAAATCTGACAGGTAAACCACTCCTTGCTCTCCCAGTTTGCTTATAGTATCAGCCTTTATATCTAAATTGACACACGCTTTTTTTTTAAGGACAAACATGTAGCTTGGAATTAGGGTTAGAGAAAGGATTAAAATTCATGGCTCCTAAACAAACAAACAAACCAAAAACCAGACAAACAAAAAAACCTTACAGCCCAAATCTAGCTAAATCATTGAATGTTCCCAAAGCAAATCAAAGCATTGATCATAGGGAGATTCAATATAAGGAAAAAACTTCCTAGCAATTTGATTTCCCCCAGAGTGACAGCCAATGTTGGTAGGTGGTAGCCTGTCCTTTTAACAAAAGCTAGATGACCACTTCTCAGGGATACTATAGAAGGGATTCTTCTTCAAGTAGAGGTTGGACCAAATAGCTTGTCTCTTAGATTTCTTCCCAAAGACTGAAATTCTGTGATAATCTTTCAAATCTTTGTTTCTTAAAATGAAAAAAAAAGGAAAAAGAAAAATGGGGGGCATATCAGACATTTCAGTTTAAGCAGTTCATATTAGAAGATTCAGGTAAGAAAGTCTTTGTTCAACTGTTTGACAGAAATTAATTAAAAATCTTCACAAGTTCTGGCTTTTTTTTTAATTGTAGAAACAGTGCTGATGCACATTCTACAAGGGGCGTGGCTATTTGAATTTAAAACAATCTTGCCTCTGGTATCTGGTATTAAGTATCAGGAAATACCATGATACTTTCATGATCTCGCCATCAAGAGCCCAGCTCTCTGGGAATTTATATATGACTAGGCTATTGTGAACTCAAGGAAGGATGCCTTGAATATGTAAAATGGAGATAGGGTGGAGTGGTTAGACTCGATCTGCTCTTTCACTTCATCTTTCGTGTCTCTCATCAGGACAGCTCTGCTTCTAGGGAAGCATCTTCCAAGAGAAGTCATGTCCATGAGTCTTCTTTTCCCTTAGGCTTCTGGAGAACACATGTTCTTTCCTTAGTGCAGGGTGCAGACTAGTTTGATAAGTTCCAGGAAGAACTCCTCTTCTAATTTCTTCCAGACTGACATCCAGTTTTCCAAGCAGTTTTTTTTGTCCTGCTTTTCCATCAAAAACTCAAAGAAAACAAATATTTCCAGACAAATGCCTCATTATGAGGTATGTAAGTTAGATGAGTGAGACATAGCTGAAATGATTCTCACACATAAATTCCCTACTTGTCGACTGGCTCACAGACTGGGTTGAATTATTTGGGTCCCAGGAGAAATCTCTATGGACTAGAGGATGATGAGCCAGATATCTTTGTATCATTGGCAGCTCAGTCACATCCTTTTTGTAGACTGATCTCTACATTTGTTGGTCTTCCCGCCCCACCGCCTCCCCTTCTTGGCCATAGCCTTTCTGCTCTTCCTATCATACAAAATAGTTAGCTATATACACTGACTGGTTTGCTGCAGGAAATTGGGATACAACTGGAATCACCTACCAGCCCTTGCTGCCATCTTGTCCTCACAGCTAGCCCCAAAGTAAATACTACCTTCAGGGTTAGGGCCATGCCAGACTGTGAATCAACTCCACAGGCCATCAGCTCAGCATCACTGGCCTTGTTTCTGATCCTATTCTGACATTGAGATTTATTTCTAGGACCCAGGTTATTCTTGCTTTGTTCAAAATGACTGAGGCCCTCCTTTTGATTGCTTGTCTTGTCTCTGAGGCCCTTCCTTGGTGCCTTGCTTGAAACTTTACATCCTTCGGGACTAAAATCCTTCTGCCTTCATTCATCCTGGGGACTGGAGCCCTCTCTCTGAAACTTTGTCCATATGGCTGAGTCTCTGCTATATGCTCCTAGACCATCTGCCTTCCAGGACTTCTACTTGTGGTACAGTGGGTGGAAGGCAATAAGGTCAGTAGAAAGAATATTCAATTTGGAATCAAAGGATCTGGGTTACAATCCTACCTCAAATGCTTACTTATTGTTACCCTGAATAGTTCCTTATGCTCTGTAGGTTTCAATATTTTTCATTCATTTTTAAATTGAGGAATGTTGGCCTTAGATGATATCTAAGGTCATTTCCAGTTCCAAATCTATGATAATTTGACCCTATGACTTGCTGCTGTACCTCCGCAATGCTGACTGACGTCTCGGCTGGACTTCCTGCTTGCTGCTGGCATCATTCCCACCCTCCCAGCTCCCTAAACATCTCACCCTCCAACTTTCTGGTTTCTAAGTCTTGATGGTCCCCAACCTGCCCTGCTTCTGGCTTGAATCTTGGTTTCCTCATTTGCAAAGTTATGACCAAATTGTCCCTTCCAGTTCTAAATATATGATCTTATTAAGAGTCTGCCATTAAAAAAACCAAAACTCTGTTATGCTCAAGATCCTATGCAAAGTCATGCAGATGATAGAATATAGAAAATTATAAAAGAACCAAACTTTTTTGCCATTTAGTTCCTAGGGAACCCCTGTTTTCATCCAAAAAGTTTTGTTGAGAATAACACTGCTTATTTATAAATACACTAGTTAATGAAGGAATAAAAACCTATCTTAAGACCTGCATTCACATCATCTGGGAGGCTGGCAGGTATGGATGGCAGGCATATCTCTCACAAAGCCAGTATGTTAAAATAAAATAGAACATTAAATCAGCCAGGGCTCAACCTTTCAAGTGCCCAACAGTGAAAGGGGGAATATATTGTTTAAGGAAGAAGGTCTAGAACAAAAAAGGCAGCTGTTTCTGAGCCTGCCCTCCTTCACCAAGTAAAGGTTGGGCTTCAGATACATAATTTGTCCACAGGGTAGAATATGCCATTCTTGTGTCTCACTCTTTCTCATGACACACCTTCTGACGATGTGAAAAAGGCTCTAAGGTGAATGTCATCAGAATTGGCTTGTATATTTTCCTTTCTAAATTTATTTGTTGAACTTGAGCTACAATTAATTTCTTTCCTCTTGATTGTAGGTCACTGGATTATTCCATAATCCGAGCATCGGCAATGCCATTCATATTGTAGTGGTCCGGCTCATTCTACTAGAAGAAGAAGAGGTAAGAGCATGTTTTTTGTGACCCCTTATTTTGGGCAGATGGGAGGGGGAATGATTGGGGAAGTCTAATGAGATGGAACAGATCAATCTAGGCGGAATATGCATAGTAAGACAGGCATATGATGTAGCAGGAAAGTGTTCAGACTGCAACCGGAAAGGAAAAATAAACAAAAAACTAACAACACAGAACTATCTATCCCAGGAAAAGTAGTGATATATTATTATATATTTTTATATCATACTTACAACATAATTATATATTATGCTATATTATATATTATAGTTATGTATTACATCATGTAATTGTATATCACAATTTTATACTATGATTTATAATTATAATATTAAAGGAACACAGATCTCAAGCTGGAAAGGACCTTAGGGGACATCCAATGAAGCCCTTCCATTTTACAGGTGAAGAAACCAAAGATCAAGGATATTACGTGATTTGCTTTAGGTCACAGTTCAGTGATAGAACCAGAATCCAAACTCAGGTCTTCTGCCTCCAAATTCAGGGCTTCTTCACAATGATTCATTGCCTCTCCATAGGTTAAAACAACATGCTGTGGTAGAGGTTAAACCACCTGCCCAGAGTCACACAGCCAGTAAGTGTCTGAGTCTACGTTTGAATTTAGGTCTTCCTGACTCTAGGCCCAGTGCTCTATCAACTGTCCTACCAGCTGCCTCCAAAAGAACAGTGAACCAAATTTCACAAGATGTAATGGAGATAATGGAAGATAAATGTAAAGTTTGGTGTCTTGATGGATAATTAGACAATGGCTCATGAGAAAAATATCCGAGAGGTTAGCTGGATTTCAATATTAATATCAATTTGCTTAAAAAAAATTCCTCTGATTTTGCATTAACTGAAGGCAGCATATTATAGTGCAGAGGTGTCAAACAAGTACCCTGAAAGCCACATGCATGGAGCCTCCCAAGTATGGCTGAATCAGACTGAAATATAATTGGAAAATATTTAACAAAATGAATACAAATACAATAAAACATAGATAATGTTAATTTGTGGCTTTCCAAGTCAATCTGTGGCCTAAATGAATCCATTTCTTTTTGAGTTTGACACATCTGGCTTGATGAATATAGAGTAGGCCTTATAGTTAGAAAGACCCCCGTTCAAACCCTATTTCAGACATCTACCTGCTGTCTGACCCTGGGCTGATCACTTAACCTCTCAGTGCCCTAGACAATTAAGACTATAAGTTTCAGAGCAGATGCCAATCTGTACTGAGAGATGAAATTTCTTCTTCAGGATATTCCCTATACCAATGAAATCAATCATTCAACAAACATTTGTTAAGCACCTGTTGTGTGCCACACACAGGATTGCCCCCCAAAACAAACAAAACAAAGCAATTCAAACAAAAAAAGGCATTGAGTCCATAATGAGGGAGTTGATAGTTACCCTCTCCTCTGCCCAGAAAGACTACATGTGCAGTGTTTCATGTGCTTTTAGGCACTATATTTTATGAAGGTCATTGACAAACTGGGGGTTTCTGGAGAAGGGCAGACAAGATGGTGAGAAGCCTGGGATCTGTGTCATTTGAGTTTGTTTAAAAAGTTGAAAACACTTAGCCTAGAGAAGAGAAAACTTAGGTGGGGACATTCCCCATTATTTGAGGTCTTCAGAGAGAGACTATGTGGTTGTTTGCTGGACATGTTGTGGGAGCAGTTCACATTCAGGTATGAGTTGGACTAACTGACTTTTGAGGCCAACGCTAAGATTCTTTGAATGCATGTATGAATGAGTGAACAAATGAATGAATGCGTGCATGAATGAATGAATGAAAAAGCATTTCCTGGGGGGTTACTATGTGCAGAGAACAAAACTGGGGATATGAATAGAAAAGTAAGAAAGTTCTTATTCTCAAGGTGCTTAAATTCTAATTGGGGTTGACAGCACATAGGAGGTGGGGATGGAAAGGCCTAGATGTCCTAAGGGTGCATCAGTAACTCAGATGGCAATGTGTGGTGGTGGTCTAGAGGGCAGAGTATCAGTAGAGATGGTAAAACCTGATGGATCCTCCGTCTTATCAAACAAAGATAGTTGGTGACTCCCTACTATTCAAGCAGTGTAAGCAGCCATGTCTGCTCAACAGAGTAAGGGAGCCTGGAGGACCCCAGCCAACTGCCATTGGAAAAGGAAGGGATGAGTCTGGGGGTCTGGTTTGGAGATCTAGATCCTTTTTCATAGGGCAAGAGATTGGCAGGGTGGCAGGAGAGGATCAGTGTCCAACCAAGTAAAGAGAAGGGGAAAAGGTCATTGGCAGACTATGAGAGAAGAGTACCTTGAGACTCCTCAGTGCTCGGGGTGGCCTGGGAGAAAGAGCATTCCTATCAAACACATTCAATTTCATCAGTACAATTTAAAAAATCCCACACAGATCATATGCTGAGAGTGAATGAGATGTGTGTGGAGTAGGGCCTTGAGGACAGTAGAAAAACCCCAACCTTAGAATTGAGATTAGATGAACCCAGCACTGGGTTCCTTGTTGATCAAGCAGTATTTTGAAGGTCTAGGACTTGGGTGCTTTTCCTGAACAGTGAGTCTGAAGCCTGAATCCCCTCTGGAAGCTGGTTCATTCCTAAGCCTATTTTGTATTCTGTTCATGAAAAAACTTGTAGGTGCTTTCAATATTTAGTTAATTCATTTGTTTGTTCAACATATACTTATTAAGTACCTCTAGTGTGCAAGACTTACTGTTCTAGTCACTGAGGGATATACAAATATTTAAGGCAGAGCTCCTTGACTATTTTTCAGGTCATTAATCCCTTTGGAATTCTGGTAGAAGCCTATGGACTTCTTATCAAAATGTTTCCAAATGTGTAACGTGTACAGAAAGAAACTAATTATATTGAAATGTATTTATAAGTATTAATAATAAATATTAAAATAAATAATAATAAACAATAACAAATAAATGTACATACCTCCCCAAGTTAAGATCCTCTGATTTAAAATATGGTCCCTGTTCTCAAGGAGTTTGTGGTCTAGTCCACCAATCACAACTATGTAAGGCAGAATATGGTAAATACATAAAAGAGGTACAGATAAGTACTATAGGATTTAAGAGAGAAAGATCACTTCTAGCTAGGAAAAGTGAAACCTTCATAGAAGAGGTAGCATTTGAGCTGGGCCTTGAACCCCAAATATGATTTCCACAGGTGGATATAGGCAAGGAGATCATCATTCCAAGTCCCAGTTGTTAAGTAGGAAAGTATGGGGCAGGTTTGGAAATTGATGAATCATCTGGTGTTGTAAATAGTCCATTTTTTTCAGGCACCTAACTAAATTATAATCATGAATTAAATTAATATGGAAAACACATGAAGTGAAATCAAACTCTAGATGAGTTTGTGAAATGGAAAAGTAGTTGCCAAAGTGTGTAGGGTGCCTAGCCAGCAAGAAGGCAAAGCAAAGAGTATAGACCTTCTTTAGTAGGAGAAATTAAACTCAATGATCATTTATTATAGTAAGTTCCCACTATATGCAAGATGCTAGTCTAGGTTCAGAGGATATAGGGATAGATATGACAAAGGTCCTGCTCTCAAGGAGCTTATAATCTAAGGGGGGAGGAGGGAAAGGACACTTACACAAATAACTGGGATTTAAGGAAGGAAGAATTGGCTCTGGCAAAGAGCTCTGATATTTAAGAAACTGCTTTCACTTGGGGTAGAGGATGGCATCAGGAATTAAGACAAGGAAGATATCATAGGGAAGGTGGTATAAGAGTTGGACATGGAGAGAAGGAGTTCTGGGGTGAGATTGAGACTCCACTCCAGGCATGAAAGAAAGGGTGAAAAAAGTCATACAGACAGACTAGGATTGGGAATAAGAACAACAGCTTAATTTGGCCAGAACAGAGGACACATAAAAGGGAAGAGTAAGGGAAGAATGAGGCTAGACGAGGTGGACTGGAGCAAGATTGCAAAGGACTTTTAGAGTTACAGAAGGAGTTGTTAATTTATTTAATAAGGAATGCTTCACCTGCTGGAGTCTGATCATAGTGCCTTCTTTTAAAAAATTTTTAATATTTTTTAGGCAATTGGGGTTAAGTGACTTGCCCAGGGTCACAAAGCTAATAAGTGTCAAGTGTTTGGTCTGAGGCCGGATTTGAACTCAGGTCAGGGCTGGTGTTCTATCCAAATTTAAGTGACTCATGTAGGATCAGATAGCTAGTACGTGTCAGAAGTGGGATTCTAACCCAGGTCTTGTGATGCTGGGTCCAGTACTTTATCTGCCAAATCACCTAGTTGCTAATAACTTTAAAGTTGAGTTTTGAACATATTAAATTTGAAACGTGTCTGGGAGATCCAGTTTGAAATGTCACAGTAAAAGAGAATGGGTAGCAGCGCAGTGCTGCGAGGAAAACCCAGAAGTTGTTGGGAATGGACAAGGAAGAAATGTTGGGCAAGGACTTTTTGTAGAGAAAACTTTCACCCAGTGAAGCAGTTTTGAGACCCTTTAGTGAGGGTACTGTGGTTCATTAGTAGTATGGCTCCTCAGGATCAGGCCTCTCTGAGCTTCCTGGCTTTGAAAATGTGGGAAAAGAAGCAGCCTCATTAGGACAGAGAAGAAGGGTAGCCAACCCTTGGGATGGATAGGAGGACTCTGGCTCACCACTGCTTTTCTAATGGTCATTTTGGGTTGTATTTCCATCCAAAACCATTTTTCTAAAATTAAAAAAAAAAAGTCAAGGCAAAAAAAAACTTTACAAAAAGATCTTTAAATTCCCATCTCCAGAATGATCACAATGCTTGGCAAATATAATTCTTACCTAGGTTTTCATTAAATCGCAGTGAAGTGCAGCTCAGAATTTGACAGCAGTGGCATCTTCTTGTAGAACTGCTATCCACTCAATGATCAGTTTTCATTTTCTTGATTCACAACGAACAGCTCACCCACCTCATCATCTCCTCGTCAAGGTGACAATTCTTACAACAGCAATTGGCAACAATTCTAATGGTAAAATAATGTAATAGATGAAGATGGAGACAGAGAGCAAGAGAACTTTGGCTATGAATGGCAGTTCAGAATAATGAAAACACCCCTCAACATAGAATTAGACGTGGATTTCAGCCCCAGCTCTGCCATCCACTACCTGTGTGACCTTGGGCAAGTTAAGTCACCTCGTTGCAGTTCAGTTTTTTTAATCTGCAAAAAGAGGGGTATAGACCAAATTATTTTTAAGGTCATTTTCAACACTCACATTTTTGTTTCTGTTTTTTTTTTAATCCTGCCTTTGACCAATCCAAATAAAATTGTGTTCCTAAAAAGCATCTTCTGCTTTCTTCTACACTGGTTTTTAGTTAATGAGTCTGGATAACTCTGACAATTTCCCATTAGTGCTTCTAAGGTTTTTACCTTTTCTAATTGATTCAATTGACAGGTCATTGTTAATTCCTTCTATCTAACTAAAACTCTCTATTTATCTTTTAGATACCTTGTTGGTTTTAAAAATCAGTCAAGGAGCAAACATTTATTCAGCAACTTCTATGTGCTCGACACTGTGCTAAGGACTAGGAAAACAAACTTCAAATGATTGCCTTGGATGTGTCACACATAGATCTTAGATTATAGGATTTCAAGGCTGGAAGGTATCTTGGACAAGCTGCCATTAATCCCACATGTTATCACTCCTCTTCATCCACCAAGAGGATATGTTCATATCCTATCCTACTTTCTCCTTGAACATTCCACTTCTTAAGAAGGAAATGACATTTTAAAAGATTGCAGTTTGGATGTTTTTCACCTTTGTTGGTGAGAAAATTGGCTTTTATTTGGACAAATAATTTCAGAAATAAGTTATGAGCCATCTATAAACCTAGTCTAAGACATACATTATTCCCATTTAATAGTTGAGGAAACAGATTTATAATGAAATTTTTTAAAATTCAGTGGCAGTTACAAATTAGGTAAAAGCCTCCAAGTTCTAAGATTAAAGCTCTTTCTACCATCTTAGGGATCATCCTAAAGATGTAATGAGCTTGTTAGTGTGGATTCCAGATGTGATAACCCCAGGATGCTACACAGACGTGTAACCTGCTCTTTGGTTCATACTTTCATAACTAGGAAATATCTTAGGCATCACCTGATCTGAGTCCTTCATTTGAAAGATGAAGAGCCTGAGCCCTAGAGCAATTGATTGAGGGACTGTGGGACATTTTTATAGAGTGCCAGACTCAGAATCAGAAAACCTATGTTTGAACTCTGCCTTGAAACCTACTAATTGGATAGTCAGGGGTGAGTCACTTAAACTCCCTAAGATCCCTAAGATAAACTCCAGGGCCAGATGGATATACAAGTGAATTCTATCAAATATTTAAAGAACAACTAATTCCAATACTATATAAACTATTTGGGAAAATAAGCAAAGAAGGAGTCCTACCAAATTCTTTTTATGATACAAATATGGTGCTGATACCTAAACCAGAAAGAGCTAAAACAGAGAGAGAAAATTATAGACCAATTTCCATAATGAATATAAATGCAAAAATTATAAATAAAATATTAGCAAAGTGATTACAACAACTTATCTCAAGGATGATATGCTATGACCAGGTAGGAGTACAGGGCTGGTTCAATATTAAGAAAACTATCAGCATAATTTACCATATCAACAACAAAACTAACAGAAATCATATGATTATCTCAATAGATGCAGAAAGAGCATTTGACAAAATACAACACTCATTCCTATTAAAAACACTAGAGAGCATAGGAATAAATGTAGTCTTAAAATGATAGATAGCATCTATCAAAATCATCAGCAAGTATTATATGCAATGGGGATAAGCTAGAAGTATTCCCAGTAAGATCGGGGGTGAGACAAGGATGTCCATTATCACCACTATTATTCAACATTATGCTAAAAATGTTAGCTGTAGCAATTAGAGAAGAAAAAGAAGTTGAAGGAATTAGAACAGGCAAAGAAGAAACAAAGCTATCACTCTTTACAGATGACATAATGGTATATTTAGAGAATCCTAAGAATGAAGTGAAAAATTACTTGAAATAATAAACAACTTTAGCAAAGTTGCAGGATATAAAATAAACTCACACAAATCATCGGCGTTTCTATACATTACTAACAAGCCCAGCAGCAAGAGATAGAAAGAGAAATTCGATTTAAAATTATTGTAGACATTATAAAATATTTGGGAGTCTACTGCCAAAACAAAATCAGGAACTATATGAACACAGTTACAAAGCACTTTTCACACAAATAAAGTCAGATCTAAATAACTGGAAAAAATATCAGTAGCTCATGGGTAGGCCGAGCTAATATACAAATGACAATTCTGCCTAAATTAATTTACTTATTCAGGGCCATACCAAACTACCAAAAAATTATTTTATAGAGCTAGAAAAAAACTATAACAAAATTCATCTGGAAGAACAAAAAGTCCAGAATATCAAGGGAACTAATGAAAAGAAATGCAATGGAAGGTGGCCTAGCTGTACCAGATCTTAAATTATATTATAAAGCAGCAATCACTAAAACTATTTGCTACTGGCTAAGAAATAGAGTGGAGGATCAGTGGAATAGGTTAGGTATGCAAGACACAACAGTCAATGACCATACTAAACTACTATTTGATAAATCCAAAGACCCAAGCTTCTGGGATAAGAAATCACTACTTAGCAAAAACTGCTGGGAAAACTGGAAAAATGTATGGCAGAAACTGGGCATAGACCAACATCTTACACCTTATGCCAAGATAAAGTCAAAATGGGTATAGGATTTAAATATAAAGACTGATACTATAAGCAAACTAGAAAAGCAAGGCATAGTTTACCTTTCAGAGCTATGGAAAGGGAAGAATTTATTACCAAACAAGAAATAGAGAACAATATGAAATGCAAAATGGATAATTTTGATCACATTATATTGAAAAGTTTTTGCACAAATAAAGCCAATGCATCCAAGATTAGGAGGAAAGCAGAAAAATGGGAAAGAATTTTTACAACCGGTATATCTTATAAAGGCCTCATTTCTAAAATATACAGAGAACTGAGTCAAATTTATAAAAATATGAGTAATTCCCCAATTGATAAATGATCAAAGGATATGAACAGGCAGTTTTCAGAGGAAGAAACTAAAACTATCTATAGTCATATGAAAAAATGCTCTAAATCATTATTGATTAGAGAAATGCAAATCAAAAGAACTCTGAGGTACCACATCACACCTATCAGATTGCTAACATGGCAAAACAGGACAATGACAAATGTTGGAGAAGATGTGGGAAAATTGGAACATTAATGCATTGTTGGTGGAGTTGTGAAATGATCCAACTATTTTGGAGAACCACTTGGAACTATGCCCAAACAGTTATAAAATTGTGCATACCTTTTGACTCAGCAATAGCACTTCTAGGGCTGTATCCCAAAGAGATCATAATAACGGGGGGGGGGGGAACCTCACATGTACAAAAATATTTGTAGCAGCTCTTT
This sequence comes from Phascolarctos cinereus, assembly GCF_003287225.1. Classification (NCBI taxonomy): domain Eukaryota; kingdom Metazoa; phylum Chordata; class Mammalia; order Diprotodontia; family Phascolarctidae; genus Phascolarctos; species Phascolarctos cinereus. The sequence goes on from NW_027555847.1 coordinate 358,736,072, forward strand.
TTACAGTGGCAAAGAATTGGAAATTGAGGGGAAACCCACCAATTGGGGAATGGCTGAACAAGTTGTGGTATATGAATGTAATGGAATACTATTGTGCTATAAGAAATGATGAGCAGGCAGACTTCAGAGAAACCTGAAAAGACTTGCATGAACTGATGCAGAGTGAAATGAGCAGAACCAGTAGAACATTGTACACAGTAACAGTCACATTATGGAATGACTGACTTTGATAGATTTGGCTCTTCACAACAATACAAGAATCTAAGACAACTCCAAACAATTCATGATGGAAATTGCTATCCACACACAGAGAAAAAAATTTCAAGTCTCAATGCATATGGAAGCATACTATTTGCTCTCCTTTTCCTTTGTTGTTTTGTTTTATTGCTTCATTCACGTGGCTCCCATTAGTTCTAATTGTTCTTTACAGCATGACTAATTGGGAAAATATGCTTAATATGAATGTATATGTAGAGTCTATGTCAGATTGTATACCATCTTAGGTGGGGGGGAAAAGTAGGAGGGGGAGAAAATTTAAACTCAAAATCTTATAGAAATGAATGTTGAAAACTAAAAATAAATTAATTAGTTATAAAAAAAAATAAAATAAAATAAAGGAACCCTAGAGAGCCTAGTGAGGTGCAGTCCTCTTTATCCTCATTCCATTCTTGGCTCTGAGGCTTAATAATATAATTTATCGTATACATATTATGTAATATTTATTTTAAATATATGTACAAAATATTTAATATATACACATAAACATATATTAATGTTGTTCAGTCATTTTTCAGTTGTGTTCAACTCTTTGTGACCCCATTTTGGGTTTTTCACAACAAAGATACTGGAGTGGTCTGCCGTTTCCTTTTCCAGCTCATTTTACACATGAGGAAACTGAAGCAAACAGGGTTAAATGACTTGCCTAGGGTCACATAGCTAGTAAGCATCTTAGGTATGAAGTTGAGTCTTCCTGATTCCAAGCCCAATGCTCTATCTAGCTGCCTCATAAATATATATGTATATATATACATATATATATGTATGCATACATACACACACATGTACACACACACTTGTGTGTACGTGTGTGTGTGTGTGTGTGTGTGGTCTAAGAGAATAATGGCTTGGGTTAAAATCTTTGCTTTTAATTTTCTTGCTTATCACCTTGGGCTTGCCTCGAAATCTGTCACAGGTAGCTCTACTGGAACTGATCATCTGCCACGAGGGTTAAAAACAAACAAACAAACAAAAAAAGCTCAGCTGCCACTCTATTTTCCCATCTTACATTAGAAGGTGGCTGGGTCTGCTTTCTCCAGAGTCAATAATCCCCGATCAGTAAACCGTACACCAAGATTAGCAGCCATTACTGTATTTTATATACCACTAGAATAAACAGTGGCACAGAAATTGCAGGGAGGGAAGGGGAATTAGGCTGTACCCTCCTGCCAAAAGAAGCAGGACTTTCCTGTGCTAACGCCTGCTTATTGAGAAATGAAGCAAAAGGAAAAGAAAAAAAAAGAAATGAAATGAAACAAAAAGCCCAGAGTAGTGTTACGGTTAATGATGGCTCTCTTTTCCTCAACTCAGAGACATGAGAGGAAGGATTTGTTTTCAGAGTAGCAGGAGACATATCACCTACATTGGACAACTAGGTTTAACATTTGCAGGTCATTTATTCTTGATCCAACACAGCTACATTATCAATCGGAATGAATGCCACTATACTGGCAATAGCAGACTCTTTCAGGATCATTGAAGGGGAGAGCAGAGAAGCACAAATTCAATACTAAGTACTTGATTCTTCAAGACTCAACATGCCCACGAGATGATGGGGACCTGACCTTTAACCTCTGGGTCATGGCTTTCTCTTTCCAGCATCTTTCTCCCAGAATTCTGAAAAATGTCATAAGACCACACATAGTTCACGACCTCAGAGGCTAGTTGAATCCTGAGGAAGACTCTGAATCTCTATAGTTACCCTGATTCAGGGTCAGATTCTGACGCAGGGTGACTATGCCTTCCCAGTCTTCCACTTTTCTTCCCTACGCTCTAGAGTCCAGCTGCAATGGCGTACGTGACGTCCCTCTCATGTGACACTCCATCCTCCACCCTCCTCCTCCTACCCCACATGCCATCATACGTGCTACCAACCAGGCCTGGAATTCTTTCCCTCCTCACTTCTACATCTTTAAAATTTCCAACTTCCTTCAAGACTCAGGTCAAATGTCCCCTCCTGAAGGAGATCCTTGCTGGTCCTTTCAGCTGCTAGAGTCTTCCCCTTTAAAATTATCTTCCACTTACTTTGCATATTCTTTGAAAGTACTTATTTCTTTACATGCTCTTTCCTTCATTAGCATATAAGCCCCTTGAGAACAGGGCCTATTTTTGTGCCCCCAGATCTTAGCACAATGCTTGTCATCTAGTAAGCACCTAGTAAATCCTTGTTGACTGACTCACTCTGCTACTATCTATATGACAATGAACAACTCACTCCACCTTTCTGGGCCTCGGTTTCCTCATCCACAAAGTAGTGGGATTTGACTAAATCTTTAGGATTCTATGAGCCACTTTGGACTTTTTTTCTTAGATGTACAAGAGAGCAATGTGGGAAAGAGAGCTAGACCATGGAATCTGGGGCTGGAAGGGAACCTTAGACATAATCTAGCTAATTTTTCAGTACAGGAAAACTGAGATCCAGAAAGTCCAAGTGATAAGTTCATATAGGTAATAAATGGTTGAATTAAGACTTGAACTCAAACATCCTGACTCCAAATCCAATGTTTTTCCTGCCTCTCCAATGCGAGAAAAATAAGCCCAAGATCCACTTTCCTGGTTACTCTGCTCTCTGTAATACATTGGGAGAACATATCAGGAAGAAGATGAGAGAATAACCTATTGTTAGTCATAAGAATGAACCTCAAAATCAAAAATAGTTTTAGAGAGAAATTTATTAAGTCATTTGGCTGGGAGAGAGCTGGAAAGAAGGGCTGGCTCCCTCTCAGAGTCTTTTTTACATTGTGTGGAGTTCAGACAAGGGTGTAAGGACACTTGCCTGATTGGCCTCATGTAGGTAGTAAGTAGTCTCCATGAGAAGGGCAATGTAGGAGGCAGATAGGAGTTGCAGTGGAAAGAGCTCCAGCCTTGGAGTCAGGAGGACCTGAGTTCAAATCCAGCCTCAGACACTTGACACTTACTATCTGTGTGACCTTGGGAAAGTCATTTAACCCCATTGCCTTAAAAAAAAAAAGGGCAGTGTGAGATGCAAATCAGCAGGTAAGTCAATCTAATTTGGGGAACCCAAAACACAAGCTTTGGGTAGACCCAGAACATGACCTGAATAGACCCCCAAAAATAAATGGGTGGGATCTAAACATTCCTTACAATCCTACTGCTTTCCTGAAGCATTTCTGAGGTCTTCCTGACCTCTACAGTATTTTTTTCTGGGTTAGACAATTTTCTTGCCACATAAAGTTAGGTTTAATAATATTCTGAACAATATGATATTTCCCTATTCCATCATGTTGAGTGGTAGGAATCCTAGATCTAGAGCGGGAAGGGACTATAAAGGTGGTCAATCCCTCTCACTTTACAAATGAGGAGAGTCATATCTAGAGAGGTAGGATAACTTTCCCAAGGTCACACAGGTGGAAAGTGAAAAAGCTGGATTCAAACCCAGCATCTGCACTCTCCAAATCCAGTGCTCTTTCCACAGTGCCTTTGGCATTTGGGGTGATCTCTAACTTGTATACTTTCTCAGGTGGGGAGCTGGGCTAGTGTTTAAGGAGAGGAGGGCTGATGATTCTGGAAACTTTACCTCAGGGCCTGGCATTGGGGCAGCTTGTCCAGTCTGTTTGTGCAAGATAGCTCAGTTCTCTGAGCAAAAGATTGCCTCCACAGTAACTGGTCCTTTGAGATAGGAGTCGGAAATGTGAGCAAAGCAGTCACTCCCATCACTTTTCCTATTTAGATGCAGTGCCATCTGATAGGGGAGGGAATCATCCTTTTATAGGTGTGAGAATTCAGACCTGAAAATTGCTTGGCTCCTCTTTAATACATGTTTCTTCCCTCCCTCGGCCCCCAGGACCTTTAAGCAGAGCAATGTACATTCAGTCAATCTGAGTAGCAAGTCAAAAGTTATTATAATTCATTCCAAAATAAATCAATCAGGGGATTTTCATTTTGGAAAGAGGTTGCAAAATGAGATAGTGATTTATAACAACAAACATATTCCCTCCAGATAATTTCTTTTAGCTCCTTGGAACTGTGTGTTCAAGAGGTTTGTGATTTCCTTGAAGCTGCCACTGATCCTGTAAGGTCACACGCCTTACATACACACACACACACACACACACACACACACACACACACGTTCTGATATCATCCCCAAAAGCCTAGAGATGGAGTGTGTGGGATGGCTATTGAATTGGCTTGAGAAAATGAGGTGTGAAAAAATGATGAAAGAGTCAAAAGGGAAATGTATTTTTATTTTCAAGGGAAATAGAAAACTATTGGTGTTGGAGAGGGCTGTTCCAACAAGCTCAGGTAATGAGATCATATACTTTGTGGGGCATTTTTTATCAGGCTTACCCTCAGAGCCTTACCTAGTTATCCTGGTTCCTAGGATGAGAGAAAATGTAGCTGAGGCAAGTATAAAAGCTGCCTTCATGTCAGCTTTTTAAGATTAATTCAGTTGAAGGGTGTGCAAAACCCTTCTACTGAAGAGGTCACCACCAGGGAAGAGAGTAACTGAGTGGATAAGGCTAAGAAGGAGGTCACCTTCTCAAAATGTGACCAATACTAGAGAAATGTGGAGAAACAATGTGGAGAAGGAATTTGGCAGCTTACTATCTTAACTAACTATTTCTGGTTACCAGGTGCCAGTTTAGTTGTCTCTGCCTGCCTTCTGAAGGAATATGGGTGCTGTCAATGCTCTGGAAAAGTTGGCCTTTATTTACAGCTCTATTCATTTTTATGAACACACCAGAAACCAGCATCATTTAGGGAAGGTTTTTTGAATCATGCGCATACTTACGATAGCATTATTTGTGGGAAATTACTAATTGCATATTCCAAGGTTGAATTGATCAATATATTCAAGAAGAGGCAATGAATATCTGTTATTTGTATATACCTATGCATATATGTATATGGCTTAAAAAAACACACAGAGCATCAGTAGAAGATAGTCGTGTCCTGTTGTAGACGTCTAGTAATTCAGTAAGAAAGAAGTCAGAAATCTAGAAGGAGCCATGGAGTACTCAATCAGCATGCAACACCCATAGCAGATAAATCGTCTAAACTTGCAAAATGTGAAAGGATAGCATTTATTCAAGAGTAACTGAGTTAGTTATACTTGTGGCTCTGGTTTTCTGAAGAAAATGTGGAACAGGCCTCAGAACCAGGGATTAGGGCCCTAATAGCTATTTTTTTCCCCTTCTAGTATTCAGAGTAATAATAATAATAATTAATCTTTATATATCACTTTAAGGTTTGCAAAGCACTTTATACATATTATCTTGTGTGATCCTCGCAACTGTTAGGTAGATGCTATTATTATCCCTATTTTACAGATAAGGAAATTGAAGCAGAGATAGGTTGACTTGCCCAGGGTCATATAGCTAGTTAGTATCTGAGGCTAGATTTGAATTCAGATCTTCCTGCTTCCAAGTCCAGTACTCTATAGACTGTACCACTTCACTGCTTCAATGGAAGTATTCCCTACATTGTTCAGCCAGGAGGGAGGCAGTTTTAGGAGGGTTTCTGTCTATTTGAGATCACTTCATTTCTTGATTAATACCATTTTTGTCCTTTTACATTTCTGTCCATCGTGAAGTGATGTTGTTCGAGGTTCATGGGGCCCTCACTCTTTTAAAATCTTTGAGGGCTCTATCACACTTATTCCCTCCTCTCAAGTACTTTCATTCAACAAACATTCATTTTTTTCAACTGCTATTTGCAAGGTTCTCTGCCAGGCTTTGGGAGATAGAGAATTAAAATAGATGTTCCCTGGCTTCAAAGAACAGATAATTAGAGTGCAACGTATAGTACCACATGAGTGGTGCTATAGAAGCATGGAAGACAGATCACATTTAATGGATGGAATCAGAAAAGGTTCAATGGAGGAGCTAGCATTTGAGCTGAATCTTGAAGGATGCGTCCTATTTCTTTAGGCACAGCAGTCAGCGGAATGACGGTACTCTAGCCTTAGGGAATGGCATAAGCTAAGGCTTGGAGGTGGGAAAGCATGGGATGTCTTTGGGGAGTAAGTGTCCCAGTTTTCTTAAAGCCTAGAGTACATGAGGGGCCCCTAGGTGGCACCATACTGCACAAAGTGCTGGGCCTGGAGTCAGGAAGACTCATCTTCCTGAGTTCAAATCTGGCCTCAGACACTTAGTAGTTGTGTGATAATTCACATTTATACTCCATTTTACAATTTATAAAATTTTTTTTATTACAATAGACCTATGAGTCGGTAATATAAACAGCACCATTTCTATTTTACAGATTAGGAAATAGAGGTTAGAAGAGTGAAAGTGAATATTCATGGTCACATAGCTGGTAAATGATGGAGCCAGAATTCATACACATCTCTTCTGGATATAGTTCTGACCTAAGTTGAAATCTGGCCTCTGATACTTACTCATTGTGTGGCCCATTTCACAGACAGGGAAATATTGGCTAAGTCACTTAACCTGTTTCCCTTGGTTTCATCATGATTAATTTAAAATTGAAAAACTCTTCCTTTCTACAAGTTTCTTCCCCTCTGTTTTCAGACCAATACAATGTCAGTGGGCTTCCCACCAGAAGCATTTTAAGCACTTTGGTCTGACTAGAGCTCTTCCATCCGCGTTGGGCCATTACTCAAATGCCCAGGAAGTTCCCAAATGTAGCAATTATGTGCTACCCTGTAATGCTTAATTCTTAAAAGCAATTCAGTTCTACAAAACATATCTATACTTTCCGTTCCTTTAAAATACATGTTATTTTAAAATATTATTTTAAATAATATTAACATTTAATTTAAATCAAAATTTGCCTTTTAAAAATGCCTTTAAAATAATATAATTGTGACTCTTTGTGGGGGTAGAGGGAGAAGATATTTCATAAATCAGTGTAGTATTAGTAGAAAAGGCACTGACTGGGCTAGAAGTCTAGACACTGAGTTATCTTTTAGTTCTCAGCTGTGTGATCTTGGGTAAGTCCTTTGACTTTCATGAGACAATATTTCCCTGTCTATGAAATGGGAATAACACTTGTGCTACCTATCTTTTGGAGTTGATGTGAGGAGAGTGTCTTGCAACCCTAAACGAGCTGTAGAAATGTGAATGGGTATTCTTATTATCATTACTTATAAGATGAAGGGGTTCCAGCTCTAAGAATCTATGAATTCATAAAAATTATTTTTTCAATTAGATTTTTTGCAAAAGTGTAACTAATGTCTATGGTGGCTGTTAGCTGGAAATTTCTATAGGCTGGCCCAGACAGTTGCCTCTTTCTTTTTGTATTACTGCAGCTCAAGTCTTTCTCCTGTCCATCATCTTGGTTGCTGCTACCACCTCTTCTCAGATCTCCCTGAGTTTCTCCTTTCACCCTCTCATACTAAACAAAACTCTGTTGTCAAGACATTCTTCCTCCCATGTTGCAGCATTAGTCTCATGAGCCTTCACTTTTGAAAGACTCTGCTCCTCTCTAGAGCTAATTCTCTCCAGAGGAAGTGTTCCTTCTCTATTCCCATTTCCTCCTACTTTGTCTTCCAGATCTTCAGTTCATGGGGAGTACTGTGGCATATTTAGGTGGGGTGGGACCTGCTTTACAAAAGTGTCTCTAATTAGCACCTTTATGTCCAAATCAAAGGCATGATTATAAGAAAACCCACTCTCCAAAACTTGAGCTTACCTGATACATATTTGCTTTGATGGAAGGTTTAACCAAAGAGTTTCTATAGAGAACATCTAACATAATCATAGATGCTATGAGAGTGATCTCAGGGGCTAGCTAGTATGATCCCTTCACTTTACAGATGAAGAAACAGGCCCAAAGACTATCTTGAGGTTCATCTTGCCTTTGTTTCTTAAGTGACTTGCCCAAGGTCACAGAGGTATTAATTGTCAAAGGCAGGCTTTGAACTGGAGAACTCTGAATTCAGAGTCAATGTTTATCTTGTACAACGCTGCCTCTCTAGTTTATGTGAAAGATGAGACAATTTTTAAACATTTCATTTAAAATAGCTTTTCTGTATTTGTGAGTTGACAGTCCCTCTTGGATTCCTGTATAAACTCTCCTGAGATGCTAAATTCAAAGAGAGATTATAGAGTTTAGAATTGAAACAGGCCTTGATCATGTATATTCATTCAGTCATTCAGTCAGTTAACAGTTATCTAGTCAACAAAATTTTTACTAAAAACTTACTGTGTGTCAGGCAATGTGATAAATACTAGGGATAGAAGGAAAAGAAAAATAGTCCCTGCCCTCAGAGTGCTTACACTGTAATGCAAGAGGCAACATACACACAATTATATACATTTATATTATATACATTGGAAATGGGAGGTAATCTCAGAGAGAAGACAGTCTCATTGGGAGGGACCAGAAGAGGACTTTTGCAGAAGATAGAGTTGAAGTTGAATCTTGAAGTTAGCCAGGGAAGCCAGAAGAAGAAAGTAAGGAAGCAGAACATTCTGGTCATGAAGGCTAGCCAATGAAAAGGCATGGAGTTATATGTATAGAAATATTTATGGCAACTTTTTTTTCCTTTTTAGCAAAGAGCTGAAAACTAAGGGAATACCTATCAGTGGAGGAATGACTGAACAATGTATGCTGTATGAATCTAATGGAATAGTAGTGTGCTATTCAGAAATGATGAAGTAGAAAGTTTCAGAGAAATATGAGATCTATATAAATGGATGCAGAATCAGGAGAATAATTTATAGCATAATAAAAATATTATAAAATCAAACAATATAAAATTGTTTTAGCATGCAATTAGGGGCAAAATAAAATATTTTTAAAACAAATAATGTTGAAAGACTTAGGAACTCTGATCAACACAATATTGTGATTTTAAAGGGCTGTTGATGAAGAATGCTACCCACTTCCTGCCCAAGAGGCAATGGACTAAACATGCGGAATGAGACACACATTTTTGGACATGGCCAGTGTGGGAATTAGTTTTGCTTGAACATGTATACTTGTTACAAGGGTCTCCTTTACCCTACCATGGGAGGAAATGGGAGGGAAAGAAGACAAATACCTACTAATTTTTGGACCAAAAAAAAAAAGGTACAGAGTTGTTAGATGGCATTGCCTATATGAGTAGCAGCCAGAAGGTGAATGCTGCTAGATTGTAAAGTATGTGGAGGTCAGTGAAGTGTGAGAAAACTAGAAAAGTAGGAAGGGACCAGGCTAAAAAGGGCTTTAAATGCCAAACTGAGAATTTTACATTTGATTCCCAAAGCCACCTGTGCTTTGGGAAGATCACTTTGGTGACTGAGTAGAGAATGGATGGGAATGGGGAGAGTCTACAGTCAGGGAACCCAACCAACAGGCTACTGAAATAGTCCAGGCACAAAGTGATGGGGCCTTTAACCAGTGTGAGTGGAGAAAATGGGAGGTATAGAGAGGATATTGTGAAGCTAAAAATGACAAGACTTCACAACAGATTGGCTGTGCGAGAGGAAGTCCAAGAGACGAAGCCAAACCCTCATTTTGCAGGGGAGGAGACTGAGGATGGCCAGGAAAGTTAAGTGAGCTGCCTGTATGTGAGCTGTCACATACAGTAATTATCAGAAGTGGGACCTGAAGTCAGGTCCTTTCACTTCAGAGACAGGACTATTTTCAATACTCATGCCTGTATACCGTAAGGAGACATCAACAGAAAAGCTAGTCTGAGTCCTTGCTTTAAGGCAGAGAAAGCATTGTTCATGAGGCTCCAACAACAACAGTAATAACAACAACAGCCTATAAAGAAGTGAAACAATTGTTATTTTTTTTAAAAAAAAAAAGAGTCTGTTGGGGCAGCTAGGTGGCACAGTGGATAGAGCACCATCCCTGAAGTCAGGAAGACCTGAGTTCAAATCCAGCCTCAGACCAAACTCTTGACGCTTATTAGCTGTGTGACCCTGGGCAAGTCACTTAACCCCAATTACCCCCCCACGAAAAATCTGTTCCCAAGCCATAGGCTATGTATTCTTGGTTGGGTCAGCAGCAACCTCATTGCTTTGGCCATAGTGCCACAGCCTTAGAACGTTAGTTGCAACATAGAACCCCAAGGTACATCTGTCTTTGTCTTTTAAGCCAGCAGTGTAGACATATGGCCGTTGCTTGGGGGATAATCATATCAGCCAGCCTTCTGGGAAAGTGCTTTTTACATATGTCATTTGATCCTCACAGTAAAGAACTGTTATTATTCTCCTTTTTAAAGATGGGGAAACTGAGCCTGGGAAGGGTTCAGTAACTTATCCAGGGGACCACAACAGCTAGTAAGTGTTTGAGGAAGTATTGGAACTCAGTTCTTCCTCACTTTAATGCCAGCCCTATATCTGCTGCCTTAGTGGAGGCTAAGTTTGCTTCTTTATCCCAAGAGAACAATTCTTCAGGAAAACTTGAGCCTTGCTGCCCTCTTCTGGTTGAGAGCTGCTGCCCCATTCTGACTACCTTCAGACCATCACCATAGATCATCTTCACAGAGAACATAGAGCGGTAGGGTAGGGAGAATGAGTAACAGCAGGAAGAACAATGTGTTTTCTCATATGTAAACTATTCCTGATAAATATTTCTTTCCTCTTGCAGAGTCATCTTCATTTGTATTTCCCCAAGGGAAGGCAGTGTGTAATTGGTAGAAAGATAGCTGAGAGTGGAGTCAGGGTTAGGGGTTGGAGTGGCACGGGGGCTGGAGAGAGAGATATTTTTAAATAAATGACTCCAGGGAACCAGGAACCCCTCTGAGCTCGCTGCTTAGTGGTGTTGGCCGTGGTGCACTATGTTCAGGCATGGGGGTGGCAGGGAGGAGGAGGCTGGCAAAGCTCACTGCTTGGTACAAAGCCCTGCTGGGCTTTGTAGGAAGCCTACTACTTCATTAATTAAAAAAAAGAATAAGAATTTTAAAAAAAGAATGGGGCCTTATTATGAGACCGCAGCAAGAGTGTTCCTACATCATCCCAGAATACCAATCTCCCTGTCTCCATTCTTAACCTCTTACACAATTCACATCCTTCTCCCACCCCAGTGCCCATCTGCTTTGCAACCATTTAGCTGACACAATAATCTAAATACTGTGTCAGTTCAATCTACATATAGATAGTTGACACTGGTTTCTGTGGTAAAATCCTGTCTAAGTTTATCCTGACCGACAGCTGTACCTTCACTTCAAAGGTCATGCATACTCAGCTCACTTAGATTCCCAAAAAGGAAGGAACGAAAGAGACATTTATTAAGCGTGTACTCTGTGCTAATTGCTTTAAAAATATTATTTCATCTTATCCTTCAACAGTTTTAGGAGGTAGGTGCTATTATTATCCTTTCACAGTTGAAGAAACTGAGGCAGACACAGGTTAATGATTTGCCAAATGACACACAGCTAGTGTCTGAGATCAAATCTGAACTCAGATCTTCCTGATTTGCTCTCTCCCTCCAGCTCTATGAAATCAGTTTTTTTTTTAACACCTAGTTTCCTCTAGGGGTCTGGATCAGAGGTGGGTAAGATCTGTGCTTCACTTGTAATGGCTATGTCCAAGACTTCTGCTCTTGCAGAAGCAACTTAACAAAGCAGACTATGCCCTGGAGCTTAATCATGACCTGATAAAGTGTAAGCTCTTTGAGGGCAGAGAGTTTTGTTTTGTATCCTCAAAGCAGAATAACCACACGAACACTTGCTCTGGAGTCAGAGGAACTGGATTGAACTTCTACCTCTTATACTTCCTGCCTGTTTGACTGTGGGCAAATCATTTAACTCCTGGCCTCAGTTTCCTCATCTATAAAATACAGGGTTTAGACTTTATGATCTTTAAGGTCCTTTCCATTTCTAGATCTGTGAAAATGCTTGTTGAATGAATGAATGAACAAATGGACCCAGAAATGATCTTTCTTCCTCACCCCTTCCGTGCTCCATGATAATTCTTACTTCCTATCCCACTTGTTACTGTTCAATTATTTTTCAGTTGTGTCTGATTCTTCATGACCCCATTTGGGGTTTTCTTGGCAGAGATACTCAAGTAGTTTGCCATTTCCTTCTCTAGCTCACTTTATAGATTAGGAAACTGAGGCAAACAGGGTTAAGTAACTTGCCCAGGTTTATGCAGCTAGTAAGTGTCTAAGGCCAAATTTGAACTCAGGAAGATGAGCCTTCCTAACTCCAGGCTTGGTACTCTAGCCATTTTACCCCTATTCCAGTAACTCTCTGGATACCTGTATCACTAAAACTTTGAATGGATCAAGTCTTTTCACTGATGGTAGCCATGGACTTGAGAGGAATATCTGGGAACACTCCAGTCTTGACATCTGCCCACTGGGTGGTCCTCTAGAGGCCCTGAAACTGAACTTGAGGACTGTTGTGCAGGCTGTGGGCATCCAGAAACTGCGTAATAGTTGGTAACCCTAGGATATAGGCAATCTGGTCCGGCTGTTGTGCACCTAGCCACCTTGGAAGATGCTGAATGGACACAGAATCATTTGATTCAGTAGGTAAGTATGAAGTACCTATTGTGTGTGAGGCAGTATGCTAGGCATTAGGGATATAATGATAAGAAAAAAAATCATAAAAAAACTATCAGATCAGCCCCAGGCTTGTAGGAATCCCTATTGAATCAGGCCCTACCCCAATATATTTTTCTTCTAATTAATAAATATCAAAGCCAAGAGGCTCTTTCTGAAATGTATGCTTTGTGGGAGGAGGTGGAGTGTGGAAGAATGAGACAGAAGAAGCCCAGAATCAGTGGCAATAGACCCCGAAAGATTTCTAAGTTTTTGGTGACATTTTCTTTTCTCTTTTTCTTCCAAGGGTGTTTTGCCCAAATGTTAATTTCTCTTTTTTTGTGGTACAGTAGAAAAAGTATTGGTTAGGGGATCAGAGATCTGGGTTCACATTTGGACACTTCACATATTACCTATGTGGACTTGAGCATTGTTAAATGACCTGTTAAATGAGGGGACTGAACTGGATGAATTGTAAGTTCCAAATATCCAAATTTCATGAGCCTTTGTTCCTCAGCTCTGTTAATGAAACTGCAGAGAAGAACAGCGAAGAGGTAAACATGTGTTGTTATACCTGCTTGCTAAGCTATTGTTCATGTTCTAAAGGATTCCCTTCCCCCAGGCCAGAGCTCAGCCTACTGTACTCACAGTGTTTCCAGGGACTCCACTGCAAAGCTGTTAGTCCTATGGCCACCTCAGGCTCATCCTTTGTTTTTCTGTCTCCAGCAAGGATTGAAAATAGTTCACCATGCAGACAAGACGCTGGCCAGCTTCTGCAAGTGGCAGAAAAGCATCAACCCTAAGAGCGACCTCAACCCTGCCCATCATGATGTGGCCGTCCTCCTAACCAGGTACTGCCACAGCTGGAGCCCAGCCTGGGTGGAGGGCTAGGGGATGCCTGGAGGAGGGAAGGACATGGGGAAGGTGTAAGAAGTGAGCAAGGCCTTCTGACTAGAGCTTTGTCTTCTCTTCCATTTCTTGCAGGCTAGTTTTCTAATATTTCCAATTACTGTATTAATGGAGGGAACAAAGTAACATGGGTTATCCAGAATCTTGGATAATATATAAGGTTTACTTGAAATGCCTGACATGGGTTTGGGGATTACATTTTTTAGGTTTGGTTTTTTTTAAGCAATTGGTGTTAAGTGACTTGCCCAGGGTCACACAGCTAGGAAGTGTTAAGTGTTTGGTCTGAGGCTGGATTTGAACTCAGGTCCTCCTGAGTTCAGGGCCAGTGCTCTATCCACTGTGCCACATAGCTGCCCCTGGGGATTACCTTTTGAAGCAGCTCAGTGCAGTGGAAAGGTTTCTGAGATTGGAGTAAAGGGTTTGGTTTTGAATCCCAGATCTGCCAATTACTATCTATATAACCTTAGGAAAAGCACTTTCCTCCTTGGGGCCTCAGTCTCCTCATCTGTAAATGAGAGTATTGGACTAGTTGACCTCAAAGGTCTCTTCCAGCATAATTCTATGATCCTATAATTTTCCTTCCTAATTATATTTTTCTCATGTTATCATCAAGCTGAATGCCCAAAGAAACCAGGCTCTTTTAAGTTGCTAAAGTCAGTAACAGACCATAGATTGGGTATTTGAATGTTTCCTGCCGTAGTCGATTCACACAGGGATGCTTGTTGATCACGACTGCCTATAGCTTTCCCCTCCTAATGCACCAAGATTGGCTTTTCAGGAGCACTGTAGGGTGTGAGGGGGCAGACTACTAGAGCCAGAGGGGAGCTGGAACCAGAGTGAATACCTGGAATGAAGGAACAGCTTTTGAATAACTCTATTCTTAATGCATAGAGGGAATGTCAAGGGCAGGGTCAAAGATGCATGTGTAGCCAGCAACGTCTCATGGTGCAGGTTCTTTGGTGATCTTTGTTATAGTCCAGATGATAGATTTTAAGGCATACACACACACACACACACACACACACACAATTTGCATTTTTCCTAGACATACTATTGGAAAGTGCAAATGAGCTCCCTACTTTACTATTAATTCCCATAAAAACCCCTGTGGGAGGGAGGCAAAAAGGAAGGATGCAAGAAGCTCTTCTGATAACTTGGGCTCATAGATCTGGAGCTGCCAAGTCCAACTTCATCATTGTACAGATGAGAAAACTGTGATCTAGTTATCTGGTCCTAGAGATATTAATTGATTTGCACATGGTCACATGATGATTAAGTGTTCCAAGTGGGGCTTGTGTCTAGGTCCTCCTAAGTCCACATATAGCTCTTGACTCCCCTTTTCTCTTGCCTTCCAACTATAACCCCTATGCTTTATTTTTAAAAATACCACTGTATTTTATGACAAAGGGATTTGATAGAAAGAATATTAATTAGAATGCAGGCTCTTTGAAGGCAGGAATTATTTTATTTTTGTCTTTATGTCCATCAACTAGCACATAATAGGTACCTCATAAATGCTTGTTGACAGCTTCACTAGGCAGACTAGATAAAAAGTGATATGTTTTCCGGCCTTGGAAATTCTTGAAGTCTATTTACTAACTTAGAGAAGAGTTAAGTTCTATGGTATTGGAAGAAGTAGTAACATAAAAAAAGAAAAATCACAGAGCTTGGAAATGTTGAAAATTAGTTGACCCCTAAACAGCTCTAGCATTCCATTATTCTGTGACTTGAGATGATCAGATAGTTATAGAGCCTTTGTGCTGAAGTCTCATTCTAACACTATCTGCTGCACAGCTGAGATCACTAGAAGTAGTTTTGTCTTGGAATTCAACCAAAAGGGACTAATCATTCAACCAATTAATTAATAAACCACCGGCATTAAGTACCTACTGTGTGCTGGGTCCTGTGCTAAGCAGTAGCAATGTGAATGTGAAATAGTTGCTGTCCTTGGGGAGCTTGAGGGAGACTCTGTGTGTGTGTGTGTGTGTGTGTATGTGTGTGTGTGTGTGTATACAACATAAATGTAAGGTACATTTTTGAAGGTGGGGACAGCTTGGGGGATATAGAAGGGCTTCATTTAGAAGATGTCCCTTGAACAGAGCTGTGAAGTAAACAAGGAATTTAAGAGGAAGAGGTGAAGTGAGCGTGCATTCCAGGCCTGGAAGACAGTTAATGCAAAGGCACAGAGATAGGAGATGGGAGTATTATGTGTGAGGAAGAAGCTTGGATAAATTTCAGAAAAACCTGGAAAGACTTATATGAACTGATGCTGAATGAAGTGAGCAGGACCAGGAGAACATTGTACACAGTAACAGCAACATTATGAGATGCCTAACTTTGATGGACTTAGCTCTTCTCAGCAATGCAAGAATCTAAGATAACTCCAAAAGACTCATGATGGAAAATGCTATCTACATACAAAGAACTATGGAGTCTGAAAGCAGATGGAAGCATGCGGTTTTCCCTTTTGTATTTTTTCTTTTTTTGTTTTTTTTTTCTGGTGGTTTTTCCCTTTTGCTCTGGTTCTTTTTTCACATGACTAATGTGGAAATACGTTTAATATGATTGTACATGTATAGCCTATTGCTTGCTGTCTTGGGGAAGGGAAAGGGAAGAGAAGAAGGGAGAAAAAAATGTGGAACTCAAAATCTTGTAAAAGTGAATGTTGAAAACTATCTTTGCATGTAATTGGAAAAAGTAAAATACTATTAAATGAGGAAAAAAAGAAGCTTGGATAGACCATGAAGTGTGAAGGGGAATGATGCATAATAAATTTGTTGTGTTAGAGTGGGATCAGATTGTGAAGGGCATTAAAGGTAAACAGTGGAACTTATATTTGATCTTAAAGGCAATGGGAAGTCATTGGAGTTTATAAGCGGATTAGAGGAGTGGCAAGGTTAAATTGGAACTTCAAAAAAAATCACTTCGGCACCTGTGGGAGTTGGACTGGAGAGGGAAGATACTTGAGATAGGAGGCCAATTAGGAAGTAATTATTCCAATAGTCCAGGCAAGAGGTGATGAGGACCCAAATCAGGGCAGTGACTGTGTGATCAGAGAGAAGGTGCAGGATACATGAGATTCTGTAGAGGTAAGAATGGCAGAGTTGGCAGGTGATTATTTATGCGGGCTAAAGGAAAGTGAGGAATCATGGATAATGTGCAAGTTGTGAACCTGAATAAATGGAAAAATCATAGGGCTGTCAAAAAAATGGGGAACTTCAGGAGACAGGGAGTTTGACCAGAAAGATGGATTCAGGTTTGGAAACGTTGAGTTTGAGAGGCTGAGGGGACATTCAGTTTGAAATATTCAGTAGGCAATTGGAAATGCACAACTGGGTTTTAGGAAAGACTCTAAGACTAGATATACAAATGTTGAAGTTATCTCCCTGGAGGTGATAATTAAAACCATAGGAGCTGAGGAGGTCAGTGCATGAGAGGATTTAGAGGGAAAGAACAGAAAGTTAAGAAAGAAAGAGGGCCCTGAACAGATCCTTAGCTCCACCAACAGTTAAGGGGTATGATATGGAAGATAAATTAACTAAGGAGATGGAGTAGTGGTCAGACACCTAAGGAAAAAGAAACAAGAAAAAAATGTCCTGCAAAAATCAGAGAGGAGAGAGTATCCAGGAGAGTGGTCAGCAATGTCAGATACTGCAGAGAGGTCAAGAAGGATAAGAATCAAGAAAAGATTATAATATGTGGCAATTAAGAGATCAGTGATAACTTTGGAGGGAAGGGTTTGAGCTCATTGTTAAGGTTAGAAGCCAGATTACAGAGGGTTTAGAAATGAGTAAGAGGGGGCAGCTAGGTGACTTAGTGGATAGAGTCTTGGGGATTGATGGCAGGAGGACCTGAGTTCAAATCCGGCCTCGACCAATCACTTGACACTTAATAGCTGTGTGACCTGGGCAAATCACTTAACCCCAATTGCCTAAAAAGGAAAAATAAAAAAGGAAAAAAAAGAAATTAGTAAGAGGCCAGTAAAGAGAAACAATGGGTGTAGACCATTTTTTTTCTAGGACTTTGGCTATCAAAGTATGGAGAGACAGGATGATGGAATTTGGGAGTATATGAAGGCAACAGGGAAGAAACCAGTAGATAAGGAGATGTAAAATAATTTGGATTAGAAGTCAGTAGATTGAAGATTAGCGTGTATGTGCATGTACGGAGGCATGATTACAGAATGTTCTACAGAAG
Source organism: Phascolarctos cinereus (assembly GCF_003287225.1). Lineage (NCBI taxonomy): Eukaryota > Metazoa > Chordata > Mammalia > Diprotodontia > Phascolarctidae > Phascolarctos > Phascolarctos cinereus. The sequence continues at coordinate 358,753,865 of NW_027555847.1, forward strand.
ATAGTAGGGAATTGGATCAAGAAGTGCTAGAAGTTGTGCTGTAGAAAATGATGAGCAGGAGGACTTCAGAAAAACCTGGAAAGACTTGTATGGCCTGATGCTGAGTGAAGTGAGCAGAACCAGGAGAATGCTGTACACAGTAACAGCCATGTTGTGTGATGACTAACTTTGATAGACTTAGTCCTTCAAAAGTCTCATGATGGAAAATACTATCCACATCTAGAAAAAGAACTATGGAGTTGGAATGCAGATTGAAGCATACTATTTGCCATTTTTTTCTTTTGTTTTGTTTCCACTTTCTTGCGTTCCTCCTATTGGTTCTAATTCTTCCTTACAACATGACTAATGTGAAAATATGTTTAATAGGAATGTATACGTAAAGCCTATATTAGATTGTGTTCTCATCTTGGGGGGGGTTGAGGGGGAGAAAAATTTTAAACTCAAAAGCTTATGGAAGTGATTGTTGATAAATCAAAATAAATTAATAAAAAATGTTTTAAATCCCCCCCCAAGAAAAAAGAAATGCTAGAAGACAGATTTTAACTGGTGGTCCCAGGGCTTAGGTTATATAATCATTAAAAAGAATGTAAGCACCTTGAGGTAAGGGATCTGTGTCATAAAATGCAGTTTTTCAGTATTCCTTTGAGCCTAATGTACACTGTTAGATGCATAACAGGTGCTCAGTCAATACTTATTGAATTGAGTGACCCCAGAATGTATCCATTAGAAAAATTAATAAATTATCCATTTGTTCCATTCATCTTTACCAATCACTGCTATCTTTACTGGACTCCTGGCTCTTTAGAAAGAAATGAAGAAATGGGTTATAAAGCCCCATTGGCAGCGTGGTTATTTAGGGCGGGAAGAATGTTTAGTTGGTGTTCCTATGTGTCCAAAAGGGATTAAAATGGCCATGGTATATGACCAAACAAAACATTTTGGAAATTTCAGTGGCAGCTGTTGCCATTAGCAAAATACATGTGTAAATCTTTCCTGATGCTCTTCTGTAAATAGAAATCTTTGAAACTGGCTCCATTATCCCAGTTATTGCTATAGCTATGGGCTAATGGAAACTGGCAGGATTCCCCTGTGCCAGCATCTTTCTAACAGCATAATTGACATCAAAGCCTGAAGAGCCTATGTAGCCAAAGCAGCACCCACGTAAACCCCATGCATTGAGGGCTTAGAACTGAAATTCATGATGGCTTTGGTGTTTGAGTGAGTCATCTGTTGGCAAAGAAAGTTTTCTTGTCCTGAAGACATCCTACCACTTGTGCTAGCAGCTTTTGTGAATGATTTGAAATGATTTAAATGACCTTGCCTCAACAAGTGTGTCAGACATGTATAACCTAAACCAAATTGCTTACCTTCTCCATGAGTGGGGTAGAGAGGGATAGAGGGAGAGAATTTGGAACTCAAAATTAAACAACAACAACAACAATGGTTTTTAGATGTAATTGGAAAAAATAAAATATTAAATAAATATAAAAATAACAGGTGAGTCAGAACAGTTTGATGTGTCAAACATATCCTACATGACTTGTGATGACCTTGGGACAGCTGGATGATGCAGTAGATAGAGCTCTGGGCTTGGAATCAGGAAGAACTGAGTTCAAATTTGGCCTCAGGCGCTCACAAGCTGTGTGATCCTGGGCAAATCGCTTAAACCCTGTTTGCCTCAGTTTTCTCAACTGTAAAATGGAGATAATAGCAGTACTTACCCCCCAGGTTGTTTTGAGTATCAAAGCACATGCCTGGCACATAATAAGTGATATATAAATGTTAACTATTATTATTATTAATTATTGTTGTTTTTGTTCTGTGGCCTTTTCCCATTTTTGACCAGGGGCCATTGGGAATCAGTGGGAAGGGGGGCAGAGAAAAAACAACAACTAGGGGTGTATGTGTGTGGGAGGAAAAGTAGGTGTGTGCACTCTTTGCTTTGTACCTCTCTGGGACGCTACAGTTGAAGAGAGTATATGTTGTCAGACATGGTCAATTTATCGATTTGTTTTGCTTAACTGTACTTTGCTACAAGTCAGGGTTTTATTTAGTAGTAGTGGGAAAGAGAATGTTGTATTAGAAATAACAGCTATGTTTAAAAAAAGACTGTTCTAAAAGAAAAATCACCATCAGCACTGCTTAGACCCTACAAGGTCCCAAGGTCCCTGTGAACATTTGTAAGGAAGCTGTCTAGTAAGAGAAACATGAAAGCCACTTCTCTGCTTAGAACCAACCCCTGCAGTTATAATAAAGAATCTGGTAAGTGAGAAAAAAGGTACAATGCCAGCTGATAAAGTGAGAGGAAGCACTAAGTCCTGGGCTCCTCATACCAACTTGAAGGAGTCTGGGAGCAGAGTGGCATAATGTCCAATCTGACTCCCTAATCCCGTATCCCTCCATTTTGGGCCACTTAACTCTCACTTGAAAACTTAGACCCACCCTATGATCAATCTGTCCCCTAGGCAGGGGAAATAGAAGTACCTATAAATGTGTAAATCAGTAACAAGTAATATTTGCTATTGACCTTCTTTATCCCTTGGTTCTGGTTAACTCCATTCTTCTTGCCTTGTCAATGGTGACTAAGTCTTTAACCCAATAACTATAGCTATGAATTAGATTGGTATTCATCCAAATGCCCCATTTCCTCTGGAACTGGGGTCATACCTTACTTGCAACTGTTCTCCCTTCCCTAAAGTCCTAGTCCTTGTGGGTGGATCTCCCTTACTTACTTCTAGACCTCCTTATAGTAGGCAATATGGTCCAGAGGAAAGAGGGATGGATTTTGAATCAAAGGACCTATGTTTAAATTCTGGGTCTGTCACTTAATGTGTGACCTTGGACAAGTCACTTAAGCTTCTCTGGACCTTGGGTTTGTGCTCTGTAAATTGAGGGGGTTGTACTAGCCAGCCTCTAAGACCCCTTCTAAATCTACATCAGTGATCCTGGCTGAATCATTGCTAGTTCCCATAGTCTCCTAAGAACTTTACCCACTGCCCCACCTTCTTCCTATTTCACTTCACATTGCTGATCCCTTGCTGGGTCACTAATACCATCCTCCTGGGTCTATATACTTTTCAGTTGCTAGCCATCTCCTTATTTGTCCACTGAGCCCTGGTACTGACAGGATGGAGGTAGGAAGTAGATAGATCATTTGAATCACGGATAGCTAGTTAGTACCCAACCATTTTGGAAACAGAGGCATATTACCACAAATGAGGAATATACTCTGATGTACTTTGAGTACTGGACTCAAAAATTTGATCTTTTCTAGTTAATGTCTCTAAATAGTGCCAGCTTGCTAACAGTGTTTGTGTTTGGCCAGGCAGATAAATGGCTTAAGATTATAAGATCATAGATTTAGAGAGAAGTTTTATAGTTTTATAGTGAAGTCTATGGAGAAGTGAATTGACAAAGGTCACACAATGATTTGGTGGCAGAGGTGAGACTCAAGCCCAAGTCTGACTCCAAAGCCAGCGAGCCTTCCACTGTGCCATACTGCTTCCTGTTTCTTGATCCAGTTAATGATAATGATGATGATGAGATATAGTGAAAGAGTGCAGGGTCCAGAGTCAGGAAGAATTCAAATGTGGCCTTACATACTAGCTGTGTGACCCTGAGCAAGTCACTTAGTCTATTCCTGCCTCAATCTCCTCGTTTGTTAAATGGGGATGATAATAGCACCTATTTTCCAGGGTTGTTGTGAGGATCAAATCAGATAATACCTGTTAAGCACTTAGCACAGTGCATGGCACATAGTGCTGTATAAATGCAAGTTATCATCCTCCTCCTCCCTCTCCTCCTCCCCCTCCTTCTTTTTCTTCTCCTTTTTCGTCTTCCTTATCCCTCTTCTCTTCCTCCCCTTCTTCCTCCTCTTCTTTCTTCTTCTTCTTCCTTTTTCTTCTCCTCCTCCTCCTCCTCTTTTGTCCTCTTCCTCCCCTGCCTTTGTCCTATTCCCCCCCCCCCAAGGTAACAGGAAGTCAACATCAGAGGTGGAATTTAAAACTAAATCCCTTTACTTCAGAGCTAATCCTATTTCTACTGTCACATTGCTAGGTCAAATCAATGAGATATGATCCCAAAATGAAGTTTACTTATTTTTAACAGATGCTTAGTTTGAATTGCTTCTTAATATGCATAGCTTTTATTTCAAATATACTTTCAAACTATTCCAGATGTTTACCTAACACTATAATTGATTCTTTCTTATGATATTTTATTAAACATTGTCCTCAATGACCAGCTTTCCCTATGCTCTATTTCCAGGAAAGATATCTGTGCTGGGGTTAATCATCCCTGTGAAACCCTAGGCCTGTCACATCTCTCTGGCATGTGCCAGCCTCACCGGAGCTGTAATATCAATGAAGACTCAGGACTCCCCCTGGCTTTCACAATTGCCCATGAGCTTGGGCACAGGTAACGACTAAGTAATGAATAAGTAAGGATGGAGGAGATATGGCTAGAGAGTAGTTCAGACAAAAAATATCGGGAGGTTTACTATGTCTGGAACTCCCTATGTGCCCACTCTGTAACAGGGCAGTCAGAAAAGCTAATTGTCTTAGACTGCCATCAAAATTGTGTCCAGAAAAAGCCAAAAAACAAACAAACAGAAGCCATGGGGGTAGCAAGGTGGCACAGTGGGTAGAACTCCAGCCTTAGAGTCAGGAGGACCTCAGTTCAAATCCAGCCTCAGACACTTGATACTTAATAGCTGTGTGATCCTGGGCAAGTCACTTAACCTCTAATTGCCTCACCAAAAAAAAACAAAATAAACAAAGAAACAAATCAAAATGAACAAAATTGTGTCCAGAATGAGGGAGGTGATATTCATCAAGTTTCATTCTGCTCTGCTCAGACCACACCTAGAGCACTCTGTTCAGTTCCAAGTATGCCATCAAGAAACTGGAACGTGGCTAGAAGGAGGAAAATTAGAAGATCAGAGATTTAGAGCTGGCAGGGACTTTAGAGGTCATCTAGCTCAACCTTATGATATAGATAAGAAAACTGAAGCCCGAAGATATGAAGTAATTTGTCCTGAATCACACAGGTACTAAGCAGGAGAGTCAGAATTTGAACCCAGTCCCTTCAGCTTCAAATCCAGAATTCTTTCCAATTATACTGTTCTTCCTCACAGTGAAATTGTAAGGGGGGTTGAAGTGATCCCTTTCAAGTTATCAGTTAAAGGAACAAGGGAAGTTTAGGATGAAGGAGAGAAGACTTAAAAGTGATATAACAGTGGTCTTTAAATATTTGAAGAGCTGTTGAGTGAAAGAGAGGTTAGACCTATTCTGCTTGGCCCTGGAGGGTAGAATGAGGACATATGGATAGAAACTATAGGGAGGCATATGGTGGTTACATGTAGGGAAGGACTCCTTAATAATTATAGCTGTCTAAGAAATGGAAAAGACAGCCTCGGGGCATGTCCCTGAAGGTCTATAATTGGAGATAAGCACTCTCTGGAGCTGCTGTCTAGGGGGCTCATTCTTCAGGTAGCAGCTGGACTAGACCAAGGAGGTCTTAGCCTTTTTTTGTATTATGGATCCCTCTGGCTGTCTGGTAAAGCCTATGGACCCTTTCTCACCATAGAGTTTTTAACTGCAAAAAGTAAAATTCATTGGATTACAAAGGAAACCAATTATTTTGAAATAACATTTATATATATATATATATATATATATATATATGTGTGTGTGTGTGTGTGTGTGTGTGTGTGTGTGTGTGTGTATATACATACATAAACATATATATGTATATGTGTGTACACATACATATCTATATATGCACAGACTTATATGTATGTATACATGCATATACGTGTGTGTGTGTGTGTGTGTGTGTGTGTGTGTGTGTGTGTGTACACATATACATACACACACACATAAGTTCAGGGACCCCAGGTTAAGAACTCTTAACTAAACTGTATCTGACCTCCATTCAGACTCTGGGCTTTATGAACTGATCATGAAAACTGATGTCTTCCCTACACTGTTAATTCTATGTCTTCTGTCATACCTTCTCATGGCTCTGATTAAAAAATGGTTTTTCCCATTTGTCTCCTTGCCCACCTCCTTTTTTTTTCTTCCCATTTTCTACTTCCACATAGACTCTAGAGCCAGCATGGTTTAGTGAGTGGAAAGCAGGCCTTGTATCCAAGAAGACCTGAGTTCAAGTTCTGCATCTGACACATCCTTCCACCCCTGGACAAATCACTATAGGCAGCTCTCTAAGGCTCTACATTGCAGAGAAGGTGCCAGCCTGCACTTGTAGAGGATATTTCCCTAACCTGGAGTTTCCTATGCCAAAGAAATCACAAATCTAGTCTCTATCTCCTGTGCCTGTGTAGACTCCCAAAGGGAACGGGGCTGTGGAACTGGGATGTCTGTGGTGATGCCTGGTATACAGATGTGCTTCTTCAGGTGTGTAAAAGTGTCTTGCACTGTCAGAAGGGTGAGACAGCCTGCCTCTGCTAAACAACCCATTGTTTTTAAGAATGGAGTGCAGTTCTGGCTACTGTTTATTTCCCTACCAGTTTGGGAGAAGGAAATGGAGAATAAGAGAAAACTAAAAAAACATTGTCATACACTTCAAATAGAGCCAGGCAGGCATACGTGGAAGAGCATCTCCATCTTATTTGAACCTCATTTGGGTGTGTGTTACTTTGCCCGTTAGTTCCACAGGACTTGGATTCAAATCCTGCTGATTACTTGTGTGAGCTTGGGCAAGTCACTTCACTTCTCTAGGATTAAACTGATTTAATCATCTCTAAAATGAATTGATTATTTCTAAGATTTCTCCAAGTTCTAGATTTCTGATTATCTGACACTTTTCACCACAACCTGATCCCACTTAAATCAAGAAAATGAGGCTTTGCTGACACCTGGTCCAGGAGTAAGCAGAACTTCCCAGAGTTCATCAAACTTTAATGCTAATGCTAATGACGATGGCAGAGAAAGTAGAGAAAGAATCAACTTTGGGATGCCAGGGGTGAAAGCTATTGCTACCCTTTCAGGAGCATTTTGCCTCCATTTCTAATTACTTTCCTCTTCTTCATTTCTATCCCCTTACATGTTCCTCCACCTAGATTTTTATGTGTCACTCATTCTCCCTCATACAGCCTGAGAACTCAGTAAAGCAATTGTTGAACCTGTTGGAATAAGATAGAAGGAATTAAATATTCCAGAAAATAGGCCTCCCATCTGAAATGTGCTATTTAAATTTAGGGTAACTTATCTCTAGAGTGCTTAATTTACATGCAGTGAAAGCATTCATTCATTCAATAAGTGTTTTATTAGACACCTGCTATGTGCCAGCCATTGTGCTAGATTCTCAGTTAATACATTTTTATTAAGTGCCTATTATGTGCCATGCATTGTGTGAAGTGCTGCAGATATAACAACAAACAACAAAAGTAGTGAAAAAGACAGCCCCTATCCTCAAGGGGCGGGGAGACAACACATATAAAGAACTGAAAATGGGAGGGAGGCAGAGCACGATGGCCTATGGGAAAGTACCCAATGCAGGGGCAAGGTAGAGAAGTCAGAGAAATCCCAAAGTGTACAGCCAGGTGAGAAATGAGAAATTTTCAAAAACAAAAATATATATGTATACACACACACATATATACATTGTGTGTATGTGTATATATACATACACATACATATACATATATAGATACATAAATGCATACATGTGCACACACACACACTCATACTGGAACAAACACAGTAATTCCCAGGAGGGAAGACACTAACAAATGATGATATTGTGTGGGAAGGGATAAGAGGGTGGGAGGAGCACTAGAACTGAGCTTTGAAAGGAGCTGAGAATCCTGAAGTGGAAGTGAGAAGGGATCAAGGTAGTAGATGAAATGTCTACCAGCAGGTAGGTTAGTTTGAAGCATAGAATGCATGGTGGAATTGTGCACTAAGCCTGGAAAGGAAGGCAAGAGCCACTTTATGAGGGACTTTGAAAGCCAAAGCAGTGTGTATTTCATCTAGAGGCAAGAGGGAGCTAGAATTTCTTGACGAGGGTCCGAACAATGTGTTTTAGGACTATCAGTGAGGCAGCTATGTGGAGCACAGATTAGAGAGAGGAGAGAAGAGAAGCAGGGGGCCCAACTAAGAACCAATTCTCAATAGTTCATTCATTCTTTCCTTCACTCAATAGTCCAAGCCAGAGGTGGTCACAACCTGACCCAATGTGATGGAAATGTGAATAGAAAAAAGAAGTGTTAGAAAGGAGAGATATTTTGGAGCTAGACTCATCGAAACTTGGCAGCTGATTAGTTCTGAGATAAATAGCTCATTGAAGCTAGATTGCTCTGTGCTGGTAACTTATGAAGCTGTAAAATAGATGCCAATAAACAGAGAGCCAGATTAACATAAATATTAACTGATTTGATTTGATCGGCTAATTGCAGAAGGGATGCCAAATTCTTGAAGGCAGAATTGGGATAGGAGATTAATGAAGGATGGGCTCCAGTTTCTCATGCCTCCACATGTTGGAAGATTTGTTACACTTGCATAGGGACTCAGAGGACAGGGTGTTATATTAGCAGATGGGCAATTAATTCTGGTTATCATTTTAATAGGGACCTTGATTTTCCTTTCTGGGGAAGAAAACATGTATGTCCTTGAAAGGAGGTATGACTAAGAAGGAAATGAGGGATGTACTAATAATAATAGCAATGGTAGTACTATACACTTGTATAATTCTTAGTGCATTTCAAAGCATTCTCACATCCTTTATTTAATTTGCTCTTCATGTTAACCTTGTGAGAGACGTGGGGGGCTCTTTCTGAGCAGTTTTCTTATCCCTAGGGGTGACTTGCTAAGGCAGTTGCTGCTGTTTGTCCTTCATGCTCAAAAAGGACCATGACATCAAGGAGGTGATGCCATGACATGCAAGTGAATTAGATTACACTGAAGGAGGGCTGTGAAAGGTCACCAGCACCACTTTCTCCTCCAGAGCCATCTGGGTCCAGTAGCCAAATATAGATCAGGATAACTGGAGATGGCCAAGGATGCAGTGGGGGACCTTGGCCTTTTCAAGCTAAGGTCTTTAACAGGTCTCAGTTTGATTGAGGCAATGCCTATTCAGTGATTAAGGTTCAATAAGAAATGAGGTAGAAAATTGTCTCTTTTTAAAAAAAATTGATCTGGGAGTAAAGATCTTCAGGATTTCCAGCCAAAACAGAAACAATTACTATTTCATTCATTCTGAGCTAGCCAAGGTGCATTCTGGGCCATCTCCAGTTGCCTAATCTGTGTCTGGCCACTGGACCCAGGTGGCTCCAGAGGAAAAAGTGAGGCTGGTGACTTTGCACAGCCCTCCCTCACTTAAATCCAATTCATTTGCGTGTCATGGCACCACCTCCTTGATGTGATGGTCCTCTTCGAGAATGAAGAACAAACAGCAGCCTCTGTGAGCAGAAAAGGAGCTTCCCACTGGAGACCAAACTGGAACTGGCCAGTTGGACAACATGGACGGCTTTCTCTCATTCTTTTTCCTTTCTTTCTTTCTTTCTTTCTTTCTTTCTTTCTTTCTTTCTTTCTTTCTTTCTTTCTTTCTTTCTTTCCTTTGTAGATAGTAGACAGAATCAGAATAGAAACCTACTAGGCCTCCTGACTACCAAGCCTCCTGCTTTTAATACCACACCTTGTTGTATCTCTACTCCACTGAATAAAAATTGTACTTATGGGAAACAAAGACCATTTAACTGCTTAAATATATAGTTTGTTCCCTTTCAAACCATACTGATGTATTAGGAGTGTTAGATTAGGTCTTAAGAAGATGGGTCTAGTTTGCTGATGCTTACTCAATCTGGGACATTGGGCAAGTCATAACTTCTCAGAACCTCCGTTTCCTAATCTATATAATAAGATGAGCGCCTTAGACTTGAGCTGGAAAGGACCTGAGAGCTTATCTGGTTCAGCTGTTTCATTTCACAGATGAATCCTAGAAGGGATTCCTTGGTCTGCTTACCTCACTGAGATACTGTGAGAAAAGTGTTTTGTGAACCATGAAGTGCCAGAGTGAGTTATTATTATTAATTAAGGGTCTAGCTCATTTTAAAAACAAGATTGTATCATCCCTTAGGTGAAAGAGGTTTCCTTGAAGAAGGAAATCAAATAGATGGGACACAGTGCTATTTAATCTTTCTAAAAGGATGTTCAGAAGCAGTCAATAAAGAAAGAATTGGATGATAAGAGGTATCTCACAACACACCCACAGAGGCTTGCAACCTGAAGACCAGGGAAGGTGATTTTTGCCAGAATAATTTAAGAGCTATTTCAGGACATTTAGTGGTTAAAGTGAGCATGACTCCCCCCAAAATGCATTACTGAAGGATTTAACACCTGTACTCTTAAATAGCAGTTGAGTAGAAATAGAAAGAAGTGGACTGATCGGAAGCAATGAAAATTACCCCAATGGTGAGAGCCAATATTCCCAAAAGGAATTGATTAAGGATTAAGTTAGCAACCAGGTATGCCATTTTTACCTTTTGTAAACCATTTCTAAAAGGGTTTTTGTTTGCTTTTTGTTTCTTTCAATACTTGTTCTGTATGATCAAAAATTGGAATAAAATATACATATTATATATATGTGTATTATATATATAAACACACATGGCCTTTATGTAGAGTTCTAAGCCCATTACATACAGTCTTATCTGATCTTCTCAGCAACCTTTGAAGTATTTCCATCTTCTTGATAAAAAAACTAAAGCTCAAAGAAGGTACCTGAATGACAGAGGAGTGATTCAAACCCAGATCTCCTCTGATCCCAGGTCCAGTACTCATTCTACCTTACCATGCTATGAGTTGTTTTGTCTAGGTGGACGTTAACTAGTTTCTGTAATATTCCTAAATTTACACACGCACATGTGTATAATTTTGGAAAAGCAGAATTAAGTACATTAAGTGAGGGCAGTCCCATCTCTCTATGCCTGCAGTAATACTAAATGTTGCTTCTCTCTTTATACTACTGAATTACAATTATTATCATAGGATTACAAATCAAGAGAAGCAAGGTCTTAGGAATTTGGTAGGGGATTAGTCATCTGGACCAACCTCCTCTTTTTACAGATGAGTAAATTGAGACCCTAGGAGCTCAAATTACTTTTCCTAAATCTATACAGGTAGGAAGTGGCAGATCTAAAATTTGAACGTGGGTCCTGTGCCTTTCAGTTTAGCATTCTTTTTACTGTACTATGCTACCTCTAATTACCTTCTGCTGACAGACAACAAATTCAGTACCTGGGAAGGATTTAAAATTCCTTTTACCTCATGTCTCTGAACCCCTTTTAAGTGATGTATACATAGCACAAAACATGAACCTTTGAGAGACAGTCCACAACTGCATAATTTCATGTACTGCTGAATTCTATGCTCTGTTGTGATGCCTATCACAGGCTCAGAAATAAATTAAGTTAGTTTAAAAAATTATAAATGTTATAATAGGCATTTTATTTATATATATATATATACACACATACATACATACATATATATACATACATACATACATATATACATACATATATACATATATATATATATATATAAAAGCCCTATCTCTCTTGAAAAAATGCTATCATAAAAGAGTATAATGGGCAGATAAAATCCATTGAGTTACCCAGCATATATTTTCTCTCTGTTAATTTACTCCTTTTTTATGGACTTGTCAAATCTGTGGCCAGTGAACAAATAGCAAATAAGTTACAATGAAGCAAAAAAGAAAAAGGCTAATCAGAACAGAGCAGTCAGTGAAGCCTGTTTCCCTACCTGCTGTCAATAGACAGACCCTGTACTCTGGACAAGTCTCCCTATCATGTTATCTCCTTGCAGTAGCTTACAGGGCAGAGACTGAAACCAGCACACCAGTAGTTCAAGAGAAGAAGTACTAGATTTGGAGACAGAGGACCTGATTTTGGATTGTATTTCTACTACTTAGTCACTGTGTAACCTTGAGAAAGTTACCTAGTTCCTGAACCCTAGTTCTCTCATCTGTATAATCAGTGGATTGGACTAGATGACCTTGAAAGCTCCAAATCCTATAATCTAATTTAACTCCATCACTTTACAAATGAGGGACCTGGGACATGGGAAGGTTGTGACTTGTCCAGCAAGCTTGGAAGTGGCAGCATGGTCAAGTGGAAATGAGGCTAGTCTTGGAAAAGAAAGATATGGGTTTGAATCCTGAATCCTCCACTTACTAGCAAAGTGGGCTAGAGTCTCAGTTATTTCATCCTATAAAAGTGAGTTTATCTGCATTATGTACCTCAAAGGGTTGTAATGAAGATCATTACATTATATTATATTAATGATCATCAGCTATGGTCAAGGCAGAGGATAGAATAGTGGGTTTGGAGTCAGGAAGACCTGAGTTGGAAATCATACCTCTGGCACTTACTAGCCTTCAGACCATGGGCAATCTATTAATATCTCTGAGCCTCAGTCAAATCTTTAAGGCTTACCCAGACCACTGGAGTCACGAATCCTTGACTTGTTGTTATATGTGAAGCACTGTTAGCCTTTAGGGAAATAAAGACATGACAAAAGAAAGTGTAAACAATGATACTACCAATGATAATAGGTAAATAGGTCTCTTAAGTACTCTATAGGTGTGAGCTATTATTGTTATTATTATTATCCTCCCAGTAACCTCATTGGAGAGAAAAATAGACCCAAAGCCCCCACATCTCTTGATTGTCAGGGAAAGGCTTTTCCCCTCTCCATCATAATATATCTTTTTTCCATGGTTTCTTCAAGATCAGAATGAAGTACTATTACAAAGCAGTGGAATAGCCACTGTGTCTGGTACTGTTTTCCTAGAGTTTCTTTTCTTTTTAAGATAGGAAAGTTTTCTGAAGATAGGAAAAACCAAGGGGAAAGAAAAAACACTGGAGAAATTAGATCTATTAAGTGATGGAAAAATGTGTTTTTCAGTAGTCAGTCCTCTTAAAGTGTTAGGCTAACACCTGAGACCTGTTACAGCAGTGTGCTGTGTGGTCCTTGGGTATATGGCTTGGTGTATGGAAGCAGACATTGCTAGAAAAAAACTGAAGTTCCTCTAGCCTCTCAGGGAACTGCTAGTGGTTTGGAACTTTGATAAATTATTGAACAGGTAAGCTCGGAGAGGAGTTGATGACTCAGAAAAGATTGAATTTTGAGCAGTCTGGGGAGGACCTGCTGAGATAAACCATTCTCCATTGGAGGAGACGTAATTATTGGGACGAGAGGTTTATAGATTAATTCTTTGGCTCTTTTGTGAGTACATGTCAAGTCTGAATGAGATGGGGGCTCATATGTAAGTCAATACAACTTCTCATAGAAGGGATAGAAAAATGAAAGAAAAATCACTCGCTCCCCCAAAGACATTGCTGTGCATTACAAGGCAGGAAGAACTGCTTGTGTTTATCAAGAGCTTTGATCCAAAAGTAATACAAGCTCACAGGCATGACCATGGCCAGGAGTTTATATCCTCTTCATCCAAAGCAGCCTATTTAAATTTTCTCCTTCAGATAACAGTGAATCTGAGGCAGGACTTCCAAGAGGGAAATACCTCAGAAGCAAAATAGTGTTCTTCTGGGAGTCTGAGTCTAATCTGTCTCTGTGTGTGTGGGGTGTGTGTGCGCGTGCGCGCGTGTCTCTTTATGTGGGGGGGGGAGTATTCATTACAAGGTCATCAGCACTTATCACTAAATAAGTTTTCCTTCTCTACTGGATTAAATAAGCCTAGCTTACTGATATGAAGCTTTAAATTTTATAAAGCAATTTCCTCACATCTAGTCTGTGAAGAGAAGTAGAAGTGCTATAACCCCCATTTTAAGATAAGGACACTGAGGCTCAAGACCTGAAGTGATTATTACAGTGGAAAAGTCAATGGCTTTGGAGTCAGAAGACATAGGTTCTGCTCTTTGCTGTTGTTGTTCAGTCATTTTTCAGTTGTGTCTGACTCTTGGTGACCCCATTTAGGGTTTTCTTGGCAGAGATATTACAGTGGTTTGCCATTTCCTTCTCCAGCTTATTTTACAGATGAGGAAACTGAGGTAAACAGGGTTAAGTGACTTGCCCAGAGTCACACAGTTAGTAAGTGTCTGAAGCCAGATTTGAACTCAGAAAGATGAGTCTTCCTGACTCCAGACCCAGCATTCTGTGCACTATGGCACCACCTGGCTGCCCTATGCTCTGTGTAGCCTCTGCCAAGTCACTTTATTCCTCTGGGACTGTTTCTTCACCTGTAAAATAAGGATGTTGTACTCGGTGATTCTAACATCTCTTCTAGTTCTAAATCTATTACCCTATGATCTACGGTCCCAAAGCTATTAAGTACCAAAGGTGAGACTTGAACCCAGGTCTTAGGTCTCTAGGTTCATGGCTCCTTTTTTTTTTTAAGAGATGACTAAAGGGGCCAGTTGGTGAAGGAGAAGAGAAGGGATTGGATCAGAGTCACAAAAAGACAGATGAGCTTTAATTTTTTTTTTTGTGGGCAGTCAAGGTTAAGTGACTTGACTGGGATCACACGGGTAGTAAATATCAAGCATCTGAGGCTGGATTTGAACTCAGGTCCTCCTGACTCCAGGGCCGGTGCTGTATCCACTGTACCATCTAGCTGTCCCTATGGCTCTTTCTACTTTACCATATTGTCTTTAAATTTAATTAAGAGCACTGAGGATGAGCCATTATTTACATATATAATATATACACACATATAAACATATACATGTACACATGTGCATATATTTATCTGCATTTATATGCATGTATACACGTATTAGAATATAAATGAAAATTATTTTACTGAAGGTAGAATATGCTGCATTAAAAAGCTCACTGACTCTTGAGTTAGAGGATCTGGGTTCAAATCCTGCCTCTGATATTTCCTCTATGTGCAGCCTTAGGCAAATGACTTAAACTTCCTTATCTGTAAAATGAGGGTAGGCTAAATGGCCTCTGAGAACTTTCCCAGGTCTGGATCTGTGATCATAGGAGCCTCTAACATGAGGCCCAAAGTTTGGGCCAGTGGCTCAAAATTCCCAAGAGAGAGAAAAGTCATTCAACCATGGAACAATAACTTAATGAAAGATCCAACAGGAGGAATGGTCCTTGTAGCAGGAAGAGAACTCTCTCAGGTCACCTTCCAAAGAGCCAATATGTGGAGCAAAAGCTAAAGAAAAAGATTCTAGCATTTGCATCTCCCTGGCACAACACGGGCCAGAGGCCAACATCAGGCTTTGGATGGAGAAGCCGAGTCTTAACTAAAGGGAAGACAAGCTTTACTGATGGGCGTGGGAGTTTACTTCGGACAAACCAACCAGAACAGAGAGGAATAGGTTAAGTTTGAGATGAGATGTGTAAGGAGCCAGAATCATTCAAGAATAAGGAATAGTGATGGACAGCCAAAGTGCTTTGATGCTGCCCATGAAATGAGAGAAATCCTGGAGAAGATCTCTAGCCTACCCGGCAGCTCCTCAAGAATTTATTGGAGAACGTGGACAAGAATTTCACAGGGTGAGAAGGAATGGATGGATCATGAATTGCCACATTGGAGGGAGTATCCATGTCACTAAAATTCCACATTCACTGCAATAATAACATATGTGCTTCCCTGTCACTATTAGCAGTAAAAACTCTTAGGAAACTAAAGGAAAGTTGTATGCTATGTACAACTCTGTATGCTACAGAGATAGTTGAGTTTATGTAAGGGTAGGGTTAAAAACCTGTGTTTCTGTATTCGGGAGAACTGGGTGAGGGGAACCCAAAACTAGAGAGTGTACGATGGCATGAAGTAGCCAGGGATTTGAAAGAGATGGGCTGGGGTTATGGTGGGGGGTGGGGCTGTGAGCCAAGTAGAGTTTAGCTCGTAGCTCCTGACCCTTGACTTGGTTGGGGCATTCCTCAACCAAGAGCAAAGAGAGCAGTCTCCTTCCCTATGCCCCTTCCCACCCTAAATGAGTGAGATGTTCTGTACCTTGCAGAAATCTATTTTCCCCATTCCAACATTGAATTATGGTACTTAACCTAGCGAAGCAAGTGCATTTGTCTTGCCCTAGAAAAATGAATGTTTTCTCTTTGGTTAATACTACTTTGCTTTACTTGTTTTGTGTATCTTGCTTCTAGCTTTGGCATCCAGCACGACGGAAGAGAAAATGACTGTGAGCCTGTGGGAAGGCACCCCTATATCATGTCCCGTCAGCTCCAGTATGACCCCACTCCTCTCATATGGTCCAAGTGTAGCAAGGATTACATCACTCGCTTCCTTGAGTAAGTGATAAAGGAGCTTCCTAATTACCAAACAGCCTGTCCTGAGCCTCTCTGAGGCAAATGTTCCAAGTTTTCTTTTCCTCTCTAGAAGTTTCCTAAAGATAGCTGGTTTGTGGGAAATGCCTACTACTGCTTTAGCAGGATCTCTGCTGAACACTGGCACCCAAGAGATATCAGGAGAGACCCTCAATCACAGCTTAGCTTTCTAAGCCTCTTAGAGGACAAAACCAATTCTAAACACAAGGATGGCTCCTATTGTATCACTATACATTCTCTAACATTTCATCCAGGTTTATTGCACAAGCATTAATTATCTTCTATGCACAAGGCACACAGAGTAAGTATTAGGGCTATAAACCAAGTAGCGCTTGGTTTATATAGCTCAGTCACGGAGGAAGCACCTCCTTTCTCCCTTTTGACAATCTCCCTGTCCTAGCTGCTTGTGGGTCTGGTCCATGATCTGAGCCCTTTCCCTCAGTTGTTCCCGATTGAAAATTAGCAGGAAGAGTCCAAACCGAGCAAGCCCAGTAACTGGTGTTTTTTTGGATTGCAAGATTAAGCTATTGTAATCACAGGGCTAATGTTAGCTGAGCAGCCAACGAGCTCAGCCTGGGTGCCAGTTGTATTGCTACGTAGTTGTTAGTGTTCTTTGAAGAATGAAGAATTGAACTTTGATTAAGGATATGAAATAATAAGGATGGGATGGAGAGAAGGCTTTGGGATTGGAATGGACATCTGCCAGCTGAGTGAATCGGTGAGAATGACTGTTGTAAGCCTTCATCTACTTACGTTGAATGTTTGTGTTCAGCCGAGGCTGGGGGTTCTGTCTGGATGATGTCCCCCAGAAGAAAGGTTTGAAGTCCAAGGTCATTGCTCCTGGAGTGATCTATGACATCCACCACCAGTGCCAGCTGCAGTACGGTCCCAACGCAACTTTCTGTCAGGAAGTCGATGTAAGTGCCAGATGTCTTTGGTATCCTGGGAGCTGTGCCAAGCAGGCCTAAGTGGAGGCAGAGTCATCATGCCCAAGGCATAGCTAGCAAAGTGCTTAGAGGCTTGCAGATTGAAAAGCAAGTGAGTCATCGATTAGTCTGAATCAGATTAAGTTAGTTGGTATCTTCTGAATCCTAGGTCATGGCCCTTTCCACTAAAATGAGGTGATATTTATAAAGAGCCTTATAAACTTTAAAGTACTATATAAACGTTGGCTGTTGTTATTGGGGAAGGGAAGGGAATAAGCATTTATATAGCACGTGCTATGTGTCAAGCACTGTGCTCAATGATTTAAAATTATTTTATCCTCACAATAACCCTGTGAGATAGGTGCTGTTATTATTTTACATTTGAGCAAACTGAGGGTGAGAGAGGTTAAGTGACTTGCGCAGGGTCACACAACTAGTGAGTATCTGAGTCCAGATTTGAACTGAGGTCTTCCTGACTCTAGGTTCAGTCCTCTATACACTGCGCCACCTAGCTATCCCCAAACATTTATTAAACACCTACTATATGCCAGACACTTTACATTTTATCTTCACGACAACACTGGGAAGTAGGTCCTATTGTTGTCCCCATATTATAGTTGAAGAAACTGAGGCAGACAGAAGTCAAGGGTCACATAGCTAGTAAATATGTGAATATGGATTTGAATTTAGGTCTTCCTGACTTCAGGCCCAACACTCTACTTCTCTGTCTGGCTACATGATGATAATGTTGATTCCACTAATACCTTGGAGGGGGTGGGTCTCTTTTTCTTTGATTCTCTAGCTGTTCCTGGCACAGGCTCACATACCACTTAGTACCTTGAATCCCTGGGATAAAAGGTACCATATAGAGCTAAGAAATAAGCAGGAATTTATTAGAAATAAAAGGGAAATGTTTCTTCAACACAGTGGAAAGAAAGGAAAACACACTCCACGAATAATGAAGGAGAATTAACATGGAGAAGTACCTGGGAAGAACGTAAGACCTTCTTAGCTGAGCTGATATACAACCATGTTGGGAGGTGGTAGATATAAATAATATCAACCCCACTTCTCTGTCCAGATTCAAGGACAAATTTATTGTTTTTATTCTCCTTTATGATTACATTTATTTTCTTGAGGTTAAAATTCAATGATCTTGGGGCAGTTAGATGGCAGAGTGGATAGAGCACCAGCCCCAAAGTCAGGAGGACCTGAGTTCAAATCCGGCCTCAGACCAAACACTTGACACTTAGTAGCTGTGTGACCCTAGGCAAGTCACTTAGCTCCAATTGCCTAAACATTTCAAAATAATTTTTAAAAATCAATGATCTTCTTACATCATCTTCATTTCCAATTATATCCATCCCCTCCCTTGCCCAGAGAGCAGTCCCCTGTAACAAAGAATGAGGGGGGAAATGTAGTTCAGCAAAACTAGCCAACATATCAGCCAAGGCTAATAGTATATGCAATATTCTGAACACATAGTCCCTCACCTCTACAAAGAAGAAAGGGAGGTATATTTTCTCATTTTTTTCTTCAAGACCAAGAATGGTCATTAGACTTGAATGGCATTCAATTTTTGTGGCTCTTCCCATTTCCATTGTGTGGTTTGTGTGTGCATACATGCATATGTGTGTGTGTGTGTATATATATATATATAAATTATGTGTATATGTTTACTATATATGTATATAGAATTTTCTTTGTTCTGCTTACTTCTCTTTGTATTCATTCATAAATCTTTCCATGCTTCTCCCTTTTCTTCATATTTATGATTCTTTCTTTTAATGAGATTTTTTGTAGTGTGACAAAAGATGAAATGGACAGGGTCATAATGTGTTCCAAGATCTTCCATCATTGATTAAGAAAGAATACTGAGTCTGAAGTCCAGTGGCCTGATTTTGAATACTGGTAATGGCAACTGGAAGGCATTTTAGCCTCCCTGCCCTCAGTTTTTCCATGTGTAAAATATGGAGATTGTACTAGATGGCCTCTTTGGTCCCTTCAAACTCTAAATTTATGATCCTATAATCCTGTCATGATCTTGGGCAAGTTGCTCTCTGAGCTTTTGTTTTCTCATCTATAAAATAGGAGGAGATTCATGAGATCCTTTCTAGATTAAATATTTTGTGGTTCTCTCATGTCAAAACCCACATCTGAAATGCTGGTTGAATGGAAATGGATGTGTTTACTGCATTTAATTGGAAAGCAAATTGAGACCCTGTAGATTATTAATGCAAGGTTCTCACAATACCTTTCCCACATTCCCATCAAACTGGTTAGCTACAACTCACAAAGAAGTGACATCTTTCTGTCTGGATAATTTCAATTTCCTTCACCGGGAAAGAGGCAAGTATAATCACTCTACTTTTATTGATGGAGAAACATAGTTGGAAATCTATTGAAACAAATGTTGTATGAATGCTGAATGATAATTAGAACCCAGAGTCTGTGACTTGCTGTAATGAGCATGGTTACCAGTTATGATCTATCATTGTCTTATTAAACATTCTGCAGAAATAGTCCTGGATTATAAGGAAACATGGTTCCATCTTCTAATTTCCCAAATACTATACTCTAGGTTTCTGTCTTTCATATAGTAATTAAGTCCAAAGTGTATTTGAACTGGATTGGATGCTGGCCTTAAAGTCAGGGAAAGTAACATGGTATAGTGAAAAGGGTCAGGAACCTGGGTTTAAGTTCTGGCTGTCACTTTACCTGTGTGACATTCAGCAAGTAACTTACGTCTTTGGGCCTCAGACTTCAAGACTTCTAGCTCTAAGTCTGTGATCATGGCACCTTCATTACATCCTTCCAAAGATTACTGAGAGTTTAGTTAACATCTTGCCTCAATCATTTACTAGTTCTGTGATGATAAGCAAGTCACTTAGCCTTATAGAGCCTCTATTTCTTCATCTGTAAAACGGGGATAATAATAATGAATTTCTCTACCTCATAGGAGATAAAACATTTTGCAAACCTCCGCAGGCTGTGTCAGTAGTAATTGCTGTCTTTATTACTAATGACTGTACCTTTCCTGGTTTTGCAGAACATTTGCCAGACATTGTGGTGCTCAGTGAAAGGCTCGTGCCGCTCCAAGCTGGATGCTGCTGCAGATGGGACCAGGTGTGGAGAGAAAAAGGTGATGTTCCAGACTGTGACAGAAGGCTAGAGCAGCAGAGGGGTCTGAGGTCGAGGACAGTGGTCACGGGAGATCAGTCAGAGTGCCAGAAACCGAGGCCAGTCCAGGCAGAGCAATCAGTGTCAGGCATTTTCATTTCTGACACTCATCCTGGAATTCCCTGTGGGAAGATGCAATTAGAGAAGAACAGTCCTTGATGCCGCATTTAACTGAGTGAACTCTGGCCAAACACTTCACACATCTTTAATGGTTTAGCTTGGTAGTCTTGAGAGATGGGGGATGTTGCTGACAATGGAATTTTCTGGATTGATTATCCAAAGACCCAATTTACTCTTTTTCACTTTTTTTTTCTAAATGAAGAATAAATTGGACAAGTCAGTAGACATTTTCTTCTGAGAATGCTGATTTGGGCCATTAACTTCCTTCTTTAGCACCTGATCTGGCTACATGCCCACAACATTTCTCTACTTTGCTAGGCACTAAGTCCAGATGCTCTCAGCCTGCTGGGGGTCAAAATATAATATTGGGTTACAAAGCATTTCCTTGAGAGCTAGTTCTTCAGGACCTTCTGATTTAGTCTGTACTATTTACTGGAAGAATAAATGAGTCCTCAGATTTGGGGGAGGGGGGCAGCTTCTTTTTTCATTTTGGGGGTAAAAGGATCTATGAACCTCTTAGGACATCAGGGTTATCTGAACTGAAGAGGAAATCATGACAAGCAGATACAACCCGCCCAGCACCTCCAAGAAACGTGGGCATAGCTTGTAAACATGATATATTTCTTTCTTCATCACTGCCTTCTCCTTTTTACTTTCCCAAACAGATAGTTGACTTGAAATATTTGGATGGTTAGTTGGTGGACTTGTGAATTAATTCAAACATTTTGAAGAGCAATCTGTAATAATACCCAAAGAATTATAAAACTGTGTATACCCTTTGACCCAGCAATACCACTCTTAGATCTGTTTCTCAACATGATCAGGGGAAAAGGGAAAGGACCTATATATTCTAAAATATTTATAGCAGCTCATTTTGTGGTGGCAAAGAATGGAAATCAAGAGGATGCCCATCAACTGGGAATAGCTTAACAAGTTGTGGTATATGAATATAATGGAATACTGTTGTGCTATAAGAAATGATGAACAGGTTGATTTTTAGAAAAAAAAACATGGAAAGGCTTGCATGAAATAGTGAAGAGTGAAATGAACCAAGAGAACATTGTATACAGTAACATCAATATTGTTTGAATGTAACTGAACAACTAAGTTATTCTGAGCATTATAAATACTCAAATCAACTACAAAGGACCTATGAAGGAAGAGATAATCTCCACCTCCAGAGAAAGAACTGATAAATAGAAGTAAACATAGTACATTTTTGCATACATACATAATAAACATATACATATATACACATGTGTGCATATATACATACATATATATCTGTGTCAAGTGGTGGCCTTCTCTAGTGCAAGAGGAGACATTTCAGAACTTAAAATGTAACAAAAAAATTAAATTTAAAGAAAAACAAATATGATTGGCATGTGGGAGAGGAAACCGACTCATTCTTTGTTTGTCCAGAGGGTAAAATTAAAAACAACAGGTTAGGTTAAAAAGAAGGCATTCCTTCTTCATTAGAAGAAAGAACTGTTGAAATGCTACCTCAGATAGTAGAGAGCTTCCCATGACTAGAGGTGTCAATCAAGAACTACTGGAGAACTTGTCGGGGACATTCTAGAGGAGATGCCTTCACCAAGTGGGAAGATAGACTAGGTGATATCTAAGAACTCTTCCAATTCTAATATTTTTTATTATGAAGGTCAAAACTCTCAAAGAAAACTCTCTTTTGCCTTTATTTCTCTGATTCAGGTCTGAGTTACTTTCCTCAAAAATTGGTGGCAAAAGCAAGGTCCTGAGTTTGAATTTTCCTGCTGTGAAGGGATCTTCTCAACTCCCTGAGTGCTAACTTGATGTTGTTGTGAGGTTGCTAGCTTCCTGACCTATTTTTCTCCTGTTTCTTTCTTCCCTTCCTCCTGACCCCTCAGTGGTGTATGGCTGGCAAGTGCATCACAGTGGGAAAGAAACCAGAGAGCATCCCTGGAGGCTGGGGCCGTTGGTCACCTTGGTCACATTGCTCCAGGACCTGTGGGGCTGGAGTTCAGAGTGCAGAGAGACTCTGCAACAACCCTGAGTAAGTTGCTGTCCTCTTTTTTTTTCCTCTTTCTCTTTTTAAAGCCTTTGGATTTGAAATCCTGATGAGCATAATCCCTGTAATTCCAAGCTTTTTGATGAAAAACCCAACCACTGGTTCTCTTCAACCTCAATCAAGGAAGAATCAAAAGGAATGACAAAGGATGTTAACAGTCCATTAGGCTCTGTGTTTGATTAGCTATTAGTCCTGCTTCCTAATATTTTTGGGTTTTTTATAGCTTGGACAAATAGGACAGTTCTCATTTCTATGTTAAATTTGGGGTTGGCTTTTTTTTCACCTATAGGTGTCCAATTGGAATGCTTCTGAATAGCTTCATTTGTTTAGGGGCAAAAAAATATCCCCAGACCCCATAGATGCAGAATTAATCTTTGCAGGAAAATTTCTGCCTGATTCAGTTTATCAGTAAAAAAGTGTTAAGGGCCCCTCCCCTGCATCCTGTGGTGACTGCTGAAATATTTAATAATGTAGATTAACTATAAAGATATTTAATAGCCTAATCCTGAGTTTTCCAAACTATGTTTCACAGAATCCTTGAGTTCCACAGAAACTTGTTTGGGGCAAATGGATAGGGAGGGGTCAGTAGATTAATTTTACCATTGGAAGCTTTAGCTATCATGGTGAAATTACTGATTTAAAAAATATATTTTATGTTTATATGATGTTGGATCTAAATCCTTTCACTTCTTCTAGCTCCAAATGATACACTCATACTCAGTATTAGTTCCTTTTGTTCTGGAGAGCAGTCAAGTACTACACCAGAAAAATGATAGAATGTGTTGCCACTCACTATCAGAAAATGAGGTTTGTTTACTGTGACCTAGAAAAGAAAAAGCATGAACATTAGAGAGAAATTTTAGCATAACTGCCCCCAGTCTCCTAAACCTTATTGCCCATTAACTTATTAGTTAATTAATGTAAAAACCTTACACCATTATTAAAGGATGTCATGGCTTAGCATATAGAGGGCTGACCTTGAAGTCAGGAAGCCTAGGCATCAAGTCCCACATCTGACATATTGCAGTACTTTCCACACTGGAAGTTCCCTTCATTGATAAAATCTCAGGGCCAGATAAATTTTTTTAAATTATGATTATTATAACAATAATGATGATGACTATGATGATGATCTTATTTCTTTAGTGCAGGGATTTTAACTTGAGGTCCTTGGACTCCATAGAGGTTCATTGATAGATTTCAGGGAGGCTGTGAACTCATACGGGGAAAAAAAATATATCTTTATTTCAATAGAATTTTTTTCCTTTTTAGTCCTATGTATTGTATTTCATGTATTTAAAAATATTATTCTGAAAACAGTCCAGATGCTTCACAAGACTTTCAAAGGGGTCTATGACATAAAAAAGGTTAAGAACCCCTGCTCCAGTGTTTCTCTATAATATGAGGTGACCCTGATTTCTCGAAGGTTATTCCAGTGAGGCATAAATCCTGGCATGTCCTTCCAGCTTGGAAAACCTCTGAGTACAGGTCCAGCAATAACTTGTATGGCTATCGGCCAAAAACTTACCTCTCTACATCCATAAGGTAGCCATCAGAGAATGATATTTTTTTTATCTTGAAACTTATGAAGACCAAATGCTGACAGGTAGAAGGGCTGTGAGCTTGAAGGAGCATTCATATGGTTTTTAGGGATAATCATAGGTGGTGCAATTGAGATAGAGTCACTGAAGTTGGTGTAAGAAAGACTCCAAATCCTTCTTCAGACATCATCTGTGTGACCTTGGGCAAGTCACTTAACTTTCCTCCCAGTTTCCTCAGATGCAAAATGGGTAAAATAATAACATCTATCTCAGAAAGTTGTTGTGAGGATTAAGTGAGATAATTGTATTTATAGTATTAACTGCTTCTCTTCTCCCTTCCTTCTCCATCCCCCATGGCCCATTGGCTACAGATTGGTATGAGGGAATATCTTACACCAATGAGATAGATATGGATGATGATATGGATATGGATGATAGAGACAGAGAGATGGAAATATAGATGGGTATAGATATAGATTCTATTGATATGGACTTAGATGTAAGTGATATGAATGTGGATATAAATATATTCCCTTTACTAATATTGGCAGTAGAAACTTCTTCTGCCAAAGCAGATGGGCAACTTTTAAAGTCAGAGTTGTCTGGGGGCACTGAGCAATCCAGCGCTTGCCCTGGGGCACGTAGCTAGTGTATCAGAGGCAGCGCTAAGGCTCAGGTTTCCTTAACACCCAGGCAGTCCCTTTATTCCACATTGTCTCTGTGTTACTATATACTACTGTGTACTGAAGTACTGAAAACAAGCTAGGGAGAATGGACCATGTGATAATTTATGGAGTTAAGAAGACCTCCTTAAAGAAGTGACTTTTTAAGGTAGAAAGGAAAGTGAGTTTGGTAGCGATTTCATAGTAAGGAATTCCAGAGAATGCTTTTTATAGAAAAAGTGGTCTTTGGGGAAATTTTGAAAGCACTCTGTTTCATTGGCAGACCCAAGTTTGGAGGGAAGTATTGCACTGGAGAAAGAAAGCGCCACCGCCTGTGCAACATCCACCCCTGCCGCGTGGATGTGCCAACTTTTCGGCAGATGCAGTGCAGTGAATTTGACACAGTGCCCTACAAAAATGAGTTCTACCATTGGTTTCCAGTTTTTAACTCAGGTAAGACATGATGAAAGTTAACATATCCCAGTTCCTGGGCCTCTGCCATCAATCCCCAAGACAGATTTCATTGTCAGATTGCCTATGGCACCTGAGCTAGGTGCATTAAACAGAGAAAAGTATGGTTATGAATCCAGTCCTCTGGGAATTTATAAGCTGAAGCAGGCAACCTTGACATGGGTAAATCAATCAGTAAGCACTTACCAGGTGTCGTACATTCAGTGTTCAGGGAGGCATACTGTAAAGAAGTTACAATGGACATATAATATACAGTCCCTGCCCCTTGAAGAGGGGTATATCTGTCTGTCTATCTGTCTGTCTCTCTCTCCCCTCTCTCTCCTCTCTCTCCTCTCTCCTCTCCCTCTTCCCTCTCTCTCCCCCTCTTTCTTTCCATATATA
The DNA here is from genome assembly GCF_003287225.1 of Phascolarctos cinereus. Classification (NCBI taxonomy): domain Eukaryota; kingdom Metazoa; phylum Chordata; class Mammalia; order Diprotodontia; family Phascolarctidae; genus Phascolarctos; species Phascolarctos cinereus. Next base: position 358,779,497 of record NW_027555847.1, read on the forward strand.
CATATATAGACACACATAGTTACATGTATACACATATATGAATAGTTTTTATTTGTGCCTGCAAAGGGTTGATTTCACAAATAACATTCCTCGTGAGTGGAATGCCCACTAGTTATCCAAGAGGCCATTATTGGTGATATACTTAATCCTACAGCCATCAGGAATGCTGAACTTCTCAGCTGTCACGTACTTAAACTCATCATCATTGAACTTGGTGAGAGCTCACTTCTTGGAGATGTGAATCTTCTGGTGGCCAGGGAATTTGAACTTGACCTTCTGCAGAGCCCCAATTGCATACTCTTTATTCTGGACCTTGGTTCAGATGGACATGATGAGCTGGCTAATGCACATTTGGGCTATGGTGCCCTGAAGCTTTCCAAAGGCTCTTTCCCCATACCTGACTGCTAGTTAGGAGCCTATCAGCCCCTGCACAGGGGCTGAAAAATATCTTGTTGGTGTGGCTGACATGAAAGGGATGCAGTTGCACACAGAAATGAAAGCCATCTTTACCATCACTCTTCACTTTGTACTTGTTGGAACAGATCTGAGTGGCATCCAGGGCTTCTGAGCCCTGCTGTTCACATTCATCTCATAAAAATATGTACACAAAATGAGAATTCATCCACTTTTGCTTTCCTTTTGCCAAGATATTGATTGGCTTTGGGAACTTCCTACAGAAATGGAACTTTGGGTACAGCTTATACCCATATAGTAATTATACTTGCAATACCTACAGCAATGGGCAGGATGATGGCCTATGGCACCAACATAATCAAATGTTATGTCTTTACCCAGAGAAGGAACTCATGGAACTTTTACAACACATGTGAATAGTGGGAGAACAAAGGCTTAAGCACACAATAGATGTTTGCTAATTCATCTCAAGGGCTGTCTCCAGTCGTCCTGATCCATATGTTGCCACTGGACCCAGATGGCTCCAGAGGACAGAGTGAGGCTGGTGACTTTGCAGAGTCCTGCCTCACTTAAATCCAATTCACTTGCATGTCATGCCATCGCCTCCCTGATGTCGTGGTCCTCTTTGAGAACAAGGGACAAACAATGACAATAATCAATTAATCAGTGGTATTAGTTATATGTACAAAAAAATAGATTTGTAGAAGGAGATGAGTATGGCCTAAAATATTCAGAAAAGGCTTCTTGGAGAAGATCAGACTGATAATGGGCCTCAAAGAGGGGGTGAGATTTGAATCAGCAGAGGGAAGAAAGAAAACAACTCAACCAGAATCACAGAATTGTAATTGAACATGCTATATGTGGGATTGGAGCAGTAGAGGAAATAACCAAAACCAAAGATAAAAGTAGTAAACCCAGGTAATGTTTGATTATAAAGCACATTCTATATGGATCGGCATTGTGTAATTGAGATAGAGATAGGGAGCCTCAGCCTCAGCCTCAGCAGTTCTGTGTCCAGGAATAATGGGCCAAAGAGAAGTGCTGCTCTCCTTTGATCACAGTAATGAACAGGAGTCCTCCACGTGTAAGGACAATAGTCCAAGAATCAAATTATAAAAAAAGCATATAAGCCTATAAGCCTATAAAAAGCCATAAGAAGCAAGTTCCCTTCCATGGGAACTGCTGATATTGGAATGAGTTAGACACCAATTAGGAAAGAGTTCCATTTGTCCGTACTGAAAGTATTGGGGTGAAATAGATGATTTAATTTAATTTTATTTTTTGGTGAGACAATTGGGGTTAAGTGACTTGTCCAGGGTCACACAGTTACTAAGTGTCGAGTGTCCAGTCTGAGGTCAGATTTGAACTCAGGTCCTCTGACTCCAGGTCCAGTGCTCTATCCACTGGGCCACCTAACTGCCACTGAAAATGATGATTTTTCAAGGTCCTTGTCAATCCCTTGTACCTGGCTTTATAATTACTGAAAATGCACTTGGGAAGATATGAAATAAAAGTTTTACTTACTAACAAAATATAAAAATTACTTGCCTGGACTATGAGATGAGTGATATGGCATTTGGAGTGGCTGTGGTATAGTGAGAAGATCACTGGATTTTGGCTGTAAAGACCTTCATTCAAATACTGGCTTTGCAACTTATCTGGGTGAACTCAGCCAAGTCATTTATTTAATTATTCCATCCCTCTGTTTCCTCATATATAAAATGCTAACAATAATGCCTACACTTCTACTTCTCAGGCTAGTGGTAAGCAAGGTACTTGGAAAACTATGGTGCAGTCTATAGAAATGCCAGTCATTAATGTGATCCTTTCCACTGACTTTTGATCCAAAATAGATAAATAGTTACATAGCTGTCAAGGACAACATCTGCCTCTCTGACAAAGAAGCATCCATTCATGCTTTTGGTTAAAAATCCCATGTATCTCTTTGAAGTATGTGTCTGAATCCTGGGAAACACATGCAGTCTAAACACTTGAGAACCCAATATAACAAAAACTAACATGGACACTGCCCGACAGGCTTGTGGTGAGTCATTGATGATGGACATGGTTGTGCCAGTGTGAAACTCTTCCCTTGCAGTGCTGAGGGCCTCACTTAAGGAGCCACCAAAGAGTGCTCCTTAATGTTCTGTCTTTTATTTTCAGAGATGCTGCTGATGCTACCCTCCTCAGAGCAGGAATATCCACTTCTTTACCCTTTGTTGTCTTTGCTGTTTTTCGGTTGTATCCAACACTTTGTGACCCCATCTAGGGTTTTCTTGGCAAGGATAATGGAGTGGTTTGCAATTTCCTTCTCTAGATCATTTTACAGATGAGGAAACTGAGGCAAACAGGATGAAGTGCTTGCCCAGGGTCACACAGCTAGTAAGTGTCTGAGGCCAGATTTGAACTCAGGAAGATGAGTCTTCCTGACTTCAGGCCTGGCACTGCACCACCTAGTTGTCCCCTTTACCTTAGTGAAGATGTTTAATTCAGTTGTCTGGCAGTATGTTGTAGTAGGAGTATGAATCTCAGAGTCAAGAGAAAGACCTGGGTTCAAATCCTGACTCTAACATTTGTAAGTTCTATGACCATGGATTAATTTGTTAACCTCTTTGATCCTCAATTTTGGTCATCTAAAAATGGAGTTGATAATGATATTCATGCTACTAGCTACATAGGGGACAGCTAGGAGCTACAGTGGATAGAGTGCTATCCCTGGAATCAGACCTACCTGAGTTCAAATCCCCCCTCAGACACTAGTTGTGTGGCCCTGGGCAAGTCACTTAACCTTGTTTGCCTCAGTTTCCTCATCTGCAAAATGAACTGGAGAAGGAAAAGGCAAGCCACTCCAGTATCTTTGTCAAGAAAACCTCATATAGGGTCATGGTGAGTCATACATGACTGAAACAACTCAGCAACAAAAGCTACATGGGTTGCTGTGAAAAAAGTGCCTCGTGACACCCACAGAAATAAGAATAGTTGACATTTCTAAAGTGCTTTTCAGGTGTACAAAGTATTTTACACATAGGAATTGGATTGGTGAATTCACTGGTATCAGATGAAATATATGCATGTAAAATTGGAGGCGGGGGGTAGAAGGAAGCAGGGATATGGATCTGTGATTTTCCCAGCATGGGGAATATTCTGGTGTTGAAAGTCCCAACTTTAGTGCAGATTGGCAACTGGTCCATAACTTACAGCCTTACAAAGTCCCCCCCCACACACACACACAGAAGTTGCCCTTAGCACTGAGGCAGGTTGTAGTCATGCATTCAAAATGTGTGAAAAGTGGTACCTCAATAAGATTCTTCCTCACTCCATAGCTATCCCTCTATTTACTATCCTATAATCATTTTGCCAATGAGAAAACTGAAATAGAGAGCTTAAGTCACACAGAGAGTAGGTCTTGGAGCCAGAATTCTCTACTATGCCACTCTGCCTCTTCTGCTAATGACATAATAGTAATTGCGTTAATGTGATAAAGTATCAATAACACTTTCTTCTAAATTGGGGTATTCTATAATTAATAGCCATGTAGCATCACTGGGAACTTAATGGCATTAACCAGATGGGTTTTTGAGGTAACAGGCAGTTTGGGTTCATTAAAAACACCGAAGTTTCCTAAGTGTAACCTAACCCAACATCCTGCTCCTACTCAGTTCTGGGCATAGCACATTGTCCATCTGCATTTCCTGACAAAAATATGCACATTGATGGAATAATTTGGTAGGCCCCTTCATCCAATTGCATGTCATAATCTAGACACTTGGTATTTTTATCTACTTTGCTTTTATTTTTGATGGGTATATGATAAGGATTCAAGAATATGTTATACACACATATACATGCATTGTGTGTGTGTGTGTGTGTGTGCGCGTGTGATTGAGGTTTATAGTATGGGAATCATGGATATTTGGGGAGAAAACCCTAATTCTTAAATTAACATTATGGAGATTAAACCTACCTTTCCACAACACATCCCTTGGTGCTGGTGTTCAAGACAGACCAGTGGGCTTCATGGCTCCTAGGTCTGACCTATTGTGGCTATGCTTATATCTTCATGGTCTAATGTGGGTGATTTTGATAATAATGTTGTAGATTAGGTGAAGAGGGAAAGGGTAGGGAAAGGCATCCTAGGAGTCAGAAGATCTAGGTTCTAGTCCTGGATCTGCCTTTAAATTACCATGAAACTCTAAACTGGTGACATAGTCTCTCTGGACTCCAGTTTCCTCATCTATGAAATGGAGTAAATAACTTTTGTCCTGCTTATCCCATAAGAGGTTATCATGAAGTTCAATAAAATAATGAGTTTTAAAATATTTTTCAGTTTAATAATTCGACTCCATGAGACATTTCCTTATGCACTTCACACAGTGGAAGGCACTGATGCCAGATACTGGGAATATTAGGCAAAAATGAGAAGAAAATCTTCTAGAAGCTTATCTTCCCTTAGGAGCTGGAGTGAAGAGCACATGCCATGTAAACAAATAAGGAATGCAACAATTCAATAAAGTAATTTGTGGAGGGAGAAAACATTAACCATTGGAGCAATCAGGAAGGCATCATGGCAGTGCCTGCGCTGAACTTAGAAGGAAGATAAGGATTCAGAAAAGAGGGGTCAAAGAAGGAGTGCATTGTAAGCCGAGGGGTGCTTTGGGCTAGTGCAGTGAAGCAAGAGATAGGATGATGAGTACAGAGAGTAATTAGCAGTCTACTTTGGCTAGGACAGGGGTGGGGAATCTGTGGCCTCAAGTGATCCTCTAGATCCTCAAGTGCAACACTTTGACTAAATCTATACTTGACAGAACAAATCCCTTTCATTTAGGGAAATAAAAGGATTTGTTCTGTAAAACCTGGACTCGGTCAAAAGGCCTCACCCAAGGACCTAGAAGGCTACGAGTGGCCTCGAGGCCGCAGGTTCCCCACCCCTGAGCTAGGACATGGAGTATGTAAAATGGAGTTAAGGTGCAAAATGACCACAAAGGTTATCACAGAATCACAGAATTCCACCGATGGACAGGACCACAGACAACACTTGTATAACCCATGCCTGAAGAAGAATGCCTGTTACAACACATTTGATATGTGGCCATCCAGCCTTTACTTCAGGACTTCTAGTGAAGAGGAGCCCACTCCCTCTAGAGGCAGTCCATTTGACTTTGGGGTAATTCTTATTGTTAGTAACATTTTCCTGACGTCAAACCTCAGTTTACCTCTTTTCAACTTCTACCTGAGTCCTCCTACTTCTGAACTCAGGCTAGGCAGAACAAGTCCACTTCCTCTTCTGTAAGACAACCCTTCAAATACCACTAGAAAGCTCTTATATCCCATCTAAGTCTTTTCTTCTCCAAAATAAACATTCCCAATTCCTTCAATTTATCCCTGTAGGACATTATCTTGAAGTTCTTCACCATTCCCTAAGTGTTTGTTATATGCTTTTGTACATTAATAACAATAATAATAATAAATTAACAAGACTTAATAAATGTGTTTTTCTTTCATTCATTCATTCAATATAACTAATTCTGACATATGATGCCCCAAACTCAATATTGCAGATGTGGTCTGATCACTTCCTCCATTTTGGGAAAACCTGCCTCTCTTAATTTAATACAGCCTAAGATCTCCTTAGTTCTTTTGACTTTCATATCACACTACTAACACCCAGGATCCTTCAGTCCACTAACAGCCCCCAGATCTTTTACAGACTGCTGTCTAGCCAGCTCTTCCCACCTTGTACTTACAAGACAGTTTTTTTTCACAAATGTAAGACTTTAGATGATTCCTTAGCAGATTTCATGTTTTAGATTCAGTACAATTTTTCAGCCTGTCAGGATATTTTGGGATCCTAATTCTCTCATCCACTGTGCTAGCTATCTCTTGGTTTTATGTCATTTGTAAATTTGATAAGAATGCTGTCTCTCTTTATCTGAGAAACTAATAAATATGTTAAATAGCATTGGGCCAAAATACAACATTGAGTCAGAAATAGATCTCTGAGGCACTTTGTTGGCGTTGTTGTTCATTCACCTTTCAGTCGTGTTTGACTCTTCTGACTCCATTCGGGTTTTCTTGGCAGAGATTCTGGAATGGTTTCCCATTTCCTTCTCCAGCTTTTTCTTTTTTTGCAGATAAGAAAACCGAGGCAAACATGGTTAGTGACCTGCCCAGGATCACACAGCACTAAGTGTCTGATGTTGAATTTGAACTGAGATATTCCTAACTCCAGATCCGGTGTCCATATACTGCACTATCTAGCTGCCCCTACTTTGTTGGAGACCTCCTTCCAAATTGTTAGGATAGGGTTGGGGATAGGGATTGGATTGATTATTTCATTTCTGTAGGGAACTCCTGAATAAGGAAACTCCTCCTACCAATGCAGGTTGGTATTGGTGGATTTATCTGCTATTTATTATGTTAGAGAGATTATAGTGAGGTTAGACTAAAGAACTGAAAGATTAAGTGACTTGTCAGGAATCACACAGCCAACCTATGTCAAATAGGTAAGACTTGAACCTAATCCTCTAACTTCAAAGCCAACTTTTCCATTCACCAGACTATGACTTTCTAGACTTTGCTACTATCTCACCCAGGAACACCCCTTCTCCAGGCTGGCCTTCTGCCATTGATGAGTCCCTCTTAAGGCCTCTATTTTGACTGAATGAAGGGCCAACCTTCATCCACCTCTTCATTCTTCTCCTTGACTCTAGAACCCAGCACTTTGCACAGTATCTGGAACATGGGAGCACTTAATAAATACTCATTGTCTCTTGTCTATACCACGCTGCTTGCAAATTGATACGGAGTCATTAGTTACTGCTTTTTTAGCCAGACCATTCAACCAGTTTTAAATCCATCTAAATGCATTTTCATCTAGCCTGCATCTCTCCACCTTTTCTACAAGGATATTAGGAAATACTTTGCCAGAGTCTTTAATAAAATCTAGGTAAAGTATGACTACAGTGTTTCTCTAATCAAGAAGTTTGGTAACCTTGTCAATGATGAAAGGGGGCAAATTGAAGCCAAATTTTACAGGACTTCAAATTGCTAAGTAAAGAGTTTATACTCACCCTTATAGATATTAGGAAGTCACTGATAATTTTTCATCAGGGAAGTGATTTGGTCAGGCCACTACTTTAGGAAGATGATTTTGACTGCAGTGTAGAAAATGACTGAAGAAAATGGAAGAAAGGAAACAAACTAGGAAGCTATCTCAATAGTCCAGCTAAGAGGTGGTGAGAACTGAGCTAGGGTAGTGGCTTCATGAGTGGAGAGCAGAAGATGGATAAAAGAATTATTGTAATTATAGAATTGATAAGACTTTGCAACTGATTTGGTGTTTGAGTCAGGATGAGAAAGAATGAAATGATGAGGATGACTTCACAATTATGAGCCTCTTTAATTAGGCCAAAGGTAGTACCCTTAACAAAAATAGAGGCATTTAAAGAAGATATGGGGTTAGGATTTATGCATTTAAATCCATAAATAGAAGTAAGACAAAGAAGTATTGGACTGAAAAACATCCCTATTAAAGGTATTAAAGCCTTACATGGTGCATGTGCTATTGAAACTCTTTTTTGGGTATGGGTTGGATTAAATGGCAGATGAGGTCATGTTCAATTCTGAAATTCTGTGATCCTATGATTCACATAATTCTTTTGATTAAATTAGAAATAGGAAAAATACTTTTCTTTTTAGATGAAGGACAGGCTGCATTATCCCTCTTTCTTTGCTTTGAGCTTTTTGTACCTGTTAGGACTGAAACCGTATTCAAATATGAGGGAATTAAGCTAAACATTACATTGTCAACCCACTCTGTGCTTGTACTCAGCCACCCTCCACTACCTGCGAGACTCTATCTATGCTTCTCATATTTCACTGAATCACTGTGTGATCTAGGGCAAGTCACTTTGTCTCTATGGACCTCGTTTACAAAATGAATGTCCTGAATACACTAAATGTTCTCTAGGGCCCTTTCTAATACTGAGATTCTGTGATTCCATACTTTGGCCACTGTTGGCTTCTTAGCTCACCTAAGTATCTACTGTGTGTGTATGACTTTTATTAGCACAATTCATTTTCCCCTCCCATCTCCTTACAACCTGCTTTCCCATGCTGGTTACCTACAGAGAAAATGAAAAACATGATGGGTTTAAAACACATTTCCCTGAATTGACTAGCTCATTCTGGTTTTTCACTACTATAGCTTTCCCCTAGAAGCTTCTTCCCAGGGACTAAAATAAATGAGATCACAGGATCATAATTCTAGATGAGGTTGGATGAGACCATCCAGTCTAATACTCTCATTTTGCAGAGGGGCAAAGTGAATCTCAGAACACTGAAGTGAATTGACTTAGGTCACATAGCCATTGGCAGACTATACTATTTATTGAGTCAAAACGTTAATGTCTCTGGATAAGTGACTGTTTATGAGTGCTCCTTTGATCTCTTGACTGGTCATTGAAGGAGAAGCAAACCTTATTAGCTCTTGGTGAATGAAATTTGTTCTCTCCTTCATCCTCTTTTAGGAAATGACTGGTATCTGTACTGGGTGCTATGAGTTTCCTGGAATTTTCCTCTCCATAAAAATGCTTTTTTTCCCTTTAATAATGCACCTCATTTGCCATCATTTAGGCAAATGGCTTTCTCATCTGCTGCTTACCATTCAGGCCTGCTGGTGCTTGTTGTCACTGACCTTTCCAAGAAAGATTAAATTTAGAGGCAGTGCAATGAGGTTATAGTCTTCTCCTGATAGACTATCAAGAATTGCCCCTGTGAAATAGGATGGTAGAGAAAATGGTAGTAGTACTGGGTCTTTCTGGAGAAGGAATGATTCCTTTTGGGAGAAGTGTTTGGGGACCTCAGGAATCCCTACCTTTCACAAAGCATCTGTATTTTAAGAATCCTACACCTTTGGAGGATATAAGATCACCGTAATGGATTGGACTTCAGAGAGCACTCAGTTGTGGGAACATATTGAGGTCTCCCCTGTTCCCTCTTTTGGCTTACTATTACAAAATAATATTAGGGGATTACTCTAGTCTGAGGTCGTTGGTCCCATACCTGGACAAGAAAATCTTAATTGTTTTAAACTAACAAATTCTAAACTGAGTCCCTACACTAAATCCTTTGTCCTCCTTATCAAAAGTCTAACTACTTTTCTTGAGGAAACTGGGTAAAGGTTCAAAGAGGAAACTCAGTGTTCTTAACTGATAGAATTAGAACTTTGACTAGATGGGGGCCCATGATCAATCCACTTAAGATCAGTACCTTCTGTCTCCATGCCTTGACAGGATTCCAGTGATGAATAGAAGAATTTGACTACTTATTAATGGAACTATGTGTTGAGTCCATCTTTGACTAGGTAAAAAGGAGACTTCTTTAGACCAGGGCATCTCAACCTGGGGTCCAGGGGGATTGTGGACCTGAATGGGAAATGAATTGCAAATTTACTCAACACTAATGGAAATTTAGAATTTCCTTCCATTATGAATGTTGGCACCAAATTACAGTAGTATTAGCAATATCCGTGATCTTTTCTCCAACAGAAATAATAGATATTTTCATATCACATTACAGTTGTTAGAGATATATCAAAATGCCACTTAAGTTCATCCATTACTTGAAAATTACTGTGGTTATTCAACCTACTGCTAGATTGCACATCATCCCAGTCTTCCTACTTATAGATGCTCTTCCAGCATAACTGGTCCATTATCAAAGATCCATAGGCTTCACAGGACTTCTATAGGGGTCTACCCCTACCATAATTTAAGAATCTCAGCCTCAGAAAAAAGTGGCAAAATAGGGATTGAATGATTTAGAACTGTAGTGTCAAGCTCAAATAGAATCTGATCCCTGCTCTAGCATACATTGACTTAGAAAATCACAAATTAGCATTATCTCTCTTGTGTTGGATTTGTAATTTTTTTTGTTTTGTTAAACATTTCTCAGGTACATTTGATCCTGTTTCAGCCCCACTCCCCGATGCCAGATGTTTGACACCTATAGTTTAGGAAAATTAATTTTTCTGGTATGCCAACATTTTAATGTTCTATTGTCCTGAGAATGTTAACCAAATGCTTACTCCTGACTAGGAAATGTTGCTATTTTATTTACTGCAAAATGGCATTATTAGAGAGATTTTCAAAGGTATGAGGTAATTCTGCCTGTCTTTTTGACTTTCTCTAAACAGAAATGTTTAATTTAATCTAAATTAATAAAAATTTGTTTCTGGCAGGCATGTACCAAAAACAGTTTAGAATTGTCTTCTGTCCAGTCCAACCTTTGTTCTTTTACATATGAGGAAAATGAGGTTCCTCAGAGATGAAATGAATGATCCAATGTAATAGACGTGGCCCAGCCCATTTCCTTACATGATCACAAATGTTTAAAAAGTAAATTGTAGTCTTGTTTTTGAAACCTTTCATTTACCAGGATTCAAGAAAATGCCTGACTAGCACAGTATGTTGAAAAGAGCCATAAACCAGGGAGAGAACAAGCATTTGTTAAGAACCTACTAAATGTCAGGCATTATACTAAAGACTTTTATAAATATTATTTCATTTGACCAGAAGTCAGACAATCTGAGTTTAAGTCCTACCCTACATTGCCTACCTTTGTGATCCTGAATAAATCTTAGCCTCCCTCATCCTTGTAATTGTAATTCTTGCATTTCCAAGACATCTAGGTGCTGTAGCGAATAGAGCACTGGACCAAGAGTCAGAAAGAGTTCAAATTCAGCCTCAGACACTTCCTAGCCATGTGACCCTGGACAAGTCACTTAACCTCTGCTTTAGTTTCCTTATCTGTAACATAGGAATAATAATAGCACCTACCCCTCAGAGTTATGGTGAGGATCAAAGGTGATATTTGTAAAGTGCCTAACAGAGCATATTGCAGCAAATGCTTAATGAATGTTTCCTTCCTTCCTTCCTTCCTTCCTTCCTTCCTTCCTTCCTTCCTTCCTTCCTCCCTCCTCCATACCTTGCATGCTCTACGTAATCTTAAAAGCAATAGAAATGTGAGGGTCACATCATAATCACCTAAGCAGTACCCTACATGCAAATTTTAAGAAGTAGAAACCCTTCAAATATCTTTGTCCAAATTAAAGCTGTTTGAAATCCATTGTCAAAACTGAAATACAAGGAAGAACATCCTCCTCTTCTAGAAACACTTTTATTACACTCTGACCTTATATTGTATCTGATTTACCTTTCTCTTCTGTTGTTTACTTCTTAAGAGTGTTGTCAGAAGTGATTGAATGGTTATGCCATCAACTCAACTGAGAATGTAACCTTTGGTGTGTTATGATCATTCTATTATCAAATAGCTTTCTTTGATAGACCTAATCAGACAAGGGGAACTTCAGGAAAATCAGAATTTTAGAATTGGAAGGCTCCTTGAAGAGCCAGCTTTCTACCCAATGGAGGGATCTCCATGACAGGCAGCCCTCCAACTCCTGTTTGAACACTTGCAATGGCAGGGCACTCACTACTTCATAATCCATTCTGTTTCAATAGTTCTGTTTGTTTAAATGGTGTTTTTTATTTTGAGCCATAATGTGGTGTGAAAGAGAGGACAGTAGATTTGAAGCAAGAATCCTGGATTTGAATCCTAGATCTGTTACTAGCTATATGACCTTGGGCAAGAGACTTAATTTCTCTCTACCTTCCTTTCCCATCTGTAAATATGGTATGTGTGTGTGTGTGTGTGTGTGTGTGTGTGTGTGTGTGTGTGTGTGTGTTGGGGACAGTAGACTAAATAATGAGATATCTCCTCTCTCCAAATCCAATGAAAAATCTACCTTCTTTTAATTCCTGCTTATTGATCCTAGTTCTTTCATTTATTGCTTATTGACAAAAGTATTTACAGCAAAATGTACCCTTAAAGGCTCTTTCCCAACAAGGTATCTCCCATCCATATCCTGGGATCATGCAGGATTTCTTGTACATGTGATTACAAGAGATACCTTTATACAAACATTCTCTGAATATCAGTATCAAGCAGGGCCTAAAGCAAGGAGGCACATGCTTAAAAAAAGGTATTATTGCTGTCTTGATATCCAGCATAGGGATCTAAAGCAGGATTCTTATCCTGGGGTCTATGGACCAAGGGGTCTGTGATATAGATATGAAAAAAATCTTTATTTTCACTACCTTCCAACTGAAATTTAGCATTTCCTTCAATTGTTTATAAACATGTTTTGAAACAGGAGTACATAGGTTTCATCAGACTGTCTAAAGAATCCATGACACATGAAAGATTACTTACCCCTTACATAGAGGGTGAGGTTCTCAAGATGTACCTTGCTTCAGATGACATTGTGCTGATGGCATTTAGCTCTGGAACACTCAGGGTCCCTTTGCTGAAATTATCTAATTTCCTGCTGCTCTAGAGAGTTCAGTCTCATAATCCACAAGGAAAAATCAAATGGATTTAGAGTGAATAATTTTCTAATTATGATAGGCTTTTTGAGATGCAGACCATTGAGTAGCCCACCATAGTATCCCTATGTTGGATAGATACTGCTGATGGACCAGGAACTTCCTTCCTCCAGACTGCAAGGAGGAAGTGAGTGGGTTGAAGAATATTTGGAAGACACGTGCTGTACTTCTGATGATTCCAGGCTGTTTCCTACCCGCAAAGCCCACATTTTAAAATCCCAGAATCCTCTAGGCAATACCATATGGCTACAACTCTTGGAATGCCATGATCTCAGAAGAATCAAAATTCTGAGTGGTCCAAGGAGTAATGGAGAGGAGTATTGTGAACATAAGTGGGTTTTATCAAGCTACCAACAATGACTTGAAAGCAAGAAGTAGCATAAAAGTCAATCAAAGATACTAACGAATAGAAAAGGAGACAGCCCAGCTAATAAAGAATGCAAGGGATAGCATATGGACAGTCCATGGGCTACCCTGTAAGTCACAAAATATTGAAAGATTTAGAGAAAGGTCTTCTATGGAGGATTTATGGGAAGGCACAAACAAAAATCACACAGGATGAGAAAACAAAGATAGACTGAAATCTGTATTGGTAGAGGGAATTTCTATACCATTGGGGTCAAAGGTGACCAAATTATCTACAGCAGAGTTGTCAAATGCAACTCAACACTCTAGTGAAGCCCCAACCAGATTAAAATATAATTAGGAAATATTTAACAAAATAAAATAATAAATAAATAAAAATATAATAAAACATAGTGTTAATAATTCAATATGTGCATGGCCACAAAAAGCCTTTTATATGGTTTAGTGACCCCATTTTAATTTGAGCCTTGGTCTGGAGTTTTCCCAGGGATTTACACTAAACTGATGAGTCTGTTGTTTCTAGAATTCATCACTTTTTTCTAGTTTTGAAAACTGAGGTGGTTGCTACCTTCAGTGTTCCAGCATGTCTTCTAAACTCATTTAAAGCTTCTAAATGTCCTCTGCAGATCTGATCACATCACTTCCTCTCCCCCACTCAATAAACTCCACTGGCCCCCTTATCACTTCCAGAATGCCCTAAAAATAAAAATTGGCCAGATAGAAGAGGAAGTTCTAAAGATTACTGAAGAAAATACTTCCTTAAAAATTAGAATAGAGCAATTGGAAGTTAGTGACTTTATGAGAAATTAAGACACTGTAAAACAAATCCAAAAGAATGAAAAAATAGAAGACAATGTGAAATATCTCATTGGAAAAACAACTGACCTGGAAAATAGATCTAGGAGAGAGAACTTAAAAATTATTGGACTATCTGAAAGCCATGATCAAAAAAAGAGCCTAGGCATTATCTTTCGAGAAATTATTGAGGGAAACTGCCCTGATATTTTAGAACCAGAGGGCAAAATAGAAATTGAAAGAATCCACCGATCTCCTCCTGAAAGAGATCCCCAAAGGAAAACTCCTAGGAATATTGTAGCCAAATTCCAGAGTTCCCAGGTCAAGGAGAAAATATTATAAGCTGCCACAAAGAAACAATTCAAGTATTGTGGAAACACAATCAGGATAACACAAGATTTAGCAGCTTCTACATTAAAGGACCACAGCGCATGGAATATAATATTCTGGAGGGCAAAGGAGATAGGATTACAACCAAGCATCACCTACCCAACAAAGCTGAATATAATCCTTCAGGGGAAAAAAATGGTTATTCAGTGAAATAGAGGACTTTCAAGCATTCTTGATGAAAAGACCAGAGCTGAATAGAAAATTTGACTTTCAAATACAGGACTCAAGTGGAACATGAAGAGGTAAACAGGAAAGAGAAATCATAAGAGACTTATTAAGGTTGAACTGTTTACATTCCTGCATGGAAAGATGATATTTATAACTCATGAGACCTTTGTCAGTATTAGGGTAGTTGGAGGGAAAAAAATTACATGTATGTATGTATGTAGATAGATAGATAGATAGATAGATAGATAGATAGATAGATAGATAGATAGAGTGCACAGGGTGAGTTGAAGATTAAGGGGTCATATCTGGAGAATAAAATTAAGGGATGAGAGAGGATTATACTAGGAGAAAAAGAAAGGGAGAGGTAGAATGGGGTAAATTATCTCACAAAAAAAAAACAGAAAAGTCCCTTACAGTGGAGGGGAAAAAGGGGAAGGGCAGAGGGAATGAGTGAATCTTATTCTCATAGGATTTGGCTTAAGGAGGGAATAATATACACATTCAATTGGGTATGGAAATCTGTCTTACCCTACAGGAAAATAGAGGTAGAAGGGGGCAAGAGAGCAGGGGGATGATAGAGAGGAGGGCAGATTGGGAAAGGGGGGTAATCAGAAGCAAATACTTCTTAAGAGAGACAGGGTCAAAAGAAAGAATAGAATAAATAGGAGGGCAGGATAGGATTAAGGGAACTAGAGCTAGTTTTTCACATGTCTACTATAACTGTGCATGTATAACCTATATTGAGTTGCTTGCCTTTTCAATGAGGGTGGGTGGGGAAGGAGGAAGGGAGAATTTGGAACCCAAAGTTTTAAAAACATATGTTTAAAAAAATGTTTTCACTTGTAACTGGGAAATAAGAAATACAGGAAATGGGGTACAGAAGTCTATCCTGCCCTACTGGAAAATAGAAGGGGAAGGGGATAAGAGAAGGGGAGGAGAGATAGAAGAGAGGGCAGACTAGGGGAAGGGGTATTCAGAATTCATGCCACCTTGGGGTGGGGAAGGGGCGAGAAGGGATGAAAATTTGGAACTCAAAATTTTGTGGAAGTAAATATTAAAAACTAAAAATAAATAAATTTATATTTTAAAAAATGTTTTTACTTAAATGAATAATGAATTTGGAAAGCAGAATAAACAGGATGTGAATATCAGCAGTAGGACCTGACAAGCACATTGAGTGACCCTGAGTTTGTCAGACTCTTCAGCTGGATGCAGATTTGGCATTAGGAGTAATTGGCCATGACAACAGAAAACCCATCATGCTAACGTTGGTCATTCAAAATCGAGACAATTACTTACCTCCATTTCTTCTGTGGCTCTTGGTTTCAGAAGTCAGGGTAGACAAACACAATCACGTTCCAATATTATATATTCTCACAGCTCCTTACCCCATGAGGTATGTGAAGCAGTGTACAGTGATATAAAACTATGATGGTTCAAAGGAACATCTAGATTGTGGAGGGCTTTTGATGCCTGGCTTGAGGAGTTTGTATTTTAGCTTAAAAGCAATAGGTAACTATTGAAGATTTTTGAGCAGGGAAGTGACTTGTTTCTTAGGAAAATTGTTTTAGCATTGTGTGAAAGATGAATTGGAGAGGGGAGAGGCTGGAAGCAAGAAGATTAATTAAGAGACCAATTGTGTTTGTCCTTCATTCTCAAGGAGGACCATGACATCAGGGAGGTGAAGACATGACTTGCAATTGACTTTGATTTGAGTGAGAGAGGGCTGTACAAGGTCACCAGCTTCACTTTCTCCTTCAGAGCTATCTGGGTCCAGTGGCCAGATATGCATCATGATGACTGGAGATGGCCCAGCAAGAGACCAATTAGACTAGACTGGAAAGGCAGGTTAGGCATCATAATAGGAAGGATCTGGAATTCCACATTTAGAATTTATTATTTAGGCAATGGGAAATCAATGAAAATGGCTTTTGAGAAAGGATTTAGCATGATCTGAGTGGGAAATTTGGAAGATATATGTGGTAACAGTACATAAAATGAATTGGCATGAGGAGAGACTGAAGGAAAAGAAACTAGTTAGCATAGTATTATGATAGTCCATGTAAGGTAATGAGGGCTGGGATTAAGGAATAGACAGGAGGGGATGGATATAGCAATCATTTTGCAAAATTTAAAAGGATATTTTGAAAGTATTTACATTTCAGTTCCTTTCCTCTAACCTGGAAAATGTGCTATTGCAATGTCAGTGTGTTCCAAATTGAATTAGAAGAATCAGCAAGAGAAGGGAACAAGCATTGATATAGCACCTACTATGTGCCAGGCACTATGCTGAGCACTTTACAAACATCTCTTTTGATCCTCACAACACCCTTTTGATGTAGGTACTATAATTATGCCCATTTGACAATTGTACCACAGAATTTTCCTCATCACTGATTTGCATGTATAGATAAAAGAAACTAAACTTACTCCAGTATGAAAATATTTGACCTACTACGGAAGCATGCCATGGAAAGTTTTCAAAAGTAGAGGGTTTAAGCTATAATTTGCAGATCTAATTCTGTAAATTATTTACTTGCATATGTATGCCTGTTATACTAAAAAAAAAAGAGTGAACATAACTGCTATCTGGTATAGTACATAGAGAACCTAGTTTGAAGTCAGGAAGATCCTCGTGCGTGTTCTAACTCTGATGCATACAACCTGTGTTATCCTGGGCAAGTCACTAGTGGCCTCTGCATGTTCTGGGCTGCTTTCCAATACTAAAAGGTGCAGATCTGTATTGGGGGTATAAGTTTCCTTACTGAGAGTCACCTACACCAATAAAATCACAGGTCTGAACCAATCAATCAAAAAGTAATGAAGTGTCTTCTTGTATAACAATGGAGATGCAAAGAAAGGTGAAAACATTCCCTTCCTTAAAGAGGCTTACATTCCAATGGGAGAGGAGCAATGTGTAAATAACCGAGTATAATATACAGAGAGAGAGTTGACGGGACATACTCTAAGAGGCACCTACATCGTGGATAGGAGAAAGGACTAGGAAAAAACCTCCTTCAGAATACAGCATTTGAGATGAGTTTTGGAGGATGCCAGAGATTCTAAGAAGTGGAAGTGAGGAGAGAGAGAGCATTCCTGGGAGGTGATTCTGCCAGTGCAGAGGCACAAAGACGGGAGATAGGAGTGTCTTTGTGTAAGGAAATCCAAATAGGCGGGAGATACAAATACAAAAATAAAACAGTTGTATATAAATACATTTTTAATACCAGAATTCAGGGTGTTCTGTAAGCCAGCCTTCTAAAAGTCTATGGCATCACCAGTATACCACCAACCCCTGCTGGTGTCATCTACTAATATCTCTTCATTATTGTGTTCAATCTACTAACTCCATGAGGTGGTCAAGAACTTTCTTTCTTTTATTTGGGGCATTCATCCCTCTGTTCCTGGGTACCTTAAGCATTAGCAAATGGAATCTTGAAGCTTCTCTCCTGCATTTGCCAGTGATCGTAATCTCTTTGGCAGAGCCCACATACCTAGTCACGATGCACCAGCTTGGGGATTCCTTCTATTTGATAATCTCCTCTGTACAAATCACCACTCTCTCTCTGGGCCTTAAGTTTCCTAACTGGTAAAATGAGGACATTGGACTAAGTCATGGCGAAGGTCCCTTTTTGTGATCCTATGATATTTACATCTCAACAGTCTTTGTACAAGATATATTCCCCCAGAAGTGGTGTGGTATCTTTTTACAAAATTTTGTCCACTGATTTTACAGATTAGGAAATGAAGAACTAAAAAGACACTTTTTAAGGAAGAATAGTTACAGCTCTCTTTTCCTCTTTAGAAAAGGATGCAAAATATTTAAAAATGTAAAAGGATGAAATCAAGCCCTGATGAGACTCGCTTGATTTAAGGCCTGGAGATGCTGGCCATGATCTAATTTATAACATTACACTGTCAACTATAGGTCAGATCCCCACCAGAAATCGGTATTCAGAATTCACTTGTTACATTGAAATAGGTATGATATTAAATTGTTTTTTTTCCCTAGAGAAAACTCTATTTCCTCTTGTAAAGATTCAATAAGACTTCTTTTACTTGATTAAATTTCAAGTATGCCACATGTGGCATTTCTGAATTATAATACTGAAAAGCTCATTTTGATTCACTACATGCAAAACGGCCACTACTACAACTAATAGCAGTTTAGCCATTTTTTTATTTGTAACATACTTTTATTTAGTTCATTAAATATTCTCCGATTACATGTAAAAACCTAACATTAATTTCTTAAAATTTTGAATTCCAAATCTCTCCCTCCCTCCTACCTCTCCCACCCCTCGAGAAGGCAAGCAATATGATATCAATTACACAAGTAAAGTCATGCAAAACTTATTTCTTTATTAGCCATATTGCAAAAGAAAACACACACACACACACACACACACACACACACAAATAAAGTGAAATAAATATACTTCAGTCTGTACTCTGAGTTCACCAATTCTCTCTCTGAGGTAGATAGCATTTTTCATCATGGATCCTTTGCAATTGTCTTGATCTGTGTAGCTAAATCTTTCTCAGCTGATAATCCTTACAATGTTCTTCTGGTTCTGCTCATTTAACTTTGCATTAATTCATATGCCTTTCCAGGTTTTTCTGAAACCATCCTGCTTGCCATTTCTCATGGCACGATAGTTTTCCATCACAATCATATACCACAACTTGTTCAACTATTCCCTAATTGAAAGGCATCCTTTCAATTTCCAATTCTTCATCACCAGAAAAGAGCTGTTACAAATATTTTTGTACACATAGATCCTTTTCTCTTTTCATTTTATCTCTTTCAGATATAGACCTAGTAGTGGTATTGTTGGATCAAAGGGTATGCTTATTCCTTTCCCTTCCCTTCCTTTATTGTCTCAGTGGGGTGAGTGAGAATGACCTGTCGAGGATGACAGCGATGACTGTATCTGCAATATTCTTAACCCATCCTTCATCTTCTCTCTTCTGTGAGGAGGGGTTTATGTTTCTTTAAAGGTCTTCTGGAATAAAAATTAGCCATTAAGAATATGCATTATAAAGTTAAAAAATTAATTTAGATTGAAACCAGATTAGAGAAATAATAAGAACCAATGTTCTACACTAACTCAGGGAATTTTATTCTCTTTCTTTTAGTGAATTGGGGGAGAATCCCTGAGAACACATTCTTTGTTGAAGACTCACACTCTGGGCATATAGAAACTACCTCATAAGCCCCTCGACAGAGTGGAGCCTGCACATGCAGCATCTCTTATCTCACTGAATCACAGAATTTGAGGTGGAAGGGATTTCAGGGGCTATCTAGTCCAATCCCATACCCAGAGAAGAATTCCTCTGTACTATGTTAGGACATTTTTCCTTTCATACCTCTTCAGCTTCTACCTCTTGCTCCCAGTTCTGCTCTCTGAAGCTTAAGAAAAGGAATCTAATCCTTTATTCAGATGACAGCCCTTCAAAGACTTGGAGACATGTCTTCTTCAGGGTACATTTCCCAGTTCTATCGACTATTCCTCACATGAGATGAATTTTGAGTCCCTTTGGCATCCTAGTTATCTTCCTCTGAATAGTCCCCAGTTTATTAATGACCTTCATAGAACATGGCACCCAGAATGGAGCACAGGCTCATTCTTAGCCAGCTGGCAATTGGTTTTTCCAGTCACAGCAGGAGGTTGCCTTTCTCTCCTTTTTATTCTCTGTAGCCAGCAAGTAGGCTTTTCTGGGGGTGGCTCTCCCTGTCTGATAGCCAGGCACTGTCATGAATGCTTCCTTTCCTGTTCTCTCTTCTTTCCTAGAAATTTATAACTTTCAAACAGACTCCTGACCGCAATCCCTTTGGGATTGCGGTCAGGAGTCTGTTTGAAAGTGCACAATTCCCTGGTGAAAATGAAGCCCTTCCAGTGAACATTTAATGCCTAACATTGAAGCATTATGGGAATAATTAAATAAACAATAAAGGGAATCAGTATGAAACCAAATATAAGATTTGGATGAATTAAATCAAACATCTGAACATACCCTGAACTTGATCCCTAGATTGAGGACCAAACTACTACATTTCTACCCCTGCAGTACATAAATATCACTGGCATCTTTCACAACCTTTGTGTTTGCACTGCCACCATCCTAGTTGAGACTCTCTTTGCTTCTGACTGGTCATCTTGCTGCTAGCCTCCCCCTACCTCCAATTCTTTCTTCACACCACAGCTGAAATAAACTTCTTAAACTCTGATTACGTTACTCCTCTTCCCCACCCCCACCTCTTAAAAATCTTTAATGACTCCTCCTTTCTCATACGAAAAAAAAATCCTTTCATCTGTTATTCCAGGCTGTCCATAGTTGAGCTTCACCTTATCTTTCCAATCTTATTAGCAGAATTCTTCTTTAGGCACAAGAGTTGCAGCCTAAGTGGACTAGTGGTTTTTCCCTCATCTTGTGATACCATTTCCTACTCCCCCACACACCTTTACTATCAGTAGCTAAAGCACAATAAGTGTTTAAAAAGAGCTACAGTTGCATGTGACAATAGGCAGCTGGATAAACTTAGCAGAAAAAGAGGAGCAAGGATAGATTATTGCTAGGAGTCTTGTTGGACAAGCTCCCTTTTTCATAATGCAGAAATAATAGCAAGCTCTAGAAAAGGTCAGTTTTCACTGTGTGCCTTTTGCTTTATGTAAGCCCAGCAACACCCTGTCCTTTCTTTCTTCTTCTTTCCTTCTCCTTGGCAACCATGCAGTATTGTACTGTTTCAGGAAATTATTTCTCTGAGCTCTATGCACCTGGGTTAGTGCCTTTTATCACTGAGAGAACAGGACTTTTTCCTAGATGACATTGGAAATATCCTTTTTATTCCAGTTAATATAGTGACTGAGACAATAATGCCTCCAAAAGTTGAAAAAGAAGAATCTTTAGACACAATCCTACATCTTGGTTTTTCTCAGAACTTTTCTCCTCAAATCTTTTTATCCTTTTCTTCTTGCTGTCTTTTAAAAACTTTTTAAAATGACTATTTATTTTTAACACTTTTTGTTTTAATTTTGAGTTTTAAATTCTCTCTTTCCCTTTGGTCCCTCACAGACTCACTGATGAGGCAAGCAATATGATATCAATTATACATGTGAAATCATGCAAAATGCATTTCCATATTAGCCATGTCACAAAACAAGAAAAATCATTCTTCAATTTTCACTCAAAGTTCACCAGTTTTCTCTCTGGATAGGGATAGCATTTTTGTCTTGCATCACTCAGAATTGTCTTGGATCCTTGTATTGATCAGAGTAGCTAAATCTTTCACAGATGATCATTGTTCCTATATTGCTGTTGTGGTATGTAATGTTCTCTTGGTTCTGCTCACTTCACTTTGTATCAGTTCATGTAATTCTTCCCAGGTTTTTCCTGCCTGTCATTTTTTATAGCACAATAGTATTCCATAATAACCATATACCACAACTTGTTCAGCTATTCCCCAATTGATGAGCATCCCCTCAACTTGATGGAGTAGATTTTATTTTTAAAAAATATTTTGTTTTTCCCCAATTACATGCAAAAACAATTTTTAACATTTTTTTAAATTTTGAGTTTTAAATTGTCTCCTTCCCTCTCTCCCCACTCCTCTCATTGAGATGGCAAGCAGTTTGAGATAGGTCATACAAATACAATCATATAAATCATATTTCCACATTAGTCATGCTGTGAAGAAAAATAGAGGAAAAAAATAAGAAAAAAAGTAAAAACAAATATGCTTTGATTTTCATTCAAACTCCATCAGTTCTTTTTTGTGGAAATAGTTATCATTTTTATCATAAGTCCTTCAGAATTGTCTTAGAGCATTGTATTGCTGAAAATATTCAACTCATCCACAATTGATCATTATATGATATTGCTGTTGTTCTGTACGATGTTCTCCTGGTTCTACTCATTTCACTTTACATCAGTTCATGTAAGTCTTTCTAGGTTTTTCTGAGAACATCCTGCTTATCATTTCTTACACTACAATAGTATTCTATCACAATCTTATGCTACAACTTGTTTAGCCATTCCTCAGTTGATAACCATACCCTCAATTCCAATTCTTGGCCACCCAAAAAATAGCTGCTGTAAATATTTTTGTACATATAGGTCTTTTTCCAGTGTTTGTTTTTATCTCTTTGGGATATGAACCTAGTTAGTAGTATTGCTGGGTCAAAGCCCCTTTGGACATAATTCCAAATTGTTCTCTGGAATGGTTGAATTTAGTTCACAACTCCACTAATGATACATTAGTGTCTGAATTTTCTTACATCCCTTCCAATATTTGTCATTTTCTTTTTTTCATATTAGTCAATGAGATAGGTGTGGGTTGATATCTCAGAGTTGTTTTAATTTTCATTTCTCTAATCAATAGTGATTTAGACTATTTTTTTCATATGACTATATATAGCTTTGATTACTTTGACTGAAAACTACCTGTTCATATCTTTTGACTATTTATAAGTTGGGGAATGGCTCTTATTTTTTTTTTTTATAAATTTGGTCCTGTTCTATATGTATTTGAGAAATAAGGCCTTTATCAGAAAAACTTACTATAATTTTTTAATTAATTTATTTTGATCTATCAACAATCACTTCCATTTGAGATTAAAAGTTTCCTCCCCCTTCCTCCCCACCACCCTCCTCAAGACAGCACAGAATCTGATATAGGCTATACACATATATTCCTATTAAACACATTTTCACATTAGTGATGTTGTAAGTAAGAATTAGAACCAATAGGAGGAACCACCAGAAAGAGGAAACAAAAGTCAAGAGAAGGAAAAAAAATAGCAAAGAGTATGCTTCGATCTGCATTCAAACTCCATAGTTCTTTCTTTGGATGTGGATAGCATTTTCTATCATGAGGCCTTTAGAGATGTCTTAGATCCTTGTATTGCTGGGAAGGCTTAAGTTTATCAATATTAGTCATCGCACATTGTGGCTATTATTGTGTACAACGTTCCCTTGGTTCTGCTCGTTTCACTCAGCATCAGTCCATACAAGTCTTCCCAGGTTTTTCTGAGGTCTGCTTGCTCATTGTTTCTTATAGCACAATAGTATTCCATTATATTCATTTGCCACAATTTGTTCAGCCATTCCCCAATTGATGGGCATCCTCTCAATTTCCAATTTTTTGCCACCACAAAAAGAGCTGCTATGAATATTTTTTTACATGTGGGTCCTTTTCCCATTTGTATGATCTCTCTGGGATTTAGCCCTAGAAGTGCTATTGCTGAGTCAAAGGGCATGCACGTTTTCATAGCCTTTTGAGCATAGTTCCAAATTGCTCTCCAAAATGGTTGGATCATTTCACAACTCCACCAATAGTGCATTAGTGTTCCAATTTTGCCACATCTTCTCCAATATTTATCTATTTCTTAGTCAGTACCAAGCAGTTTTGAAGATTGCTGTTTTATAAGGCAATTCAGGCCATCTTCCCCTGCATTTCTTTTCATTTTCCTTGATATTCTGGACCTTTTATTCTTCCAAATGAATCTTGTTATTATTTTTTCTAACTTTATAAAATAATTTTTGGTAGTTTGATTGGTATGGCACTGAATAAGTAAATTAGCTTAGATAGAATTGTCATTTTTATTATATTAGCTTGGCCATGAGCAACTGATGTTTCTCCAATTATTTAGATCTGACTTTATTTGTGTGAAAAGTGTTTAATAATAGTGTTCATATAGTTGCTGGGTTTGTTTTGGGAGGTAGACTCCTAAATATTTTAATGTCTACAGTAATTTTAGATGAAATTTCTCTTTTTATGTTTTGCTGTTGGGCTTTGTTGGTAATATATAGAAATGCTGATGATTTATGTGGGTTGTTTTATAGCCTGCAACTTTGCTAAAGTTGTTTATGATTTCAAGTAGTTTTTTACTTGATTCTCTAGGATTCTCTAAGTATATCATTATGTCATACTATAATTTTTTTTACAGTTCTGATTACTAACTGTATTTCCCTTCATCCTATTCCCCCCCATTTATTCTATTCTCTCTCTCCTTTCACTCTGTCCATCCTCAAAAGTGTTATGCTTCTGACTACTGCCTCCCCCAATCCTCCCTCCATTCTATCAGCCCCCCTTTTTCTTATTTCCTTCCAAACTCCTACTTTTCTGTAGGGTAAGATAGATTTATATACCTGACTTAATGTACATGTTACTCACTCTTTGAGCCAATTCCAATGAGAGTAAGGTTCACTTGCTCCTACCCACCTCCACCATCTTTCCCCTCCACTGTAAAACCTCTTTCATGCCTCTTTCATATGAAATAATTTACCCCATTATACCTCCCTCTTTCTCTTCCCAGTACATTCCTCTTCCTCACCCCTAAAATTCATTTTTTTAGATATCATCCCATCATATTCAACTCACACCCATGCCTCTGGCTACGTATGTTCCTTCTAATTGCATAAATAATGAGAAGAATGTTTATGAGTTACAAATATTATCTTCCTATGTAGGAATGTAAACAACTTAGCCTTATTAAGTCACTTATTATTTTCTTTTCTTATTTGCCTTTATATGCTTCTCTGGAGTCTTTTATTTGAAAGTCAAATTTTCTAGTTAGCTTTGATCTTTTCATCAAGAATGCTTGAAAGTCTTCTATTTCATCCAATATTCATTTTCCCCCTGAAGGATTGTACTCAGTTTCACCAGGTAGGTAATTCTTGGTTGTATTCCTACTACTTTGCCCTCCAGAACATCATATTCCAAGACCTTTCTTTGATCTTTTAATATAGAAGCTGCTAAATCTTGTGTTATCCTGACTGTGGGTCCATATTTGAATTGTTTCTAGCTGTTCGCAATATTTTCTTATTAAACAGGGAGCTCTGAAATTTGGCTATAATATTCCTGGAATTTTCATTTTGGGATCTCTTTCAGGAGGTGATCAGTGGATTATTTCAATTTCTATTTTACCTTTTGGTTCTAGAATATCAGGGCAGTTTTACTTAATAATTTCTTGAAAGATGATGCCTACACCCTATTTTTTTTTTATTATGGCTTTCAGGTAGTCTAACAATTCTTCAAATATCTCTCCTGAATCTATTTTCTAGGTCAGTTTTTTAAAAATTTCTTCTATTTTTCCATATTTTTGATTTTGTTTTATTGTTTCTTGATGTCTCATGGAGTCATTAGCTTCCACTTGCCCACTTCTAATTTTTAAGGGATTATTTTCTTCAGTGAGCTTTTGTACCTCCTTTTTCATTTGTCCAATTCTGCTTTTTAAGGCATTCTCTCTTCATTGGGTTTTTGTGCCTCATTTATCATTTGGCCTATTCTGGTTTTTAAGGTGTTTTTTTTTTCAATATAGTTTGTGCCTCCTTTACCAAGCTGTTGACTCTTTTTTTCATGATTTTCTTTCATCATTGTCATTTCTTTCCCCAGTTATTTCTCTACATTTCTTATTTGATTCTTTTTTCAGTCAAAGTAGCAAAGTTTTTCAGCAAAGTAGCAAAGTTGCCCAACAGTATGGTAGGTAGATTCTTAGTAAATCCACTCTTATTTGATTTTTAAACTCCTTTTTGAGCTCTTGCAAAAATTATTTTTGGGCCGGAGACCAATTCACATTTTTCTTCAAGGTTTTGGATGTCACAGTTGTCTTCTTCTGAGTTTGTGTTTTGATCTTCCCTGTCACCATAGTAACTTTCTATGGTCAAGATCCTTTTTTGTTGTTTGCTCATTTTCCCCAGCCTATTTCTTGACTTTTGATTATTAAAGTTGGGCTCTACTCCCAATGTGGAGGGGGCACTGTCCCAAACTTTAGGTTTTTTGTATAGCTGTTTTTAGAGCTAGTGTACAAGGCCAGATTTGAACTCAGTCCTTCCTGTCTCCAGATGCAATCCTTTATCCCATGAGTCATTTAGCTGCCTACATTTATTTTCCTAAATAAGTGGATGATAAATTATCATACGACATGTAGTTCATAGTTATATCTACACAATCCTACTGTTAATTAAACAAGTCAGCATTTTGCTCCCCAGGAGTTGCTTTGCACCTATTTTAGTTTGAAGACACACATGGCCACATGGGTGGCACCATCTGTATCCTCAAACTGATCTGGTCCTTGAAGAACTAGCTATCCAGCTGTACCCAATACACATACTCAGAAAAGATAAACAAAGTCTGTTTCAAAATTAAGATTGAGCCAGAGTGGATCTGCACTTTAGATTTAGTGAAATAAAAATAAAGTGAATCCAGGTTCCAGGGACAAGTACATCCATCTTGCTTCCCCTTACTGGGAGTCAGGCAGTAAGCAAAGAAAATACAAGATCGGTTGGCCACTGATTGGGGTGGGGGTGTTGGGGTAACAGGAGAGTTATAGAACAGATTCTTATTCAGGCATGGGTTGGATGAAATGCCCTCTGAAGTTGCTTCCAACTCTTTGATTCTGGGATCTTAATTGATTAATTTCATCCATCTATCAGAACAAAGTAATTGGGTTTCTACAGAAGAGATCAGGTCCTATTTGTGTCTATGGTACAGCTTTCTAGGATTCTCATTTATTTGTGACTGGCAGGGGTTTAAAAAATACTTCATCTTGTGCATATCTCATTTTCTTTATTCAGGAGAGATGAGAAAGACAATTCTCAGAGTGAGTCAAGGATGTAGCCCGCAAGGTGGGAGGAGGATTAGAGATGGATAAACGAAGCAGGTATCAGTATTGGGGAAGGAAAGGGAGTAAACATTTAGGTAGCACCTCCTTTGTGCCAGGCATAACACTAACTGCTTTTTGACATTGGCTCTTCAGAGAAACCCTTTGAGATATGTGTTATTATCCCCATTTTACAGATGAGGAAACTGTGGCAAGTAGATATTAAATGACTTGCCCATGGTCACACGGGCAAGTATCTGAGACTGGATATGAACTCAGGTCTTGCTGATTCCAGGTCTAGAACTCTATCCACTAGGCCACCTAGCTGCCTCAACTTTCCCTATTTACAAAATTCTATGGCACCCAGTTGCTGTCATAGTCTCTAATCCTAACCACACAGCCCCTGAGTTGCAGCAGGAAAGAGAGGTTACAAAGGACCTAGCCTCTCCTAGAGATGTGTTAGCTTTACAATTAACAAAAGGCATGAGTAATGTTTGTCTAGGAATGTAGTATCTTCATTGAGTGCTCACTCATTTTTTGTGTTCAGCTTACATTCCTGTTATTGAAAAGCCAAAGTGAGATTGGGTAGAGTTCTGAACTTGAAATCCTGAACACCAGAGTTCAATTTCCACTTCTGAGACTTAAGAGCTGTGTGATCTTGGACACTTAACCTTTAAGCCAGCTTTCTCATCCTCTAAATGGGGTAACAATACCTATAATACTTACCTCTGGTGCCTTTCCTGATTCTCTAAGTTGTTAGTGCTCCCTTCACCCCCACCAACATGTTATTTCCCCCAGGAAATTGTAAACATCTTGAAGATGAGGATTCAACATATTTGTGTTTATCCTCAGTGCCTCACACAGTGCCTGTCTTGTCCATGCATATGTGTACACATGTTAGCACACATGCACACGTGCACACAAACATAATCTCCTTTGTACCTCAGAACAGCACTGTCAATCAGTATTTATTGCATGCCCCCCACACACGTATATGCACGCACACACACTACAAATTTAAAATACTACATAAAAGTCAAAACAGCAGTATGGAATAGTAAATAGAAAGTAGCCCTATAGCTAGCAAGATCGAGATGTAAGTCCAATCTTGACACATTAATTGTGTGGTCCTGGGTAAGTCATTTCACTTCCTTGGTGCTCTAGGCCAGTACTGTCAAACTCAAATACAAATTGAGGGGGGAGGGCACTAAACTATACCTATGGATCCCTATAGACTGCATACTGACTTATAAAGCCACGTTTATATGTGAACCATGTTTGTATATATTATATATGTATACTATGTATACACACAAACATATATGTACCCACACAGAGCACATGTACACATATTTCAAATGTGTTGAAGACTAAGTATTTGTTCAATGCCTGTTATATGCCTAGGTATGTATTGGATATCGCCATGCTACAGTTTCCAAACATATGTAATAATAACAACAACATGAACAATAAATAATAACAAAAACAGTTCCTAGATAGTGCTTTACATATATTATCTCATTTGATCTTCACTACAACCCTGTGAGGTAGATGCTATTTTTATCCCTATTTTATAGAATAGGAAACTGAGGCTGAAAGAAATTAAGTGACTTGTCCAGGGTCACACAGCTAGTAAGTATCTGAGGCAGGATTTGAATTCAGGTCTTCCTGACTCCAAAGCAGGCACTGTTTTCATTACATTACTTAGCTATCCTGCGAGTGAGATTCTTGTGCTTTTTATGACTTTCAAAATCAAAAGATGATCAGATGTTACAAATTTTAAAAAGTTTTGGAGAAATCAATAACATTAATCAAAATGCTAACTCAAAACTATCTCTCTTTTTTTTTCCACCACAGAATATCCCTGTGAACTCTACTGTCGACCCATTGATGGACAGTTTTCTGAGAAAATGCTAGATGCTGTTATTGATGGTACACCTTGTTTTGAAGGAGGCAACAGCAGAAATGTCTGTATTAATGGCATATGTAAGGTATTGGGTATGTTTCCTTAATCTCCAACTTTGTGCAATCAGAATTTTCCAAAGTAATCAAGCTGAGTTAAAATCATTTTGGTTCAAGATGTTTAAATTTGTTGTCAGTTCTTGGTTTGAAATTTCATTTTGCCCTTATGGTCCAGCATATTTCAAGGTCATCATAGATAGTGGTAATAGCCCCTCAAGCAGTTCTTAGCTCTTTATAAATGTTTTTCATTTTTCCCTCCCAGGCATCTTTGCCTAAATGTTATTTTTTCCTTTTCTGGTTCAGTGGAACTTTAGCTGGATTTGGAGTTAGAGGACTGAGTTCAAATCCCAGTCTTGTCATTTATTATCTATGTGACCTTGGTTAAGTGACCTTTCCATGACTTAATTTCCTATTCTAGAAAATGGAGGGGTCATTCTAATGTTCCTTCCAAATATACAGTCCTTTGAGCCTCCTCATAACTTTAATAAGTGATACTGAAGAGCTGAATAGTTTGAACTGCTGACATCTTCTTTGTCAAAGCATTTAGTGAGTACTTACCATTTCCTCGGAGTGGGTCTAGGTTCCAGCCATTGGAGAGGGGATAGCAGGAAAGGAGATATGTGCCTTCTCTGTTCAAGGAACTTAGCATTTAATGATAAATGTTTGGGAAACTCAAACCCAACCCAAAGAGTTTCCATGACATTTAAGATTCTGCATTTAAAATAATTATCTGTTTCCTTTGTCAGTGAAGTGAGATTTGAGATAAAACCAAGGTTAATCACGGAATCTTACACTTGCATAATGTTCTCATCTTTTCAAATCACTTGCACATTCATTATCTCATTTGATCCTCACAGCTCCATGAGGCAAACAAGGCAGGTAATTGACATTACATGGGAAATCTGTAATTTAGTCAGTAGGAGCTCCTAGTACGGTAACTCCCCACTCTTCTCTGTCACAACACATAGCATGCCTTGTTAACTCTGGGTTTCTTGAGATCCAGAAAGGATAAGTCACTTGTCTCTGGTCACATAGCTAGTAAGTGTCCCAGGAGACATCTGAATCTTGATGTTCCCTGACTTCAGGGCCAGCATTCTACACATTATGGAACACAGTTCTTAGTATGATTTTTTTTTTTTACAAATTAGGAAATTGATGCCCAATGAGGATAAGTCCCTGTCCAAGGGCACAACTCATAGTCATTAGTATTTTAGCATGGAAAGATATCTTAGAGCTCATTTAGAGATGACCTCTCATTTTGTAGGTGAAGAATACTCAAGTTTAGAGAGATTGACATACTATATTTGCCCAACTATATAGCTAGATAGTGTCAGCATTGAGTTTAAAGCCCAGATTTTTTAATTCTTCCAATAATGTCCATAGCATTACACCTCAGGGCATCCTTTAATTGTTATTTTTTTGTTGTTTAAACCCAACTTGTAAAATATTTTAGGTGGACTATGTGTTATAAGGCTATAGCTTGATCTTTACCTTAAAAGAAGCAAAGATCCTTGTGAACTGAGCAAAGACTAGTGATAAAATAATTTGGATAAATTTTAAAAAGAAATTGTTTCATCCAATAAAGGGAAATATAGTAGAATCATTGAACTCTGGCTGCCGTAGTATTCAAGTTAACTCTAGCAATCATTTGCTTGTCATTTCTGGAGCCATCTCAAAATGTTGTTAGCCTCACTTTCCTCAACTATAAAATGGGGGGAAATAATACAGATTGTTGTGTTTGGAGTCAGAGGACCTTGGTTCAAATCATGACCCTTCTTAGTTACTTTCTATGTGAATAGGCAAATCATGTAACTTCTTTACAACACAAGTTTAGGTTATGTAATTGGACTCTTACTGCATACAACAAAGCAAGCCTTTTACATTCCCCTCCACTGCTTTGCTCCTATCCACTCACCACAGTTGCTGTTTCAAACCTTTTCATCACTCCTCAAGCCTCCCTTGTGCCTAGTCTTACAGCAGAAGAGCTTACCTCATATGGCACTGAAAAAAATGAGGGCATTCAATAAGAGTTCTTTCTCTTCTTTCCTCCTCATCTCAAACATTTCCTTCATGATCTTCACCTTCATCCTTTTTTCATATGAAGAAGTGACCCTTCTCTTTGTCAAAGTAACCATGAAATCTGGATCATATCACCTCTTGCATTGTCCAGCTGATCTCCTCCCATCTATCATCCTGTCTGTCTCTGCCTGCCTCTCTGTCTCTATGTCTGTCTTTGTCTCTGTCTCTCTCTCTGCCTTTCTCTCCTTCCTCCTGCCCTCTCTCCCTCTCCTCCCTCTTCTGTAGTCTTTCTCTATCCACTTTCTTATTCCATGTTGCCTTCAAATATATCTATATCTCTTCCATCCTTAAAAAAACAAACCCTTGCTGTATCTAACCAATCATTCTTGTTAGCTACTGCCCTCTATCTCTTGTCCTCTTCCTAACTAAACTTCTCGAGAGTCATAAACTTCCCTTCTCACTTTATTCCATATCCTCTACAATATGACTTCCAACCTCATCATTTAACTGAAATTACTGTCTCTAAAGTTACCAATGACCTCTTAATTACCAATTCTAATGACCTTTTCTACATCCCAATTCTTCTTAGCCTGTTTGCAACTTTGGACCCCACAAATCATACTCGTTTCCCAGATACTCTCTCCTCTCTAGGTTATTGTGCCAGTATTCTTTTCTGGCTTTCCTCCTACCTGACTAATTGCTCCTTCTCAGTCCCTTTTGCTGGATCTTCATCCATGTTACATCTACTAAATATGAGTGGTTCCAAAAGCTATATCCTCAGCCCCTCTTCCACTTTCCTTTGATACCATATTGCTTGGTGATCTTGTCAGATCCCATTGGATCAACTGTCATCCATTCCTAGACATATATATGTATGTGTGCATATATACATGCATATAAACATTATTCATAAATATAAATGCATATGTACATACATACACCTATATGCATGAGACACACATATATATGGAGTTACAAAAGTCAATGCAGTTTAAACTGTTAAAGCTTCAATAGCTTAAAACTGCACTGACTTTTGGAATACTGTGTATTACGCATGTATGCATATATGTATGTATATCTGTATGTGTACATACATATACATATGGGGGAAAGAGGACAGGAAGTAGAAAAGAAAGGGGAAGAGGGAGGAAGAGGAAAAAAGGAGAGAAAAGGGAGGAGCGGAGGGAGGAAAGGAGTGGAAGTTTAGAGGTTAAGGGGTGAGGATAGAAAATGAAATTCCTATGTTTATAGTCCAGAATCACCAACTACCTTTTGAGTGTTGCAGACTGGGTATCCCAAAGACATGCTCTCTCCCCTCATTAGACACTGAGCCCCTTGAGAATTTGGGTTATATGTCTGTTTTTCTTTGTAACTCCAGCACTTAGCACAATTCCTTGGACATATCAAGTGCTTAAATATAAATGCTTGTTGAGAGACCAACTTGTAAATGATGATTTAGAAAAAAAACTTTAAAGAAAAGCATCTGGAGTAAAAGACATGGTGGCATGAAATCAAGAGGTTCACCAAAGCATGAAATCAGCTCTATATCATTTACATGAGCTGCTACTGGCTTTTTTCCACTATCCATCTAGCTGGATCTGCATTTCCTTGACTTATAAATACATGCCCCACTTTGAGTATTTAACAGAGGAGAAATTCACATAATAGAAAGACCAAATATGTTGTTTTCAAATACTAAAATTCCCTTTGCATTACAGAGCTTTTGACTATTTCTGGACAGTGTTAACAACTTGACACAGAGACAGGGAGTCTAGGAACTTAAATCTGAAGTGGAGGAAGTGGAAGAGTGAAAGGACTACACTGAGAGTCCTCAGAGCTGACCTCAAGTCCACACTCTTTTTAACACAGCTTTTGAATTTCTCTTCTTCTCACTACTCACATATGAATCAATGGTTGCTGTATAAATACCATCCAAATGCTGACTCCCAGGAACCTGTTTTCTGGGCATTCAGTGGGGAGGTGGGGCCAGACAGTGGAAGATCATACATAAGAGGTTCAGGACAGGGCACTCTGAGCAATAAATAATACCTCATTTGATGATCTACATCTTATTTTCTGTGTCATGTTCTAAATGTCAGAGGAAATAGATTGCCAGAAGCTTATACAAGCAAACCAATGGCATCTCTAAGTCAAAGCTGCTTCATTGGGAAATTGGAGATCAAACTGCTAGAAGGGAGAAAGGGGCCCAAGTAGTAGTGAGTCTTTGAACTTCCAGACCTGGAGAGGACCTTAGAGATCACTTAGTCCAACACTCTCCTTTTACAGATAGGTATTTAGAGGCACAGAGGGGTTTGATGATTTGTCTAGGTCCTCACAACAAGACAGTAACAGGGCCAGGATCTGAATTCAGATCTGTTGGCTTCTAAGTCTGTATTCTTCTTAGTATTGTATAGGATTTCTTAGCTTAAGGTCTGTGAAACTAAAAAAAAAAAAAAGATAACTTTATTTCCATATAATTTGGGGGTTTTCTTAAATAATCTTGTGGGGTTTTAAATTTTTACATATTTTAAAAGTTGTTTTGAGAAAGGCTTGCTCAGACTGTCAAAGGATCCCCCGATACAGAAAAGGTTCAGAGCCCCAGCACTGTATCATTACTGCCTCCAGGCTCAAGAGTCAGCAAGTTAAAAGATCATAGATTTAGAGACTGTATGTGACTTTAGAAAGCATCTATTCCAGACCTCTAGTTTTATAGATAAGAAACCCTGAAACTCAGAAACTGAATTGCCTCAGAGTTATCTCGGTGTTAAGTAGCAGAGCCAACTCTAGTCAGCACCTTGGTCAGAGGCAGCAAGGATGCTGAGCATTTAGAGCTGAGTCAGAAGATTAGCCGAAAGCCATTTTCAGTCATCTCTTTTGCATTGTTTTGATGAAACCGTGGGGGAGGGAGTCTTACAGTGATAGATTTAAGAAGAAGGAATAATGGCCCTTATTGTCAGTAGTAATAGAGGTAGTGATGTGAATAGAGTCCTGGACCTGGGGTCAGTAAGACCTGAGTTCAAATCCAGCCTGAAACACTTTCTAGCTGTGTCACTGAGACATGCATCAGTTTTCTCATCTGTAAAATTTAAATAACAATAGCAACTAACTCTAAGGGTTGCTGTGAGAATAAAATGAGATAGTATTTGAAAAACACTTTGCAAACCTTCAAGTGCCGTATAAGTGTTCAACAGCGGCAGTAGTAATTGTAGTAAGAGTAGGAATAGTTGTAATAGTAGATGACTAGACACTACTGTGATACATTGGAGCAGCTGAAATTCCTTTTGAAGAATGACATGGATTCCAAGGTTCAGGAAGGTATGATCACATCATTAAGGGAGATGTGCATGGGCACATGGGCATGGGCAGTCACTGGGCCTCCCTTCAGATGTCAAAAGATAGTCAAAGGAGTCAAGTATATATCTAAGATTCTCTTTCCCCATCAGAGTCTTGTGTGCTATGGCTATGCTATGCTTAGTACCTCCCTCAGTGATGTAGGGAGATATGGGCAGAGTTGGGGGTCTGATATTGGATGAGTTTTGTGATGATTAGGACTTCCTAAGAGAGCCGAAGGTCACATCTAAGGTGAAAATTTACCCTAGCAGCCTTGGAACATGTTTGAAAGCCACAAACTTAACAATAAGAAGCAAGTATGAATCAATCTTAAATAAAGGGTCCAGGATGCTAAAAATCAGAACAGCTAGAGGCAAAGGACACTGAACACATTGCTTCAGAGACAGCCAAATTCAGAAGAACATGAAACCTGGTAATTTCAGGTCCTGAAATGGACTCAACCAGGCCATTAGCTGGTTCTTAGCTGGTCTCTGACCCTTAATGGATACATGCAATAACACTGTACTCTACCATTAATCTTATATTTAACAATAGGAATGTGTAATACCATACAGTAATTAAATGAGAAGGGGAAAGGAAGAGAATACACATTTATATATTGCCTACTACGTGCCAGACACTGTGCTTTACAGACATTATTTTATTTGATCCTCACAACAACCCTGCAAGGGAGATACCATTATTATCGCCGTTTTACAATTGAGGAAACTGAGGCTGAGGGAGATTAAATGACTTGCCTAGGGTCACAAAACTAATAAGTGTCTGAGGCTAGATTTGAATTTGGGCAGGTCTTCCTGACTCTAGGCCCAGCACTCTTACCACTTCAATATCTAGCTGTCTTAATAATTGTTGGCATCTTCTAATAATGTTGGCATCTTCTGAATCTGTCACCTCACAATACATGAACATTTAGAATTCTCTAGTCCCTTCCTGTATAAAGGGAGGAAAACATAAGACCTCTCTCTCCCTCTTTCCCCCTCCCTCCTTACACACACACACACACACACACACACACACACACACACACACACACACACGCACACACACATATAGAGTGTGTGTGTGTATGTATATGTATATATATCAGGCTGTCTCTTACACACACACACACAATATGTGTATGCAGTTAGATATGCACACTTAAAAGAACACAATAGCAGAGAAAGTATACAAAGGTAAAAGAATAACCTAATCCTTATTCATTCTTTATTAGAAAGAGGAAGAGGGAGGCATGGAAGGAGAGAGAGAGAGAGAGAGAGAGAGAGAAGAGAGAGAGAGAGAGAGAGAGAGAGAGAAGGAGAAGAAGAAAAGAAGAAGAGAAGAAGAAGAAGAAGAAGAAGAGAAGAAGAAGAAGAAGAAGAAGAAGAAGAAGAAGAAGAAGAGAAGAAGGAGAAGAAGAAGGAGGAGGAGAAGGAGGAGGAGGAGGAGGAGGGGAGGAGGAGGAGGAGGGAGGGGAGGGGAGAAGGAGAAAAACACTTTTGGTTTGTTTGGAGTAGATGAAACCAGAGAGAGTATTAACTTCAGTCTTTATGTCATCAGTCCAATCTCAAAGAATTAGATTCCTACCTTACCTGTTGCACTGGGAGAAATAATCATAAAACAGCTGCATACATAGACTTCGAACAAAGACACTTTTATCAAGAATAGACTTGAGTAATATGATGATTTTTATGCCACCATATCCAGTGCCATTTTATGATTCTATAAAAGAAAGGAATGATGTGAATAAGCCCATGTCTAGGGAGTCATTTAATCAACAAAATTTATTAAGTGCCTACTGTGTCCCAAGTACTCTCCTAGGCACTGGAGATATGAAGACAAAAGTAGAACAGTCCCTACCCTCAAGGAATGTAATTACAATCAGTCCAGGGGAGACAGTATATACATAGACAAATATGAACAAAATAGATACAGGATGGTTTTGGAGGGGAGGCACTAACACCTGTGAGAGAAGGCAGAAAAAGTTTCATGGAGAAGGTGGTACTTGAGGAGAATTGTTATGGTTACTAGGGATTCTTTGAGGCAGTTGAGGTAGATCCCAAGCATGTTATACACACACACACACACACCTCTAAACCAATGGCATGTCAAGTTATACAATTTGGTTTGTACTCTGTGTCTACTGTCTTTCACAAGTCTGTGAATTTAACATTTCAAGAGCTAATAGACCTGGGGCAAGAGGGGAGA
This sequence comes from Phascolarctos cinereus, assembly GCF_003287225.1. NCBI lineage: Eukaryota > Metazoa > Chordata > Mammalia > Diprotodontia > Phascolarctidae > Phascolarctos > Phascolarctos cinereus. The sequence continues at coordinate 358,816,200 of NW_027555847.1, forward strand.
AGTATTATCTCTCTGGTATCTTTACCTGCTTTTAAGATTCTATGCAGTACATTAAATTAGTCAGATATTCTGTTGTGTCTATATTAGCACCACCTATTTACTCACTTGAGATAAGGAGAAAAAAGGAATTTTGAGGTATGGTATACAAGGGTAATATACCTTGAAAATGTACATTTACCTGTTTAGCTGTGAAAAGAGCAGTCCAGAAATGTGAGATGAAATAGAAACAATGTTAGAAGCCAGTTGGTGGGATCAGAAAGATCCCTTCATGAACAAGCAGCCTTGTGTACTATACATTCCTTGAGAGAAGGTATACTTTTTATCTTTCTTTATATTCCTGGTGCTTAGCACAGTGCCTGGCACATTGTAAGTGATTAATAATTACTTATCAAATGACTGACTGCTTGCCTGGAACATACAGTGTGGGGAGGAAGTAAGACATTTTAGTCAGATGGTTACTACTATCCATGTGGTATTATACTTCTGGGAGGGGAACAGATCCATGCTTAAATTAACATAATTACCCCCTAGTATAGAGAGGAGTTGTCTGGGTTTTTTATTATTTTAATCAAGCCCAGTTACTAACTCAATGAGTTTTTAGCACAATAATCTATTTTAGAAGATTTGATATGGCAGTTGACATGTTACTGTTATGGACATCAATGGTGCCATGTAACTACCTGTAATGTCTTGGACTGGCCCCCTTGGCCTATTATCCATCTGTAACAAAGCACTGTCCATCATGCTTCAGGAGGAGAGATGTATGGGTATGAGTGGGAATGCACAGTGGACAGCTAGGCCTGGAAAGAGGTTCCCTATGATTACTGGTGATAAATTAACTCCAGTAAAATTGCTTGAGGTTTAGTTGAAGAAATGCTTATAATAAATAGAAGGGCCTCTCATGGTTCCTGGTCTGACAGGGACCCAAATTTAGTTTTTTATGAGAGCCTATCTGCCTGTTGGTTGCATTGTCCAGGAGAATGACCTCAAAAAGAAGCTGGGATTTAGCTCCCAGGAAGGTTGAAATGTTCAAGTATTTTATAGCTGGTGTGGGTGATGATGATATGTCTGACTCAAGATAGTGTGTCCATATCTCGATTGTGGTTTTAACTTGAATAACTTTCCTCAGACTATATAGGTCTGCTTTACAGAGGGCAGCTTGCTGGGAAGTACACATAGAACCAATGTATCTAGGAAGTTAGTGTGGCCTTCTAAGAGGATGGCCCACATGGAAAGAGCATGACTGAATTTGGAGTCAGAGGACCAGACATCAAAACCTCATTCTCCAATTTGTGTGACTTTGGGAAAATCACACAATTCTCTGAGCCTCATCTGTAAAACAAGGGAGTTGGACCAGATGACCTCTGAATCTATGATGTTATGAGCATCATGGTATTGATTTCCATGATTAACTCCTCATAAAACTAAATATATAAAGATGAGATTGAGATGACATGGTACTTTTTTTTTAGTTTTTAACATTCACTTTTATAAGATTTTGAGTTCCAATTTTTTTTTCTCTCTCCCCAAGCCAGCATGGAACCTGATATAGGCTATACATGTACAATCATATTAAACATACTTCTACGTTAACATGGTACTTCAGGTCGATAAAAGAGCCTTCTGCTTCTAGTATCCATTGGAAAGTCTTGAAGAGCCCTTGGGTGTCATAGTGGGCAGAGTGCGGGGCCTGAAGGCAGGAAGACTCATCTTCCTGACTTCAAATCTGGCCTCAGACACTTACTAGCTGTATGACCCTGAGCAAGTCACTTAAACCTGTTTGCCTCCATTTCCTCCTCTGTAAAATAGAAGGAAATGGCAAAATACGCCAGTATCTTTGCCAAGAAACCCCCAGCGGGGTCACAAAGAGTCAGGCACAAGTGAAATGTCTTAGTATCAAGGAAAGGGAGCCTTCAATGGTTCATTGAGAAGAGGCTTCAAGGCCAAGAAGTTGGGAACATAGGAGCGTAGTATCCTTTGAAGCTGATGAGCCATCATACTTCTAATTGGCTACAGCTAGGAAGCCTGATGATTGGACTTCCTAGAACTGTACCTAAAAACAAAACAAAATAAAGCAAAACAGGCTTCTACGAGAAAAGTATATGAGCCATTTAGTGCCTGATGTTTCTGTGATCTTTTTTGTGTTGCTGCTCAGAGGCATTTTTTGCTTCTTCTTAGGTTCTTTTTTTAAAATAAAAATTGATTGCTACTCTTTATTTTGACATTGCCCAAACTTCCCTCAGTATCTTCGGCCCTCCCAGAGAGCCATCTTTTATGATAATTTTTAAAAGAAAAAATCACAAAAGGAAAAAAAATCAAAACCATTCAACTCATGAAAAAAAATCTACTAAATATATTTAGTGTTCTATACCCATGACCCCCATCGATGTGGAGGATTAGAGGAAGATGATTTCTTTATATCTCTCCAGTGAGGTCAAGCTTGCTCTCTATAATTCTGTAACATTCATTTTCACTCGTTTTGTGGTTGTTCTTTCCTTTTACTTTGCTGTAATCATAGTCTGCATTGTTATCCTGCCTCTGCTTACTCCAATTTGCATCATTTCATGTAAGTCTCTGCTTCTCTGTACTTATCATTTCTTACATGCCAGTAATATTCAACTTCATTTATGTACCACTTCTTTCTTGGCTCTTAGCTCTGCCTTCCGTAGTTGAGGAACTCCAGATGAATACATTAGGTGAGACTAAACATTAGTTTAAATTCATACAATCACAAGGTTATGAGTGATCTAGATAAATTAGTAAAATACCCAGGTCTTGAATCTTACCTAATACTGTCCAGCAAGCGGTGGCTGAGCCTTCTTTTAAACATTGACAAGAATGAGAAGCTCACTCTGCACTAGGGAGTACCATTCCATTTTGGGACAGCTCTAAATGTTTAAAAAATTGTCCTTATGTTGAGCCAAAATGTACTTCTCCATAACTTTGATCCATTGCCTTAATTGTTGCCAAGTGAATGAGTCTAGTCCCTGATCCATATGGTAGTTCTTTAACAATGACATTCCTTCTTAGTGGAGCTGTAACTAGGAAAATTTGTTCCTGGTGCTAGTACCACTAACTGCCCTGGGACAAGTAGCGTGCAAGGAGCCTTCACAGACCAGTGTTAGGGATATAACTATGGGGGATGTAGGGTAGGGCAGGAGAGAGATCATCTCCCCTCCTCACCATGTTAGCTTCCAGTTTCTACTAATTATTCTAACTAGGATCCAAGTGCTGCTGTTTCTAAGCTAGGAAAGAATTTAATTGCTATCTGTGCTCTCCCAATTCATAATTGCCTTAGGCAAAGCCCTGCATGCCTTACCCTAGTTTTAGCTTTATATCTAAGACTGAAGCCTCTGGCAGAGATGCCCACATCTTCAGCCAGCTCCCATTTTTACCCATCAGAAAGGCTCTATTTTTACATCCTCACAGAATTTTAAAGTGGAAAGGAACCTCAGTGGCCATGTAGCCATAAATCTGGAGTTGGAAGGACTCCTGAGGCCATCTGGCTGAACCCTTTATTTTACAAATGAGGA